>NW_027331943.1:5968277-6272267 GCF_048418815.1 Hemitrygon akajei | reverse complement strand
GGAAGATTATAAGGCTAGCAGGAAGGAGCTTAAGAATGAAATCAGGAGAGCTGGAAGGGGCCATGAGAAGGCCTTGGCGGACAGGATTAAGGAAAACCCTAAAACATTCTGCAAGTATGTGAAGAGCAAGAGGATAAGACGTGTCAGAATAGGACGAATCAAGTGTGACAATGGAAAAGAGCGTATTGAACCGGAGGAAATAGCGGAGATATTTAATGAACCATTTGCTTCAGTATTCATGACGGAAAAAGATCTTGGCAATTGTAGGGATGACTTGCAGTGGACTGAAAAGCTTGAGAATGTAGATATTAAGAAATATGTGGTGGAGCTTTTGGAAAGCATCAAGTTGGATAAGTCACCGCGACCGGAAAAGGTGTACACCAGGCGACTGTTGGAAGCGAGGGAAGAGATTGCTGAGCCTCTGGCAATGATCTTTGCATCATCAATGAGGACATGAGAGGTTCCGGAGGATTGGAGGGTTGCGAATCTCGTTCACTTATTCAAGAAAGGGAGTAGGGTTAGCCCAGGAAATTATAGACCAGTGAGTCTTACTTCAGTGGTTGGTAAGTTGATGGAGAAGATCCTGAGAGGTAGGATTTATGAACATCTGGAGAGGCAAAATATGATTAGGAATAGTCAGCATGGCTTTGTCAACGGCAGGTTGTGCCTTACGAGTCTGAATGATTTTGTTGAGGATGTGACTAAACACATTGATGAAGGAAGGAAGAAGATGCAGTGTATATTGATTTCAGCAAGGCATTTGATAAGGTACACCATGCAAGACTTATTGAGAAAGTAAGGAGGCATGGGATCCAAGGGGACATTGCTTTGTGGATCCAGAACTGGCTTGCCCACAGAAGGCAAAGAGTGGTTGTAGACGGGTCATATTCTGCATGGAAGCCGGTGACCAGTGGAGTGCCTCAGGGATCTGGTCTGGGACCCCAAGTCTTTGTGATTTTTATAAATGACCTGGATGAGGAAGTGGAGGGTAGGGTTAGTAAATATGATGATGACACAAAGCTTGGGTTTGTTGTGGATTGTGTGGAGGGCTGTCAGAGTTTACAATGGGACATTGATAGGATGCAAAACTGGGCTGAGAAGTGGCAGATGGAGTTCAACCCAAATAAGTGTGAAGTGGTTTACTTTGGTAGGTCAAATATGATGGCAGAATATAGTATTAATGGTAAGACTCTTAGCAGTGTGGAGGATCAGAGGGATCTTGGGGTCCGAGTACATAGGACACTCAAAGATGCTATGCAGGTTGACTCTGTAGTTAAAAGGGTGTTCAGTGTATTGGCCTTCATCAGTCGTGGGATTGAGTTTAAGAATCGAGAGGTAATGTTTAACAGTTGAGAGATTATGAGGGGGGATAGATCGAGTTGATGTGGATAGACTTTTTCCATTGAGAGTAGGGGAGATTCAAACAAAAGGACATGATTTGAGAGTTCGGGGGCAAAAGTTTAAGGGTAACACGAGGGGGAATTTCTTTACTCAGAGAGTGGTAGCTGTGTGGAGCGAGCTTCCAGTAGAAGTGGTAGAGGCAGGTTCGGTATTGTCATTTAAAGTAAAATTGGATAGGTATATGGACAGGAAAGGAAAGGAGGATTATGGGCTGAGTGCTGGTCAGTGGGACTAGGTGAGAGTAAGCGTTCGGCACAGACTAGAAGGGCCGAGATGGCCTGTTTCCGTGCTGTAATTGTTATATGGTTATATGTTGCAGCTATACAGGACCCTGGTCAGACCCTACTTGGAATACTGTGCTCAATTCTGGTCACCTCACTATAGGAAGGACGTGGAAACCATAGAAAGGGTGCAGAGGAGATTTACAAGGATGTTGCCTGGATTGTGGTGCATGCCTTATGAGAATAGGTTGAGTGAACTCGGCCTTTTCTCTTGGAGTGACGGAGGATGAGAGGTGATTTGGTAGAGATGTACATGATAATGAGAGGCATTGATCATGTAGATAGTCAGAGGCTTTTCCCCAGGGCTGAACTGGCTAACATGAGAGGGCATAGTTTTAAGGTGCTTGGAAGTAGGTACAGAGGAGAGGTCAGGGGTAAGTTTTTTTACACAGAGAGTGGTGAGTGCGTGGAATGGGCTGCTGGCGGCGGTGGTGGAGGCGGAAACGATCAGATCTTTAAACTCCAGGAAGGCTACATGGAGCTTAGAAACATGGAGGGCTATGGGTAAAACCGAGGTAATTCTAAAGTAGAAACATGTTCGGCACAGCGTTGTGGGCCGAAGGGCCTGTATTGTGCTGTAGGTTTTCTATGTTTGTTTCTACTGATCACATTAATTTTCAGTGTCAGACACGCAGTGACTGTAAACACAATCTCCCTCAGTCTGGTACTTACCACAGTTTCTGTATTTTACACTCTGGGTTCCTCAGAGCTGCAGACACCAGTTTCACTCCTGAATCTCCCAGGTCATTCCCCCCAAGTCTAAACACAAACAGACATTGATGAATAAAGTGATTCAAACCGTGGGTCTGGGGGAATTTCTCTCACTTGGATATTTCAGGAAACATTAAACCCTTCAGTAAATCACTGATTGGAGTTCCCATCACAGTCAATGTCCCTCACTGACCAGCTCCAGCGTATTCACCAAATGTCGGTAATTTAGTCTGTCGGTGTGACCCTGTAAACTCCACATATTCTCTCTCATTTCCAGATGGCTAAACAAAATGTTCCACACAGAAATGCAGGAATGTCAATGGGACACAGTGAAATAGACCCACCCGAGCTAAAGGGATGGGGAAGGGAGATCCCAGAGGAGGAAGTGTAATGGGGAAGAGAGATCCCACAGGAGGAAGGGGGATGGGGAAGTGAGATCCTACAGGAGGAAGGGGGATGGGGAAGAGAGATCCCACAGGAGGAGGGGGGATGGGGAAGTGAGATCCCACAGGAGGAAAGGGGACGGGGAAGAGAGATCCCACAGGAGGAAGGGGGACAGGGAAGGGACATCCCACAAGAGGAAGGGGGATGGGGAAGGGAGATCCCACAGGTGGATTGCTCCCCGTGCTATGTGCTAGTGGGGCTAGAAATAGGAAGATAATTCAGCTAAATACGTGGCTGAGGGGATGGTGCATGAGGGTGGGGTTCATGTTTCTGGACAATTGGGCTTTCTTCCAGGAGAGGTGTGACCAGTTCGAATTGGACAGTTTGCACCTGAACTGGAGGGGACTAACATCCTTGCCGGTAGGTTAGGCAAGTTCTGCTCAGGGGGTTTTAAACCAGATTGTAAGCAGAGGGTGCAGTGTGTTAGAGCTGGTAGTGATGTGGAGGAGGATATGGGTCATGTGAGGACTGCTTGTATAGACAGATATCAAAGGTTTGTACGTGATAGAGATGTTCTCAGGTACATCTATTTCCATACGAGGAGTATTGTAGGTAAGGCAGATGAGTTTAGGTCGTGGATTGGCACATGATGATATCGACATCATTGCCATTAGTAAGACTTGGTTGCAGGAGGGGCAGGACTAATAACTATATAAACATATAACAATTACAGCACGGAATCAGGCCATTTCGGCCCTTCTAGACCGTGCCGAATGCTTACACTCACCTAGTCCCACTGACCCGTACTCAGCCCATAACCCTCCATTCCTTTCCTGTCCATATACCTATCCAATTTTACTTTAAATGACAATACCGAACCTGCCTCTACCACTTCTACTGGAAGCTCATTCCACACAGCTACCACTATCTGTAAAGAAATTACCCCTCATATTACCCTTAAATGTTTGCCCACTAACTCTCAGATCATGTCCTCTTGTTTGAATCTCCCCTATTCTCAATGGAAAAACCCTATCCACGTCAACTCTATCTATCCCCCTCATAAGTTTAAATACCTCTATCGTCCCCCCTGAACCTTCTATGCTCCAAAGAATAAAGACCTAACTTGTTCAATCTTTCTGTGTAACTTAGGTGCTGAAACCCAGGTAACATTCCAGTAAATCTTCTCTGTACTCTCTCTATTTTATTGACATCTTTCCTATAATTCGGTGACCAGAACTGTACACAATACTCCAAATTTGGCCTTACCAATGCCTTGTACAATTTTAACATTACATCCCAACTCCTATACTCAATGCTCTGATTTATAAAGGCCAACATACCAAAAGCTTTCTTCACCACCCTATCCACATGAGATTCCACCTTCAGGGAACTATGCACCATTATTCCTAGATCACCCTGTTCTACTGCATTCTTCAATGCCCTACAATTTACCATGTATGTCCTATTTGGATTATTCCTACTAAAATGCAGTACCTCACACTTATCAGCATTAAACTCCATCTGCCATCGTTCAGCCCACTCCTCTAACTGTTCTAAATCTCTCTGCAAACTTTTAAAACCTACTTCATTATCCACAACGCCACCTACCTTAGTATCATCTGCATACTTACCAATCCAATTTACCACCCCATCATCCAGATCATTAATGTATATGACAAACAACATTAGACCCAGTACAGATCCCTGAGGCCCACCACTAGTCACCAGCCTCCAACCTGACAGTTATCCACCACTACTCTCTGGCATCTCCCATCCAGACACTGTTGAATCCATTTTACTGCTTCAGTATTAATACCTAATGATCAAATCTTCCTAATTAACCTTCTGTGCGGAACCTTGTCAAGGGCCTTAATGAAGTCCATATAGACAACATCCACTGCTTTACCCTCGTCAACTTTACTTGTAACCTCTTCAAAAAATTCAATAAGGTATGTCAAACATGACCTTTCACGCACAAATCCATGATGACTGTTCCTAATCAGACCCTGTCTATCCAGATAATTATATATACCATCTCTAAGAATACCTTCCATTAATTTACCCAGCACTGACGTCAAACTGACAGGCCTATAACTGCTAGGTTTGCTCTTAGAACCCTTTTTAAACAATGGAACCACATGAGCAATACGCCAATCCTTTGGCACCATCTCTGTTTCCAATAACATTTGAAATATTTCTGTCAGAGCCCCTGCTATTTCTACACTAACGTCCCTCATGGTCCTAGGGAATATCCTGTCAGGATCCGGAGATTTATCCACTTTTATATTCCTTAAAAGCACCAGCTTCATGTTCCGGCGTTCCGTTGTTTCAGACGTGATAGGGGTGAAGGATGAAAGGGGAAGGAGTGGCATTACCAGTCAGGGAGAATTTCACAGCTGTGCATAGACGGGACAGCCCGGAGGGCTTGTCTACAGATGCCATATGGGTGGAGAGTGAGGAACGGGGAAAATGTGAGCACACGAATAGGGTTGTATTATAGACCGCCCAATAGACAGAGAGAATTGGAGGAGTAAACCTGTAGAGAGTTAGCAGACCAATGTAAGAAACAGAAAGTTGTAATCGTAGAGGATTTTAAATTTCCGCATATTGACGGGGACTCCCACTCTGAGAAAGGGTTAGATGGTGTGGAGTTTGTCAAATGTGTTCAGGAAAGTTTTCTAAATCAATATATTGAGGTACCAATGAGAGAGGGTGCAGTACCTGATCCCCTATTAGGGAATCAGACAGGTCAGGTGACAGAAGTATGTGTAAGCAAACATTTTGGGTCCAGTGACCATAATGTCATTAGTTTCAAGATAATTATGGATAAGGATAGGACTGGTCCACCAGTTAAGGTTCTGAATTGGAGAAGGGCCAATTTTGTGGAAATGAGAGAGGATCTGGGAAAAGTGGATTGGGTTAAGTTTTCTGGCAAGGATGTGTTCAGTAAGTGGAAGGCCTTCAAGGGTGAAATTTTGAGAGTGCAGAGTTTGCATGTTCCTACCAGGATTAAAGTCAAAGTTAACAGGTATAGGGAACCTTGGTTTTCAAGGGATATTGGCGATCTGGTTAAGTAGGTGTTTAGCAGGAATGGGCAACAAGGAACAATTGAGGTACTTGAAGAGTATAGAAAATGTAAGCGAATACTAAAGAAGGAAATCAGGAAGGCAAAAAGAAGACATGAGGTTGTGTTGGCAGATAATGTGAAGGTAAACCAGAAGGGTTCCTACAAGTATATTGAGAGTAAAAGGATAGTAAAGGACAAAATTGGTCCTCTAGAAGATCAGAGTGGTCATCTATGTGTGGAGCCTCACGAGATGGGGGAGATCTTAAACAGGTTTTTTGCATCAGTGTTTTCACAGGAAACTGGCATAGCGGATATGGAATTAAGGCAAACAAACAGTAGTGTCATGGAACATATAGAGATTAAAGAGGAGGAGCTGCTTGCTGCCTTACAGTGAGTAAAGGTCGATAAATCCCCCGGGCCTGACATGATATTTTCTCGGACCTTGATAGAGACTAATGTAGAAATTGCAGGGGCCCTGGCAAAAATATTTTAAATGTCCTCAGCCACGGGTGCGGTGCCGGAGGATTGGAGGGTAGTTCATGTTGTTCCGTTGTTTGAAAAAGGCTCCAAAAGTACACCAGGTAATTACAGGCCAGTGAGCCTGGCATCAGTAGTAGGTAAATTATCAGAAGGTGTTCTGAGAGATCGGATATACAAGGATTTGGACAGCCAAGGGCTGATTAAAGATAGTCAGCATGGCTTTGTGTGTGGTAGATCGTGTTTAATAAATCTTGTAGTGTTTTTCAAGGAGGATACCAAGAATGCATATGAAGAAAAGGCTGTGGATGTTGTCTACATTGACTTTTGTAAGGCCTTTGACAAGGTCCCACATAAGTGGTTAGTTCTAAAGGTTCAGACACTCGGTACCCATGGAGAGGTTGTAAACTGGATTCGAATTGGCTGTGTGAGAAAAGACAGAGAGTGGTAGTGGATGATTGCTTCTCAGACTGGAGGCCTGTGACTAGTGGGGTGTCTCAGGGATCTGTGACCTACAGACCATTGTTGTTTGTTGTCTGTATCAATGATCGAGATGATAATGTGATAAATTGGATCAGCAGGTTTGTGGATGATACTAAGATTGGAGGCGTTGTGGACAGCGAGGAAGGCTTTCAAAGCTTGCAGAGGGATCTGGACCAACTGGAAGAATGGGCCAGAAAATGGCAGATGGAATTTAATGCAGACAAGTGTGAGGTGTTCCATTTTGGAAGGACAAATCAAGGTACGACAAACACGATAATCGGTAGGGCACTGAAGAGTGCGGAGGAACAGAGGGATCTGGGGGTTCAGATACATAATTCCCTGAAAGTGGCGTCACAGGTAAACAGGGTTGTAAAGAAGGCTTTTGGCATCCTGGCATTCATAAATCAAAGAACTGAGTATAGGAGTTGGAATATTATGGTGAGGTTGTATAAGACATTAATGAGGTCAAATGTGGAGTATTGTGTGCAGTTCTGATCAGGTAAATATAGGAAGGATATCAGTAAGTTTGAAAAACTGCAGAGAAGATTTACTAGGATGTTGCTGGCTCTTCAGGAGTTGAGGTACAAGGACAGATTGAACAGGTTAGGACTTTATTCCTTGGAGGATAGAAGAATGAGGGGAGATTTGATAGAGGTTTACAAAATTATGAGGGTATAGACAGGGTAAATATTAGGAGAGATAAATATGAGAAGACATGGCTTCAGCGTGAAAGGGGAAGGGTTTAGGGAGAGCATTAGGAGGAACTTCTTCACTCAGAGAGTGGTGAGAGTGTGGAACGAGCTGTCATCTGATGTGGAAAATGTGGACTCACTCTTCAGCTTTAAGAATAAATTGGATAGATACATGGATGGGAGAGGACTGGAGGGTTATGGACTGGGTGCAGGTAAGTGGGACTAGGGGAATAAAGTTTTGGTACAGACTAGAAGGACTGAATGGCTTGTTTTCTGTGCTGTAGTGTTCTATGATTTTATGATTCTATGGGGATGAGAGATCCCACAGGAGGAAGGGGGATGGGGGAGAGAGATCCCACAGGAGGAAGGGGGATGGGGATGAGAGATCCCACAGGAGGAAGGGGGATGGGGAAGAGAGATCCCTCAGGAGGCAGGGGGATGGGGAAGAGAGATCCCACAGGAGGAAGGGGGATGGGGAAGAGAGATCCCACAGGAGGAAGGGGGATGGGGAAGAGAGATCCCACAGGAGGAAGGGGGATGGGGAGGAGAGAACCCACAGGAGGAAGGGGGATGGGAGAGAGAAATCCCACAGGAGGAAGGGGGATGGGGAGGAGAGATCCCACAGGAGGAAGGGGGATGGGAGAGAGAAATCCCACAAGAGGAAGGGGGATGGGGAAGAGAGATCCCACAGGAGGAAGGGGGATGGGGAAGAGAGATCCCACAGGAGGAAGGGGGATGGGGAGGAGAGAACCCACAGGAGGAAGGGGGATGGGGAAGAGAGATCCCACAGGAGGAAGGGGGATGGGGAGGAGAGAACCCACAGGAGGAAGGGGGATGGGAGAGAGAAATCCCACAAGAGGAAGGGGGATGGGGAAGAGAGATCCCACAGGAGGAACGGGGATGGGGAGGAGAGATCCCACAGGAGGAAGGGGGATGGGAGAGAGAAATCCCACAAGAGGAAGGGGGATGGGGAAGAGAGATCCCACAGGAGGAAGGGGGATGGGGAAGAGAGATCCCACAGGAGGAACGGGGATGGGGAGGAGAGTTCCCACAGGAGGAAGGGGGATGGGAGAGAGAAATCCCACAAGAGGAAGGGGGATGGGGAAGAGAGATCCCACAGGAGGAAGGGGGATGGGGAAGAGAGATCCCACAGGAGGAAGGGGGATGGGGAAGAGAGATCCCACAGGAGGAAGGGGGATGGGGAAGAGAGATCCCACAGGAGGAAGGGGGATGGGGAAGAGAGATCCCACAGGAGGAAGGGGGATGGGGAGGAGAGAACCCACAGGAGGAAGGGATCCCACAGGAAGAAGGGGGATGGGGAAGAGAGATCCCACAGCAGGATGTGGGATTGGGAAGATAAATCTCACAGGAGGAAGGGGGTTGGGGAAGAGAATTTCCACAGGATAATGGGGCATGCCAAACAGAGATCCGACAGGAAGAAGTCGATGGGGGAGAGAAATCCCACAGGAGGAAAGGGTATGGGGAAGAGAGTTCCAACAGCAGGAAGGGATGGGGAAGAGAAATCCATAGAAGGAAGGGGGATGGGGAAGAGAGATCTCACAGGAGGAAGAGGGATGGGGAGGAGAAATCCCACAGGATGAAAGGGGGATGGGGAGGAGAGATCTCACAGGAAGGGGGGGGGGGGGTTGTATGGAAAAGACATCCCACAGGAAGATGAGGAAAGAGTAATGGAGAGCCTACAGGAGGAATGGGGATGGGGGCGAGATTCTAAAGAATGGAAGAGGGACTGGGATGAGAGGTCCCACAGGAGGATTCCAAGGGTAAACGATAATCCTACAAGACAAGTGGATGCAGATATTTTTTGTACGTGTGTGTTGGGTCTGAACAGAGGCCCAGAGGAGATGCGCCCTCGCTCTTTGCGTATCTGGAAGTGAGCAAAGTCACACACGGGGAAGGGCAGGGGTGGACAATCTCACAATGGTATTTCTTTCCTTCTCACTGGGACAGTCTGCTGACGGTCTCTTGTCCCTCACCGGGAAGGGGGTGTAAATCTCTGACCCACCTGCTGCAGTCAGTGTCGGTCTGGGTGTCAGTAACAGTGAGAAGGAACATTGTCAATGGACGTGTCACAGGCAGCGAGAAACACGGCCATTCCTGTGATTTACTACCATTAAACCAATGGCCGTTGTTCACTGATCTGATGAAGTCTCCAACATCCCTTCACAAGGAACCACAGAACCCTCCTGTCCTTGGAGAATTACTGACTGACCCATTGGGCATTTGTCGCAATTCCTCACAATCCTCACAACACGATGAGACAGTTTCACAGTTCAGAGTGAGAGATAAACTAGGTTACCTCAACTCCTGGCACTTGTGCAGCCTGGGTCCCAGCCGCTGGATTCCTTCACACTGAATGTGACAGTTCCCCAGGTCGAGGTGTTTTATTGTATCACAGAGTCCGATGACATGAGACAGGACCGCGCAGTCAATCGGGGTCAGTGTCATTTCACTGAATGAAAGTGTTTTCACAGATCCCAGTACGGCCTGAGCCAGTCCGCGATTCTGAGACTCAAACAGGTAGTGCAATGCGTTCAGGAGGCTCCTTTTACCAGCTTTACTCCATGTGTTTCTACTCTGGCGTTTAACCTCCTCCTTCACCCAGTCAATCACCCGGCAGGTTGTTTGATGAGGAAATGGGCCCAGAAACTCCTCCAGGCCCCGAGCTGTCATTGGGGAGGAGAGACCAGCAACAAAACGGAGAAATACCTCAAATCGCCCATCTGTCGTGCTGTGGACTTCTGTAAGGAATTTCAGGATATCCCCGGAATGTGGATTCAGGAATTGTGCGACTGCAGCTACAAACTCTTGGATGGTGAGGTGTGGGAATGTGTACACCACGCTCTGGGCAGAATCCTCTCTCTCCAAAAGCTCCATCAGGAACCCGGACAGGAACTGCGAAGGCCGCAAATTGTAGTTGATTAAATCTCCATCTGTAAACACAATCTTCTTCATGGACACTCCTCTGAAGGCCATCTGACCAACCCTGAGTAACACATCACGGGGGTTCTCAATCTCACGGCCGTGGTTTTTCAGGATGTTGTAAATATAGTAGGAGTACAGTTGGGTGATTGTCTTGGGAACTCGCAGTGGGTCCCTGACTCTTTGTGTGAAGAAGGGGCCCAGTGCCAGTGCGAGGATCCAGCAGTAGGAGGGGTTGTAGCTCATGGTGTACAGGATCTCGTTCTCCTTCACGTGTTTGAAAACAGCTTCCGCCACTGTCTGATCTTCAAAATGTCTGATGAAATATTCCTTCCGTTCCTCACCAACAAATCCCAGGATTTCAGCCCAGACACTGATCTCTGCCTTTTCCAATAAATGTAACGCAGTGGGGCGGGTGGTCACCAGCACTGAACTCTCTGGGAGCAGCTTGTGCTGGATTAAACTGTACACAATATCAGACACGTTGCACTTGAATTCAGGATCTGTGCATGTGTACTGTAATTCTGTGTCTCTCCGACCATCAACAAAGTTGATTTTGTCCTTGAATTCATCCAATCCGTCGAATATGAACAGCAGTCCCTCTGTGTGTTTCCAGACCTCTCCCAGGATATTCCCAAAGTAGGGATAATGATGCAAAATCAGTTCTTTCAGGTTTATTCTGCAGTTAATGGTGTTTAAATCCCGGAATTTGAAACTGAAGACAAACTGGAATTGTTGGTATATCTTCCCCGTGGCCCAGTCATAAACAATCTTTTGTACCATTGTTGTTTTCCCAATACCTGGGACTCCAGCCACTGCGGCGGACATCCCGGATTTGTTTCTAAAGACAGATCTTTTCAATTTTTGAACAAAGCTCTTCTTGAATAACTGATCAGTCCGGATTTTTTCCAGCTTACCACGGAGATCTTTTTCTCTCCACTCCTCGTGGTCTCTGCCTCTTGCCAGCAGCTCATGTTCCACCAGTGTCCGATCTCGAACAGTAGAAATGACCGTGACCTCAGTGTATCGATCAACCAGCTGGAAAACCTTCACCTTCTCCCTCATCAGGATCGTGTTCACTCTCAGTGTTTCAGTCTGTGCCCGCAGAGTCTCCTTGTGTTTCCTTCGAACATCTTATGACGGACAGAAATAGGTTGTCAATGCCTGATCTGATGAACATGGAGCTCACAACATATTTTATTTAATAAAAAAACTACTCGTTAAAAACACTGTTTGTGTGAAATCGGGTGATCAGAGATTACAGTGTCTGAAAATGAACGATTCTGATCAGATTCAGATTCGCTGTTAAAGGCTCCACTCTCCCCTCTGTTGGTAGTTTGCAGATTCCCCGGTGTTCCAGCGAGCACCAAGTGCACACGTGATTCTGGAGAGGAGAGTGTTGTGTGGAGCGGGTGGTTTCACTGCTTTCACTGCTCAGCTGCTGCTCAACTGTGTAACCCTGCAGAGGGTAACGGTGGGGGAGGGGGGCATTTACTTGCTCTACTGACTTTTACTTTTCTGACAATGGACCCCATGTTCTTGACACTCCTTTAGGATGAAGCTGTCAGTACTGAGCCACAGAAAAGGAACATAATTTCAGTTTCCTTTTCCAGGCTGAGCCAGTCACGATGTAACACACCCCGCACTGGTCTACAGTCTCGTATTCTCCGAGGAGCTGGTACATGAAATCCGGCAATTCCCCGATGATACGCGGAAGAGCAGGAAGCTGAAGAGGAAGGCAGTGGGAATAGGGAACACTAAAGTCAGGAGGACAGGTAGGCGATTCTGTGGACACCGATGGTACTTTGCCTCTCAGGTGCCATTGTCCGAAATGTTTCTGGACGCGTCCACAATATCCTGAGAAGGGAGGTTGAGCAGCCAGAAGTCGTGACAAACATTGGTAACAACGACATAGGAAGAGAAAAGGGAGGAGGTCTGGAAAACCGAACACAGGGATTAGGAAAAAAGCTGAGGAACAGGACCTCAAAAGTAGTGATCTCAGGATTGCTGCCTGTGCCACCCGACAGTGGCAATAGGAATAGAATGAGGTGGCAGAGAAATGTGTGGCAGAGCATTTGGAGCAGGGGGCAGGAATTCAGATTTCTGGATAATTGGGACCACTTCCGGGGCAGGTAGGACCTGTACAAAAGGCACGGGTTGCACGTGAATCCGATGAGGACCAATATTCTTACGGGCAGATTTACTGGAGCTGTTGGGAGTGTTTTAACCTAAAATGGCCGGGGGACTGGAACTAGGACGATAAAGCTGTGGATAAACCAGCAGGTTTACAAGTAGATGATGGGTTTAACATGAATGTAAGTAAGGACAAGCCAATGACTGGGTTCAAATACAGACAGAGCAAACTGTTAAATTGTACCACATCCACAACATTCAAAAGGACGGAGATACTGGACTAAACGCATTGCACTTAAATGCACGCAACATTCAGAATAAGGTGGATGAACTTTTGGCACAATTAGAGATTGGTCGGTATGACGTTGTGGGCATCACCATGTCGTGGTTGAAAGAAGACCATAGCTGGGAGCTTAACGTTAAAAGATTTATGTCTTATCGAAAGGACAGGCAGGAAGGCATAGTCGGTGGTGGTGTGGCTGTGCTGGTTCAAGATGGAATCACATCTTGATAAAGAAGTTACATGGGGTTAGAGAATGTTGAATCTTTGTGGGTGGAGATAAGAAACTACAGGGTTAAAAAAAGCTTTATGGGAATCTTATATTGGCCTGCAAATAGTAGCGAAGGTGTGGGGTTGAGATTGCAAAGGGAGCTGGGAAAGGCGTGTCATCAAGGTGATGACATAATTCAATATGCACGGGGAATTAGAAAATCCAAAAAACTAGTTTTTTTGAAACTACTCAGGAAAATTCTGTCTTTGATTGGGTGTTATGTAATAGCTCGGATCTTATAAGGGAGCTTAATGTAAAAGAACCCTCAACTGGTAGTGATCATAATATGAGTGAATTCATACTGCAGTTTGAGAGGGAGAAGCATAACTTATGGTATCAGTATCACTATGGAATAAAGTGAATTACAGAGGCACGAGAGGGAAGCTTTCCCAGGTAGATTGGAGAAGCATAACTTATGGTATCAGTATCGCTTTGGAATAAAGTGAATTACAGAGGCACGAGAGGGAAGCTTTCCCAGGTAGATTGGAGAAGGATACCAGTGGGGATGACGGCAGAGCAGAGATGGTTGACGCTTCTGGGAATAGGTCTCAAGTTGCAGGATAGGTATGGCCCACGGAGGAAGAAGTTCTCAAGTGTCACGTGTCGGCAAACATGGTTGACAAAGGAAGTTAAGGATTGCATAAAAGCCGAGGAAAGGCCATGCAAGATAACAAAAGTGAGGGAAAGTTGGATGAATAGAAAACTTTTAAAATCCAACAAAAGGCAACTAAAAAAGCGATAAGAAGGGAAAAGATGAAATGTGAGGGCAGAAAAGCCAATAATATAAAACAGGATAATAAACACTTTTTTCAGTTATATGAAGAGTAAAAGGGAGGTGAGAGTTGATACTGGAACACTGGAAAATGATGTTGGTGTGACAGTAATAGTGGACAAACAAATGTCAGAATAGCTTAATGTGTACTTTGCATATATCTTCACTGTGGAAGATGCTAGCAGCATGCAGTGGTCTGCGAGTGACAGGAAGTAGGAGTGAGTGCCATTGCTATTACAAAAGAAAAAAGTTCTCGGCATACTGAAAGCCCTTAAGGTGCAAAGTCACCTGGGCCAGATGGACTGCATCCCAGAGATTCGAGAGAGGTTGCTGAAGAGATGACGGATGGATTGTTCATGATCTTTGAAGAATCACTTGATTCGGGCATGGTCCCGGAGGACTGGAACATTGCTATTGTCACTCTAGTCTTTAAAAGGGGGAAAGGCAAAAGAAGGAAAATTATAGGCCAGATAGCTAAAACTCGGCGATTGGAAAGAGTTGAAGTCTTTAATTAAGGTTGAGGTTTCGAGGTACTTTGAGACTAATGACAAAATAAGTTAGCAATGGTTCTGTTAGATTTCACGGTGGAAGTAAGAAGCAGGCTGGACAAAGGAGAGTCATTGGATGCCATTTACTTGGATTTTCAGAAAGCATTTGATAAGGTGCCGCACACGAACCTGCTTAAGCAGATAAAAATCTATGGTGTCACTGGAAAGATACTGGCACGTGGAGCGGAATTGCTGACAGGCAGCAGACAGCGAGTGGGAATAAAAGGGGCCTTTTTCTGATTGGCTGCCAGTGATTGGTGGTGTTTCTCAGGGATCAGTATTGGGACCGCTGCTTTTCAGATTGTTTGTCAATTATTTAGATGATGGAATAAATGTATTTGTGGCAAAGTTTGTGGATGATACAAAGATAGGTGGAGAGGTAGGTACAGCGATTGCAACAGGACAGAGGCCGACGGGAATGTCTGTTTATCAAACTCACAGAGGCCTCCGGGTACAGATCCCGAGATCGGGAAGGTGCCGGGTGTTGTGGCAAATGCAAATTGCTTCCTGTTCTCCAGCCACAGCAACAAAAACCTGTCTCCCAGACTCTGACAGTCTCTAAACAGGCCTCTAAAGAGACGTATTCAGACTCTCAGAGTGAAATAACAGCAAAAACCTGTCTCCCAGACTCTGACAGTCTCAAAACAGGCCTCTAAAGAGACGTATTCAGACTCACAGTGTGAAATAACAACAAAAACTTGTCTCCCAGACTCTGACCATCTCTAAACAGGCCTCTAAAGACACGTATTCAGACTCTCAGAGTGAAATAACAACAAAAACCTGTCTCCCAGACTCTGACCATCTCTAAACAGGCCTCTAAAGAGATGTATTCAGACTCTCAGTGTAAAATAACAACAAAAACCTGTCTCCCAGACTCTGACAGTCTCGAAACAGGCCTCTAAAGAGACGTATTCAGACTCTCAGAGTCAAATAAAGACTTTAAGGTTTCCATTCCATCGCTTACCTTCCAGATGCGGGGGCACTTCAGATAAACCCCGCTCGGTGTCCATGTAGGCGAATTGGCCGTCACCTGTTGAAACAGATTAACCTGCATGAAGTCTGTTCTGTGTAATACTGTAAATTCATCAGCATTTACATCTGTAGCACACAGTGTATTGTTCACCGTACCTCGTTCCCGTATTTCATTCAATATTCTGCTCAGCTTCGGTAAATGGTGATGTAGTTTCACAAAGGATTCCCACATCACCCTCCGGGCCCCGGAGCCCTTCTCCATCACCAGATCCAGGAGGAGTTTGGAAGCGCCCGCTCGTTTTCCCTTCTCCGCGAGGTCAGTCACGCTCTGTAATGAACAATGGGGAATATATTGAGGAGCGGAGGGATGGGTTCAAATCTACCCTGAACATGGACTGACCCGGCACATTCTGCTCGTCACAGATCACTGACAGCAATTGTTCGTAGCAGGAAAAAGAATTTAAAAGAAGTTAGCGTGGCCAGTGATGACTTTCTGAACGCCACAGATTGCGGGGTACTTATCCACTTGGCAAGGTTTAAAAGGAGCAGACATAGTGTGAGTGAGCCAGAGATAGGTAGGTTATTGAGGCTTTGTGTCAGCGAGGGTTCAGTGAGGAGAGGCGGAGGATTTAGGTAGATCTTGGGTAATATTTCCCTTCTCTGTTTCACTGTTAGAACAGTGGGAATGCCAGACAGCATACTGGGATGCTCTTCCTACTGGGTGCGGCAAGTCAGGGAGACCTCCAGTGTCCCTGACAACTGTACCTTCGGGAATTTCATCCAGCTGCAGCTTCTTACAGACTGTGCTGAGGAATTGGAGCTGGAGCTGGATAAACCCGGGATCACTCGGGAGACTGAGAGGTTGACTGACAGACTTTACAGGGAGGGAGCTATACCCAAGGCGCAGGACACAGGAAACTGGGTGACTGTCAGGAGGGGGAAGGGAACAGGCAGCCTCTACAGGAAACTCCTTGTAACAAGTATACGGCTTTTTGTTTCGGGGTATGGTCTCGCAGAGGAAAGCCAAGGTGATTATGCCTCTGGCTCTGAGTTTGGCTTTGTGACTCAGAAGGGATGAGAATTGCTGATCTGCACTGACAGGGGGAATTCAATGGTCAGGAGAACAGACTGGAGATTCTATTTACGAGAACAGGATTTTTGGATGGTGTCTTGCCAAGGTCAGTAATATCTCGTATCGACTCTGAAAGTTTCTTAAGGGCAGGATGAGCAGGTCTTGGTCCACGTTGGTACCAATGACAAGAGTAGGAAGTGTGATGAGATCGTGCAAAGTGATACAGATCCAAAATTTCTTGTAAGTGTTATCGAAGGTAGATGGCGTTGTAAAGCTTTTCGGACATGGGGCTTCATGAATCAAAATATTGAATACAGAAGTTGGGATATTATGTCAAAGTTGACGTTGCAGAGGCTAATTTGAACTAATGTGTACACCTGCCTCCCGGAAGGATATCAATAAGATTGAACGAATGCAGAATAAAATACAGATTGTTACCAGGAGTTGAGGATCTGAGATATAGAGGAAGTGTGAATAGGCTAGGACATTATTCCATAGAGTGTAGGAGGACCATGAGAGATGTGAAAGAGGTATACACGTTAATAAAAGTTATAGAGAGAGTTATTGCGAAAATGCATTTATTACTGAGGTTGGGTGGGACTGGAATTAGAGATCATAGGGTAATGATGACAGGTGAAAGGCAATATGAGGGGGAACTTGTTCACTCAGAGATTGCTGAAGAGCGCGGAACGTGCTGCCATCTTAATTAGTCGATGTACATTCGAGTTGATTATTTAAGATCAGTTTGGATAAGTTTATTCAATGGGGGAGTTATGGACGTCTCCAGTCCGGGTTCAGATCAATGGGACTAAGCAGATAATAGGTCGGTGTGGACGAGATGGACAGAAGAGCCTGTTGCTGTACTGTAGGGTTTGTTGACTATGACTAGGTGAAACTATGGCCGGGTTACTGTTGATTTTCGCCAGGGTGATCCCTGGTGAACCGCAGCAGCTTCACCCTTCACTGCCAGGCTCCATGAGGGGTCCAGTGCCAGCCAACAGCTGGAAACTGGCAGTGAGGAGCAGCCAGCAAACTCAGGACTATTGCGCGTGTGTGACAGACCAAAGCCGACTGGTGGTAATGTTGAGTAAGAAGTTTGGACTGAAATTGTCAGCTGCCTCACGTGGAATGTCGTGTTCAGTATGGTGTCTGGCTCTTCACTAATATTCATTCTGGGTGGCAATAGGTGAATGCACTCCAGTAGCACGAGGACCATTGGAAAGCTGTTTCCTTGTAATTCTATGTTAGCTGTAGATGTTTGGAATATTTTCAGTGGCACTAACGTTGCACTTCCCATGTTAACAGTATATGCTGTGGTAATTACAAACTCAAATTGGAAGTCACAAGGAACAGAAGGTAACAGAAACATGAGGCATGTTGGGATATTGATCAAAATAAGAGTCAGCAGTTCAAATGAGAGACGAGTCAGTGTTGCCTGAGTTGAAAATAGGGTTGAAGGTAGACTGAGAATGAGCTGAGAAATAAGTCACTATATATTTGATTTGTGGGAAACTCGTGGGTCATGAGAAGAACACAGATTGGTGAATGGCCACTAAGGTTGAACATTGGGAACATGATGTGATGTCAGACTGAGTGGTATAGAGTGGTTCTCTGTCCACTTGCAATGTCCGTCAAGTGTCACATCACTAAATTCACCAGTAAATCATTGCCTGTATCCTAATCTGTCTATAAATGAATGTGATCAGAAAACTGGAGAGAGGCTTGTATTGGTTAATGAAAGTTCAGGGTTTCCGCAGATGAAAACTCTTTTCTTGATGTTCACCACAAGCATTGCAGGATTTTCACTGCCCAGAGGTGCCGTTACACCGGTTCTGTCGGTCTGTGATTGATTCAGTAGAATCTACACTCAGTCTATGTCCCTTCCACTTACGTGATACTCTGGCCCGGTGAAGTGATCCTCGCCCATTAACATGAAGCCGACTCCCTCCACACCCTCCTCAATCGCCTGCTCCAGTCGCTCCTTGTAGAATCTCGTCAACCGGAACAGTTGGTGATCCTCACAATTTGACAGGAAGGCAGAGATGGCGGAGTTCAGATCTGTAGTCGGTCATAGAACATAAAATAGTAGATGTACCATGCGTATGCAGACAAGATGCCAATTTAAACCAATCCCATCTTCAGGAACATGATCAATATCCCTCCATTCCCAGCCTACTCATGAGTTCAAACGCCTCTCAGATGATGCTGAGTATCTGTTTCCAGTCCCTCCCTCGGCAGCTCATTCCAGACACCGATCACTCTCTGTGGAAAACATGCATCCTAAATCCCCTTTAAACTTTACCATCTAAACTTAAACCTGTTACCTCAGGTTTTTGTGGTGAAACTCGTCTGCACCCTCTACAGACCCTCCACATCATTCTCGATTTGTGCACAATACTGAAATTGTCTCTTAACCAACGTGTATCCAGTTACAGTCTAACATTAACAAATACCTCAACTCATCGTTAGCACACTACCAATTGTGTTGCCACCTTCAGGGAGCTGTGCACATCCATCACAAGACCCGACAGTACATCAATCTTATTATCAGTCCCAACATTCACTGTGCACATTGCTCGCGAATTTGACCTCCCAAAATGCAACTTCTCACATTTGCCTGAATTATCTGTACTTGGTGACTCTCTGTTCCTATTTTTAACTGGATGCTGAACACTTTGACAACAGTCCCAAATTTACTCAACTCCGCCAACTCTGTAAATCAATGAATAAGTCCACCCAGTATATCATATGATTAACCTATTTGATTCACACACACGACGCATGGCGAAACAGTGATCCTTGCGGACACTACTGGTCACAGACCTTCAGCCAGAACAACGCTCCTCTAGTGCTGACTCCATTTTATGTACCCAAGACGACTTTGAAATCAATTTACAGATTCTCAGCCCGAAACGTTGAAGGTTATTTTTTCTCTATAGGTGCTTCCTGACATGCTGAGTTCCTCCAGCATTTTGTACGGTGCCCTCTCCACTTATCATTTTGTTTTACTTTAATCCTATTCGCCAAGGTCAATTCATTGCTTCAGTAGCCCCCCCCCCCCCCCCCGATTCCCTGTGTACAATTTCTCTTGTTCACTGTCTCCTGCACCCAGCCCGTCCTCCCTCAATATAACGTTCTATAACTCGGCCACAGAAAACAGACACCGGGAACTCCCCTCACCTCCATTGTGCAACAACCCGTTAATTTGGGGAGAATTCACCATTGCCCTTCCAAACAGAAAACAACTTCTGTTTCTCTCAACGGCTGTCGGAGGCATTTCCCACATCAGGTCGTACCAAATGCTGATGGAAATTCTGTCTGTTCCCTCAACTGTTACATTGCCCGCTGTTATATTCCTGTCTGAGTGTTACCCACTCCTACCTTATTCAGGGGCTCCTTCTCCTTTCACTCAGGTGAAGATTTGTGTGGTGAGGGGAGTGATTCGACCATTCCCCTTGTTAGGTCCCTGCGCTGGAGCTGGTGAATTGTTCCAGTGCTCATGGATGCTTTACCAGTTGGAACAATGACCCCGTTTGATGGTACTTTCTCTCCGCCCCTTTATCGCCCAAGTTTATCCCTCTGAATTATTGATGATTTGACTTCACGTGTACCATGATGACAGAGTTTTAATGAGAAAGAGGCCAGTGAGCATACCTGTGTCCATTCTGACTCTGTCGTTGGTTGATTACCGTCTGCTTGTCTGATGTCCGGGTGGAAGAATGTCCCACCTGCTGGCAATGACCTGAATTACACAAATAAAAAAGTATGATTCAGTTACTCTGTCCTTCAAATTTAAAACACTTTTGTAAGGTCACTGCTCACTCTCCGACATTCCAGGGAGTAAATGGAGATTGGTACAAAGACCTCCAACTGAACACAAATTTCAAGAAGATAGCAAGGAAATATAAGGAAACTTAATTAAAGGAGCGATGCAGTGAAGTTGAAGAAGCCAAAAGAATTGGAAAAAAAGAGATCTGTTGCAGAAGATTAGAGAAATTAAAGGAACATTTCATGTAAAATGAGCATAGGAAAAGACAAAGAAGGGAAGGACCTTACAGAAGCAAAGGACATCAAAGGGAAATGGCAGGAACACACAGAAGAATTGCAGAAAGATCCAACAGCGAAGACATCTGCAATGACTCCCTCATCGATCTAGAGCCAGACATTCTGGAAAGTGAAGTCGAATGGGTGATAGAAAACATTGCCAATAATAAGGTTGCAGGATGTGACAGGATTTCAGTAAAATTGTTGAAAATTCTAAAAGGTGATGCTATAAAAGTGTTGCATTCAATTTTCCAGCAGATCTGGGAAAATATAAACAACAATGACTTTTAGGCTGGATTAAGGTCCGTTGTTATCCCAATACCCAAGAACGGAAATGTAAAGTATTGTTCAAATTACCGAAAGTTTTCACATGCTAGAAAGGTAATGCTAAAGATTGTGCAAGCAGGACCCGAGCAATATATGGAACACGAACTGCCAGATAGAAGCTGCTTTTAGAAGAGGCAGAGGCACCAGAGACCAAATTGCTAACCTACGCTGGATAATGGAGAAATCGCGAGAATTTCAGAAAAGTATTTATCTATGATTTATTGACTACTCTAAAGCCTTCAGCAGTGTGGTCCATAATAAACTATGGCAAATCCTTAAAGAAATGGGAATACCTGGACATCTGTTCTGCCTTATGAGAAACTTGTACAAAGAGCAAGAAGCAACAGTTAGCACGACACAGAACAAAAACTGGTTCAAGGTTTGGAAAGGAGTATGACCAGGCTGCATACTGTCACCCTGCTTATTTAATCTATCTGCTGAACATATGAGGAATTGAGTCCAGAGGACTCAAAATGTTGCAGTGAAAATTACCAGACAGAATATTAATAAATTCAGATATGCATGTGATACTATTCTAATGGCTGAAAGTGAGGAGGATCTGAAGAAGCTTCTAATGAAAGTGAAAGAAGAAAGTTGAAAGCTGGCTTCTTGCTCAATATTAAGAAAACCAGCCAGTCCTATTAACTCTGTGGTAATAAATGGAAAGGATGTGGAAACAGAGACGGATTTTATCTTCCCTGGTTCAAAGATTTTTATAGATGGTAAATGTGATAACCTTTTCAAATTTATTGGGTAGGAGAGCTATTTTGTTGCATTGGAAGGATCCTAATCCACCTATTGCTTTTTTTCTGGCTCTCCTCCATTATGTTTTGTTTAAACTTGGAGAAAATTAGAAGTCGGACGTTCGATGCATCTTTCAAATTTGAACAAACCTGGCCACCTTTTATTCAATATTTTCATAAGATCTAATTTCTTTTCTTTTCTTTTCTTTTTTATTTTTTTTTTTAGTTATTTTCTTTCTTTTCTTTCTGCCTCCGTGAAGTTTCAGATTTGACCAGAAGGACGTTTTGTTCTTTTTTTGTAATCTTGTCCTCAAATGGACTGCCCGGTCCCCCACTTTTTTTTTGTTTTAGGTTAGTTTAGTGTTTTTTTCTCTCCTATAAATAGAACATTTCCAGTCTTCTTTTGTATGAATTATCAAGAGGAGTTGTGGTTCTCTGTTTTTATATAATAGCCTAATATTATATTACACATCATTTCGACAGTGTATATCATTTTCTTTGTTTGTACCTTTATTCTATTTTGTATTTGATATAACTTCACCTCTGATTTGTATCTATTCATATACATTTTTTAATCAATAAAGAAAGATTGAAAATGATGGTAAGTGCAGCGTATTAAACGGCGCTTACTTCTGGGGAGGGTATTAATGGCAAATTTAGATAAAATACTGAAATGCAGAGACATAGCATTGTCTACGAAGGACCGTAGAGTCAAGTATATAGTATTTCCAGTTGTGATGTAAGGCTGTGAGAGCTGGACTATTAGTAAGGCTGAATACAAAATAATCAACGCCTCTGAACTTGGATGTTGGGGGAAAGTGTTCGTTGGACAGCAAGAAGATCCAACAAGTCAATACTTGGAGAAATACGCCAGACTGCTCACTAGGAAGCTTCAAAAGCTCAATTATTTTGACCACATCATGAGGGGACAGGATTCTTTGGAGAAGACTCTCATGTTCGGTAAAACAGAAGGCAAAAGAAGGAGAGGATGACCGAGGCTACGATGGATAGATAATGCTAATCAGAAAATGCCTATGCCCTTGGGGTATCTGAGAGAGGCAGTTTCCCGCAAGGGGGCTTTGTGTGCAGTAACGCAGTTGTATTTGGCTGTGTTCATGTGTTTTCATGTATGTTTTGAATGACTATTAAACTTGAACATAAATTGGACAATGATTGTATCATAAACAGAAAAAGAATTAATATAGATGTTTTCAGTCAATAGCAGACTTGTAAATGTTGTATTTTGTCCCTAATGCAGACAGGGAGCAACCATACTCCAAGCATCTGACCCCACAACACCCACTGGGACAGCCTGCTGGTCTAAGGTGCATCTGTTTACTCCGTAGTTTAAACCCAGACACCTCAAACAAAAGGCAGCCACTGGGTCCCTCCAGCCCACCGTGTCAGATAGTAAGATCGTGACTTGCTGTTAAAATCACCCCGACTCCGCACCTGCAGGCAACACTTTATTTGGTGTCCACTGAAAATATGCTGAAGCCTTCTCCATCCTAGCTCATTCAGAGGAGATAAACCTCCTGAACTCCCTCTTCAATCCGTCGCCCTTACAGCTCCGCCAACTCCTTGTTAAGGAAACTCCTTAATGAAGAAGTCCATATCCCCATTGGTTGGTATGCTAAATTGGTATTTGGTGTCACCAATGAGAGACAAGTAAATCTCACGTCAGTTCACAAGAGATACCGGGCACGCGCAGCATGCTTAAATCTTCTCAACGTCAGCCCGAGGGTGACGAATTTCCGCGAGAGGGCGCGCGTGGGCAGTGGGCGGGGCGGTGAGCTGGTGCACGCGGTAGATGGGGAGACCGTCGAGTCAGTAACAGGGACGGGGAGCGCGTCCCTCGGTCCTGTACCGTGCGGACCAGCTCACCGATTGTGTCATGGTCGATCTGCAACCTGCTGGGATACAACATTAACACACAAATCTCGATGTATATACTTAATCAATGTATGGTTTCTTTTCACTTGCATAATATAATTATTATGCAGAACTTATATTGACAGCACATCAGTAGACCTGGAATGATTGCAACTGGCACTTCTACATTTATTCAGTCTCACTCCAGCTATTTCCTATCTTCCTTGGTACAGAAATGTAATGTCTAAAGGAGCAGTGTTTGGGTAAATGAGACTCACCAAACTTTCTCCTGACTGAATCAATGGAATCTCCGAGTCAGAAGGGTTCTGTCGAATTGATGCTCTCCGTCCTCGGGCTGGTTCACTTGTTGCTGTTCCCTCGTTTTCAGTTGTGGTTTGCTTCCAGTTGTGGGCGTTTCTTCCAATTAACCTCTCGCCGCAGGTCTAACTTCAACGAAAGAAGTAATGAAGTATGTTACTAAAACAAACGAGATCAAAGCGTTAACCTGAAATTTAAATTTTGAACGCATATGTCATGATCCGAGTGAAAACATCTGTAACTGTCCCTCAAACTTTACAAAGCCTGATATGGGATACAAAGTTACAACTTAGTTCCTCCAGCATTTTGTGTGTGTTGCTTGGATTTCCAGCATCTGAAGATTTTCTCTTGTTTGTGATGGAATACAAGGAAGTCATCATTCAGTCATAGTATAAGATACAAGTCATAATATATAACAGGAGAATTATGTGATAAAGTCATTCTAGTCTGCTCCATAATCAATCATGGAGGATTATTTTCCAACACCGTATTCTTGCTTCCTGCTATAATTCTCAACTGATTTAGCAATGCAGAACATGAATATACCCAGCGATCGCCTCCACCACTGTTTGTGGTGACAAATTCCACAGATCAAACAACCTTTGGCTGAAGTAATGTCTCTCATCTCAATTTTAAACTGACGCTTCTTTATTCTGAGGCAGCACTCTCAGATCCCAGACTCTCCGTCTAATCAAGACACCCTCTCCAGTCCCACTGCATGCAGGCTTGTTGTTATTCAGTTGGTAAATAATCACCCCCGCCGTAACTTCAACCCACCCCCCCCCTACCAACCCTAGATTTGGGGGGGGGGTGATTTACTTTTCAGCTGGCTTGGCACACCATTGTGGCCGAAGGGCCTGTTCCTGTGATGTACTGTTCCATGTTCTGTTCTATCTTCAGCATCTTGAGTTTCTCTTTGACTCCCACTGGCAGCTAGACAGGTGACAGTGAGGGGGAATTTCCAACTGTGAGTTGATTTCTGAAACCCCAGTCTATTTCTACTGGTGCAAACACAAAACAGCGTATTTAATCACAGCCTCTCCCTGTGAGGGATGGAATGGGAACTCATTCTCTGCTTTGCTTCCAAAGCAACTTCAGAACCAAACATCTGAGCACAGAACAGAAATACTCGCTCAGCACCTCATAAACCCGGACAACTTGATTCCCTGATTCACTTTATCTGGGTCAAGACATGTGTGGTATCCCAGGATCCAACCTCAGAAGGTCACAGCCCACATATCTTTTCCACATCTCACACTGGGTGTTCCCGCATCTCACACTGAGAGATTCACGCTACCAATATCCAGCCCCCGGAGACATCTGCTTCATTGCGGAAGGAGGATTATCCAGCCGCATCTGTAAATGCACCAACGTAGACCGAAACCCAAACATTGACAATCCCATATTCCTGGAGCCCCCATCCCAAGATTGTATCTCAAGCACCAGCGCTTCCAGGGCTCTTTGCTGCCGGTAATATGCGGCAGTGTCTCAGCTAATCCCAGTTCAAAACCTTACGCTCCCACACCAACCCGTGACAGAACTGGAGCCTGATGATCCTTTTTCTAGACGGGGATTAGCTGTAAAACATGGACCTTGGATCACAAAGAGGGTGCTGATACATTTTCGCTTGTTCCCACAGTTTCATTGAACACGGTTGTTCATTATTTTATTGAGTGCGGTGTAGCCCAGGTCAATTAGCTGCCATTTTCCCCGTCGGGTAACAGGAAGAAAATGTTTTCAATATAAAATTGAAAATATAGCACTGGAAACTCAGTGCAGAAGATTTCATTTTGTTCTTTTGATGCAGAAACAATTGACTGACTGCAAGATGTTTGACACCCAGAGCAGAATTACATAGATGCAATCCCTACAATCTTCTTCATTCCATCCCGAACAGTAAATAGACAATAGACAATAGGTGCAGAAGTAAACCATTCGGCCCTTCGAGCCTGCACCGCCATTTTGAGATCATGGCTGATCATCTACTATCAATACCCGGTTCCTGCCTTGTCCTCATATCCCTTGATTCCCGTATCCATAAGATACCTATCTAGCTCCTTCTTGAAAGCATCCAGAGAATTGGCCTCCACTGCCTTCGGAGGCAGTGCATTCCACACCCCCACAACTCTCTGGGAGAAGAAGTTTTTCCTTAACTCTGTCCTAAATGACCTACCCCTTATTCTCAAACCATGCCCTCTGGTACTGGACTCTCCCAGCATCTGGAACATATTTCCTGCCTCTATCTTGTCCAATCCCTTAATAATCTTATATGTTGCAATCAGATCCCCTCTCAATCTCCTTAATTCCAGCGCGTACAAGCCAGATCTCTCTAACCTCTCTGCGTAAGACAGTCCTGACATCCCAGGAATTAACTTTGTGAATCTACGCTGCACTTCCTCTACAGCCAGGATGCCCTTCCTTAACCCTGGAGACCAAAACTGTACACAATACTCCAGGTGTGGTCTCACCAGGGCCCTGTACAAATGCAAGAGGATTTCCTTGCTCTTGTACACAATTCCCTTTGTAATAAAGGCCAACATTCCATTAACCTTCTTCACTGCCTGCTGCACTTGCTCATTCACCTTCAGTGACTAATGAACAAGGACTCCTAGATCTCTTTGTATTTCTCCCTTACCTAACTTTACACTGTTCAGATAATAATCTGCCTTCCTGTTCTTACTCCCAAAGTGGATAACCTCACACTTATTCACATTTACGTCATCTGCCAAGTATATGCCCACTCACCCAGCCTATCCAAGTCACCCTGAATTCTCCTAACATCCTCATCACATGTCACACTGCCACCCAGCTTAGTATCATCAGCAAATGCTCAAAGCATCCTCGTATCTGAGGCCACTGTCTCTTCGCTGAGAGTCAGCAACCAGAGAGCGATAAACATGTTCAACACTCTCTGCAGCTCTGGTGAGCTGTTGCCCTGGTGACGGAGGAAGTGGCTCGCAACAATAACCGAGCGGGGAAATAACAAACTCGGTGTGACACGTTCTCGGTTTCATTGTGATATAATTGAACTGAACATTCAGCCATTTTGTAGTGGTGATACTAAAACTCCAGTGGTTGTTTTTACCCCTTCGAGGTGCATTCAATAAATCTCATGGTGGTTCTAGCTCTACCGAGCTCTCAGCAGTGCTGACGCTGGTCCAAAATAAATCGCAGTGTTGGATACGACCTATAAGTTAAATATAATATAAGTTAGATATGGCCCTAGTGGCTAAAGGGATCAGGGAGTATGGAGAGAAAGCAGGTACAGGGTTCTGAGTTGGATGATCAGCCATGATCATACTGAATGGCGGTGCAGGCTCGAAGGGCCGAAGGGCCTACTCCTGCACCTATTTTCTATGTTTTCTATGACCAGTCTGCAATAAATGTCGATTATGTGTAGAAGTTTCAATTGAGATTCACAGAGACCTTACAGCACAGACACAGGGTTGTTAAAGTCCATCCAATCCGTGCCATGTTCAGTGTGGTTCCATCCTCCTGCACCCAGACCACAGCCCTCTATACCTCCCTCATCCATGTACCTCCCCAAACATCTCTGAAATACCACAATCGGACCTTCATCTCTTACATCTGCTGGGAACTTGTTCCGCATTCGCACCACCCACTGAGTGAAGTAGTTCTCCCTCAGATTACAATTAAATGTGTCACCTTTTGCCCTAAATCCATGATTTTACCCAATCTGAGGGGGAAATGACTAACTGCATTCACCCTATTTATACCATCATAGATTTCTATATCCCTAGAAGGGCTTCCCCACCTAGGTTCCTGGACCTTTCTTTTAATTGTAGGGGCAAATGGCATAAAGAAAAGTTGGAATCCTGCTAGGATACCCCATCATTCCACTGTATTCCAGGTAATCGAGTTCTAACCTGTTCAACCTATCACTATAATTATTTCCTGAAATACTAGCAATGTCCGTGTAATTTTCCCTACACTCTTTCATGCTTATCGACATCTTTCCTCCAAGTAGCTGGCCAGAACTGCACATAATTCTGTTTTTTATTGGATTCTCGGTGTCTTTTACAACTTTAGCATTAATATCCAGGCCCCTCTTCGTAATAGCCTGTTATAATGGTCAATATATCCTAAACTCTCTTTACAACTCTGGTGCTACCTTAAAGGAATTGTGGATCTGTAACACCCACGGCAGGACAATAGGCTCAAAACAGTTATTTACACCGAGCAGTAAGCCTGATCAACACCTCTACTCACTAACTCACCCTTCATACCCCACCCGCTACCAGTTTAACATTTCCTGACAGTTCTAGGCACTCCTCTGTCTAAAGTGACTTGATGGACAGGCAGTCAATATCATTCTCCGTATGTCCAGGCTTTCCTGTGCCTAATGTCACTTTATGAACATACGATCAATGTCACAGACCAGAGAATTGTGCAATATTGCAAAGGGAGACTGGCTGAATCAAAAAATGAAATGAAGTAGAAGGCCATATTAACAACAGCAAAGAAATGCACCAGAAAAATTAAGGAAGTTACTGGAATTAAGAAAACCTCCTCTGCATGATGAATAGGATCAGCAGACAGATCCATCCTAACAGATCCAGATAAAGTATGTGAGAGGTGGATTCAGTATATAGAGCAGCTTTTTGAGATAATAGAGGGGAACCCCCATATATGAAACACCCTCATTCTGGCCCACATATTACCAAAGAATAAATAACTAAAGCAATGAAAACAATGAAACAGGGTAAAGCCACCGGACCTGATGGAATTTCAGTGGAAATGATACAAGCCCCAGAAGATCTGGGCATAGATATTCATTTTGAAGAGTTTAATGGCATATATGAGTCTGATGTATTGCCTGACGATCTCTTGAAATCAGTATTTATAACTCTGCCTAAAATTCCTGGAACTATCGACAGCGAAAATTGTAGAACAATCAGTCTTCTGAGTCACATAACAAGGATTTTGTTGAGAATTGTTCTGAGTCAAATCAAAAACAAGTTAAGGCCAGAAACTTCTGAACTGTAATATGAGTTTATGGTGGATAGAAGAACTAGGAACGTAATTTTCATACTACGAATGCTTTCAGAAAGGGCAATTGAATATCAAAACGATATCTTTTTATGTTTTATTGATTTCAGTAAAGCTTTCGACAAAGTGCAACATGAAAAATTATTTCAAATTCTCACTTAACTAAATATTGACGGAAGGGTAAAATAACTGCTTCAAAATTTATATTGGAATCAAACAGTGGCGGTAAAAAATGATGATAATATAAGCAGATGGACTAAAATTCAAAGGGGAGTTAGACAGAGATGCGTTGCCTCACCGGAATTATTTAATATCTATGCTGAAATGATTCTCAGAGAAACAGAAGACCTAGATGGGATAAAAATTGGAGGTGTTTACATCAACCATATAAGTTATGCAGACGATACCACCTGAGAGCAAGTGCTGCGGAAGACCTACAAATCCTCCTGGACAAAGTAGTACAAACAAGTGCAGATTTTGGACTAACCATCAACGGTAAAAAAATAAATATATGGTAATATAAAAAGGGCAGATTACTCCCAACTGCCAATTGTCCATCGGTAACCAAGAGATTGAACAAAAGACCGGCTTTAATCAAGTTGTCAGCTTTACATCACAAGATGCTAGAAGTAAAGTAGAAATAAAAACAAGAATTGCCATTGCCAAAACCAACTTCCAAAAGATGAAACCTGCTTTTCCCAACAGACACATTTCTATGACAACAAGGCGTAGGCTACTGAAATGTTACATCTGGTCTAGCTTGCTGTGTGCTTCTGAAACGTGGACTGTAACGCCAGAACTCCACAGAAAGTTAGAAGCAACAGAAATGTGTGTGTTTTTTTTAGAATGCTGAAAATATCATACAGAGATAGGTAACTAATGAGACAGTACTCCAAGGTACCCATACGAAAAGATCTTTAATGAGAACATTAAATGAGAGGAAACTTAATTTCCTGGGCCATGTCATTAGAAAGGGAGAAATAGAATGTCTTACATTACAAGGCAGTATACCCGGGAAACGCGGAAGAGGAAGACAAAGAAGAAAATATATGGACACTGTGAAAGAACTAACAGATCTAAGTGTACGAGATATCATTGAGGCTGCGAGGAGTCATCGGATGTGGAGACCCATGATCGCCCAAGCGTGTAACGCGCAAGGCACATGCAGAAGAAGAATCAATGTCAGTCTCACATGACCAGACACTTCTGTGATTAACGTCACTTTATTGACATACAATAAATCTTTTTAAACTATCATACTTCATGTATTGTGTTTTGTTTATTATTGTGGTCTCCATCATTTTGTTTTTTTTCAGAGTAACAATTATTTTGTTCTCCTTTACACTTGTGTACTGGAATGACATCAAACAATTTTGAATCTTGAAACCTGAGTAAAATATCACGACCAACCACATATCTACACTCCCTCTTGATTTCATGAACTCCTATAATGTCACCCTCATTCTCCTCTGGACTAAAGATCCAGCTCCGCCAAACGCTTCTTATGACTCGGCCCTCTAGTCCAGGCAACATCTTCAGCAATCTCTTCTGCACTCTCTCCAGCTTGATAATAGATTTACTACAGTAAGGTGAACACAACGGTACATAATACTCTGTGTAGCCATGTACATTCATACACAAATCAGTGACATGAATAGTGAATTACAGAGGTGTCGACACTGACACACACATCCCACTCGTCACAGGCCTCCATTCGCTAAAACCATCTTCAATCATCTCCCCCTGCTTCTTGTTGTGAGCCCGGTGTGAATCCACCTCGTCAGCTCCCCGTGAATCCCACGTGACCGAACCTTCCCGATCAGCTGCCATGCGGGATCTTGTTACAGACTTTACCAAAGTTCACATGAACAACATCACTGCGCAATTTCACCTAATGCCCTAGTTCATTCTTAAGTAATCTCCAAAGTACTTGACAGATATGATATCCTATTGGACAGTGTAGACGGTGATTTCCCCATAATCAGTGCCCAACCGCCCGGGATTTCAACTTCACTGCAGACTGAGAAAATTCCGATCCCAGCTGCAGAATTACCAACCTGAACTGAAGCCCGTATACTGCCGGTTCCATATCTTCAGAATCACCAGCCCAATATTATCACCCATACAAAGACGCCCTGGTGCCGGCAATTTGCTGTGGATTCCTGCCATTTCCGATTCACAAACTAAAGTGGAATTGGAACCTAATGATCCTCTGCCGGGGCCGGTGCTCAGGCTGGTTACCCGGTCTGTATAGAGGATGCGGATACACTTCAGCCTGATCCCAGCAGCCAAACCGAGCACATTTGATCACAATCTTCCTGCTGTGTGGGATCTTGCCCAGCACAGCTGGCTGCCATGTTTCCCGTAGTGTAGCAGGAACAAAATGTAAAGTTATAAAGTAGAAAATGCTGGGACCTCAGTACATCAGACTACACCTCTGAAAGGACAAATGGTGGAAGACCCATTTGCAGAATTGAGACTATCCGAGATGCTGCCGATCTGCTGAGCGTTTCCAGTATTTTCTCCTCCTGACTTTAAATTTCCTGCAACTGAAGTATTTTCTCCCTCTTCATTTTCATGCACAGATAGTAACTGATTGCCACCCTAAACTGTAAATGCCACCCCACCCCAACCACTCTGTTAGTTCTGAGTTCATTCTGACCCTGGTGTAATACATCCCATACAGTCAATGCTCACAGCATCCTTTCCTCCCACTATCATTCTGTTACATTTGTTCCCGAGGCCACTGTCTCTACGCTGAGAGGCGGTGACCACAGAGCGATAAAAACTGCAACACTTGCTGCAGCTCTGACGGGCCGTTACCCTGGAAACAGAGGAAGTGGCTCACCGAAAATAAACGAAAAAGGAAATAACAAACTCAACATCAGATGGTATGAGTTCAATTATGACAAAGATTAACACTGCAGCCATTTTGTAACGGTGAATCAAAAATTGAAATGGCTGCTTTTACCCTGCCACGTGTTGTGTCCAACTAAACCCCTGGTATTCCTAGCGAACAATAACTAACTAATTAACTAACTAGCTAACTAACTAACTAACTAACTAAATAAATAAATAAATAAATAAACAAACAGACAAACAAACAAACAAATAAATAAATAAATAGAAAGGTGCAATACAAAACCACAATGAAGACAAAGTTTAGAAGAGAGATTGCTGAAATATATCATTGCGGCATTGGGATACAGGCTGGACAAACATGAACAAGACTTAACTCTCGCATTAATAGGGCCAGATACTGCCTCAGTAAAGCAGCCAACATAATGAAAGATCCCCACAACCCTGAACATTCTCATTTCTAATGCTTCACAGGGTCGAAGATAAAATAAAACTGAAACATCCACCGGGCTCGAGGACGGTGTCCATTCTGCTGTTAGAAGCCAACAGCGTGATGAGTGGACTCCTGACCTCACAGTCTAAATCGATGTGACCTTGCACCACATATCTACCTGCATTGCACTTTCTCTGCAACAAGAATGATTTGTTGTACCTCAATGTACTGCTGCAATGTATTGATTTGTGTTGAGAATACAGAAACACGATTTTCACTCTACCTCTGTACATGGAAAACAAAATAAAGATTCCCCATTTCAATCGTGTGGAAATATCAGACAGCCTGGGTTGCTCCTTTGGAAATTCCGGAGGGAGTGTGCACATTTCCGAGAAACCCAGATAAATGAACAAGACTTAATTCTCGCGTTAATAGGGCCAGATATCGGGAAACACTATCAGCATTTCAGCAAGTCGTAGCAACGGAAAGAAGATGGAAATAAACTTCCCAGTCCCCCGAGAGGACGTGATAGATCTGGATCTCAGTGTCCTGTCAGAACGGGGAAAGATGGAACTACTCATACACGTGGAGGAGTATCCTGAGGGTGCGATTACTCTGTTCAACCCTCGAGTCTGCAAGAACACAACGGGCCGAACGGCCGCTTCCAGTGTGCTGTAAATATGTAAAACAATTATCGACCCCAGGCGTCGATCCAGGTGAAGTTTGGATCCGGTACCGGGACGGGTAATGGAGGTAAATTTCACCAGGTACATCTTAATGGATGGGTTCAGTCTCGGCATCACCACCTCATCCCGCTCCTGGGACCAGAACACCGGGGGTTGAGCGGCGACTCATCTCAGGTGGCTCGGTGTGAAGGTCCCATAACCCGGACCGACCACGACAGGTTGTGTCCAGGAAGCGGGACGAGGCCGCCAGTTCGGGGAAGTTGACGGGACTCTGCACAACATCAGGTTCCCCGCTCTCGGGAACAGCTTCAGTACTCACCGATTGGAAATTGTCGGTCGCTTTCACCCCGAGTGACCGGCCTCGATATTGCCCGATGAGAACTTGATCAATTTGTCCTGCAGACAGCGATCGGTCCACCGGCTCCCCGTGACAATCCACTTTAACAGAGAACGGAAAGAAATCTACCGCCCATCCGGGTACTATGGGAGCGGGGGCGGGGCCTCGGAAGCGAGAACCTCTGATGCTGCAGATCTGCGTTTGAAATGGGAGCGAGAACCTGGATCACATGACGGGTGGAGGGCCTCCCACCTGAACCGCTAACTATGCTTCTTGCCCCTCACACACTGCCTGACCTGCCGCATTTTGCATATTATTTCATATTTACACCGGCTACATTTTTAATTTTTTCCCTCTGCATCTTTCCCGTCCTCATTGCTCCACCTCCTGTTTCTCAGAGTTAGGGAATCAATTCCCGTCCCGGTCCGATACTAAATCCGCACCCGATTTGTGCAGGTTTCATTGAAATCACTCATACGTTTAGAAATACTAATTTCTATTCACTTTCCTCCTGAGCCTCACGGGACAGAAACACTGAAACATCAAGTGAGAAACAGCAGCAGCAGGCCATTCAGCCCCTCAAATCATCAACAAGATGACGGCTGCGCTCCCATCTCAGCCACATGTTCCTGCCCGATCCTCATTTCCTCGATCACATCGGTCACCACACATCTGCCGATCTCTGTTTTATGTGAAGACGATCACTGAGTCTTCATCGTCCTCCAGGAATCAGTCTGGTGAATCTCTAAAACAAACACTCTCTAACTTCTTATAATCCTCCGTGGAATTAAATATCTTCTGCAGCCCCGTGTTACCCCAACCCCTCACCTCCCACCCCTGTCACTATTTCCACCTTCCCAACTCCCCCCTCACCTGGATCCACCTCTCACTCCCCTGCTCTTGCCCCATCCCCACCCCTCACCTCTTTTCTCTGACTACTTCCCGTCCACTCTTAGTCCACAGGGAGGGTCTCGGCCCGAAATGTTGAAGGTCCATTTCCCTCCACAGATGCTGCCCGACCCATTGAGTTCCTCCGGCAGTTTGTTCTTTGGTCTGTATAACCCGTGCTAGTATGGGGAGCGGGATTTTACACCATATTCTAGGTACAATCTCAACAAAGCCCAAATAATTGTTACGGTTATTACCACACTTAAACAGGAGAAAGCTTGCAAACGCTGGAAATCCAAAACAACACATACAAAATGCCGGAGGATCTCAGCACAACATCAGTATCTATGGAAAAGAGTAAATAGTCGACATTTTGGACCACCAGCCTTTTTCATTCCTGAGGAGGAGGGGGAAGTGATCTGAATGCAAAGGTCAGGATGGAGAAAGAGGCGAGCTGGGAGGTGATAGGTGAAGTCAAGTGTAGGACAGGCCAAGGACTGGAGATGAAAGAATCGGAGCGTTGTTAATAGGAGAAAGGGAAAGAGGGAACCCAGTGGGAAGTAATAGGCTGGTGAGCAGAAATAAAAATTCAGATTGGGGAATAGAGAAGTGTGGGGGGGGGATTTGTTTACTGGAAGAACAATTCAATATTCATACAATCAGGTTGGAGTTACCCAGATGGAATATAAGGTGTTGGCACAAGAGGAGGCCATTGATCGAGACGTCGGAATGGGAATCATAATTAAAATGTTTGGCCACTGCGAAGTCCCCTTGTGGCAGATGATACAGAGATGCTCGATAAAACGGTCTCCCAATTTATGGCGGGTCTCACCAATGTAAATGAGGCCGCATCGGGAACACGGGATACAATAGATGACATGGGCAGATACGCAGGTGAATTTTCCTGTATTTAGCCTAGCTATACCCCGCATCATTACCTCTGTCAAATCTCCTCTCAATCTTCTACGTTCCAAGGAATAAAGTCCTAACGAATTCAGTATTTCCATACAACTCAGGTCGTCTGGTCCCGGCAACATCCTGTGAATCTTCTCTGTACTCTTTTATAGAAGTGGTGTGAATGAAATCTGCATATTTACAGTATGGCTCTGAATTGTCTGTTGGACTGTGATGAGGATCAAATCCGTGACTCTGTAATCCGGAGGAGTGGAATGGGGAAGATACAGAGGGAAAATTTAAAATTGTAGGCACTAAAAATATGAAAGAACGGGAAAATACGGCAGGTGGGTCGGCAGCCTGTGAGCGCCGAGGAGCAGAGTCACCGGTTCAGGTGGGGGACACTCCACCCATCACGTGATCCAGTTCCGAACTCCCAATTTATTGCAGGTCTGCAGCACCTGTGGGACACTACTCCACGTGCATGTCCGCTCAGACAACACCGTGAGATCCAGATCTCTCACGTTCTCTCGCTGTGGCTGGGATTTTTTTTTACTCAATTCCCCTGTTACGACGTGCCAAAGAGCAGTAAATGTTTCCGGATATATGCCCGCATTTAATGGTGAATTAAGCCCTTTCCATTTATCTGGGCTTTTCAAAAACGTTCGCACTTCAGTTCAGCCTCCCTAATCATTTATTTTTATTGTTTAGTTTTATTTTGCACTACTCATTTAATGTAGCTACATTATATATATATATATATATATATATATATAGTTACTGTAATTCGTCGTGTGTTATTATTGTTTATTATTGTACGTGAGATCTGTACAGATTGGATGGGTTGCACCTGAACTCAAGGGAGAGCAAGATCCTTGCAAGTTGGTTTGCTAGCATGTTTCAGGAGGGTTTAATCTAATTAACAAATTTGCAAAGGGGATGGGACCCGGAGTGATAGAGCAGTGGAAGAAGTGCATGGAGTAAAGCCAGATCTAACATATAGAGAGGCTTTGAGGACAGAGAAGCAGAATAAAGGGTGTAAAGGTAGTAAGGCAGAAGGGCTAAAGTGGGTGTACTTCAATGCAAGAAGCATCAGGAACAAAGGTGATGAACTGAAAGCTTGGATACGTAAATGGGATTCTGATGTAGTGGCAATTACAGAGACTCGGCTGGCACCAGGGCAGGAATGAATTCTCAATATTCCTGGATTTCAGTGTTTTAAAAGGGATGGGGGGGGGTGAAAGGGGAGGAGGGGTGGCAGTACAGTCAGGGATACTATTACAGCTACAGAAAGGGTGGGTAATGTAGTAGGATCCTCAACTGAGTCAGTATGTTTGGAAGTCAGGAACTGGAAGGGAGCAGTGACTCTATTGAGAGTATTCTATAGGGCCCCTGGTAACAGCAGATATACCGAGTAGCAGATTGGGAGGCAGTTGCAAAAATAACAGAGTTGGTATCATGGGTGACTTTAACTTCCCTAATATTGATTGGCTTCTGATTAGTTCCATGGGTTTAGACGGGGCAGAGTTTGTTAAGTACGGCTAGGACGGGTTCCTGTCACAGTATGTTCACAGGCCGACGAGGACTAGTATGCCATACTAGATCTAGTATTAGGTAACGAACCTGGTCAGGTCGCAGATCTCTCAGTGGGTGAGCATCTAGGCGACAGAGAGGACAAGAAACTTTTTTATTTGGGAAGGGCAAATTATGAGGCTATACGGCTAGAACTTGTGCGGGGAAATGTACTATGGACATGTGGGCGATGTTTAAGGATCACTTGCAAGATGTTAGGGATCATTTTGTCCCAGTGAGGAAGATAAAAAATGGTAGGGTGAAGGAACCACGGGTGACGTGGAAAATCTAGTCAGGTGGAAGAAGGCAGCATACATGATGTTTAGGAAGCAAGGATCAGATGGGTCTATTGAGGAATATAGGATAGCAAGAAAGGAGCTTAAGAAGGGGCTGAGAAGAGCAAGAAGGGGGCATGAGAAGGCCTTGGCGAGTCGGGTAAAGGAAAACCCCAAGGCATTCTTCAATTATATGAAGAACAAAAGGATGACAGGAGGCAAGGTAGGACCGATTAGAAATAAAGGTGGGAAGATGTGCCTGGAGGCTATGGAAGTGAGCGAGTTCAATGAATACTTCTCTTCGGTATTCTCCAATGAGAGGGAACTTGATGACGGTGAACACAATATTAGTAAGCTAGATGTTCTGGAGCATGTTGATATTAAGGGAGAGGAGGTATTGGAATTGTTAAAATACATTAGGATGGATAAGTCCCCGGGGCCTGACGGATTATTCCCCAGGCTGCTCCACGAGGCTAGGGAAGAGATTGTTGTGCCTCTGGCTAGGATCGTTATGTCATCGTTGTCCACGGAAATGGTAGCGTAGGATTGGAGAGAAGCGAATGTTGTCCCCTTGTTCAAAAAAGGTAGTAGGGATAGTCCGGGTAATTATAGACCAGCGAGCCTTACGTCTGTGGTGGGAAAGCTGTTGGAAGAAATTCTTAGAGAAAGGATTATGGGTATTTAGAGAATTATGGTGTGATCAGGGACAGTCAGCATGGCTTTGTGAAGGGCAGATCGTGTCTAAGAAGCCTGATAGAGTTCTTTGAGGAGGTGACCAGGCATATAGCTGTGGGTAGTGCAGTGGATGTGATCTACATGGATTTTAGTAAGGCATTTGACAAGGTTCCTTACGGTAGGCTTATTCAGAAAGTCAGAAGGCATGAGATCCAGGGAGGTTTGGCCAGGTGGATTCAGAATTGGCTTGTTTGCAGAAGGTAGAGGTTTGTGGTGGAGGGAGTGCATTGGGATTGGAGGGTTGTGACTAGTGGTGTCCCATAAGGATCGGTTCTGGGACCTTCACTTTTCGTGATTTTTTTAACGACCTGGATGTGGGGGTAGAAGGGTGGGTTGGCAAGTTTGCAGACGACACAAAGGTTGGTGGTGTTGTAGATAGTGTAGAGGATTGTCGAAGATTGCAGAGAGACATTGATAGGATGCAGAAGCGGGCTGAGAAGTGGCAGATTGAGTTCAACCCGGAGAAGTGCGAGATGGTACACTTTGAAAGGTCAACCGCCAAGGCAGAGTACAATGTAAATGGCAGGATACTTGGTAGTATGGAGGAGCAGAGGGATCTGGAGGTACATGTCCACAGATCCCTTAAAGTTGTCTCACAGGTAGATATGGTATTTAAGAGACCTTATGGGGTCTTAGCTTTCATAAGTCGAGGGATACAGTTTAAGAGTCGCGAAGTAATGATGCAGCTCTATAAAACTCTGATTAGGCCACACTTGGAGTACTGTGTCCAGTTCTGGTCGCCTAACTATAGGAAGGATGTTGAAGCATTGGAAAGGGTACAGAGGACATTTAACAGGATGCTGCCTGGTTTAGAGAGTATGGATTCTGATCAGAGACTAAGGGAGCTAGGGCTTTACTCTTTGGAGAGAAGGAGGATGAGAGGAGACATGATTGAGGTGTACAAGATGTTGAGAGGAATAGACAGAGTGGACAGCCAGCGCCTCTTCCCCAGGGCACCGCTGCTCAGTACAAGAGAACATGGTAAGGGTGGGATGTTCAAGGGGGATATTAGAGGAAGGTTTTTCACTGGAATGCAATGCCTGAGTAAGTGGCGGATGCAGATACACTAGTGAAGTTTAAAAGACTACTAGACAGGTATATGGAGGAATTTAAGTTGGGGGGTTATATGGGAGGCAGGGTTTGTGGGTCGGCACAACATTGTGGGCCGAAGGGTCTGTATTGTGCTGTGCAACTCTATGTTTTTATTATACTGCAGTCGAAAAGACAGCAAATTTGATGTCAGCTGCCGGTGATGTTGAACTTGACTGAAATAGACCCACACGTCGGTCACGTGATCAAATTTTACCACAGATCTGCAGCATCTGCCTCTTTGTCTCCGTTGCCCCGCCCCGTTCTATCGACCAGCCAATTGCACTGAGCATGCTCAGCCTCCGGATGGGAGGTGGCTTTCTTTCCGTTCTGTGTTGAAGCGGATCCTCGGCGGGGAGCCAGGAGATGGATCTCTGCCTGCGTGCAAAAACATCAAGTTCCCACCGGTGAGTGTTGAATCCGGTCCCGAATGCAGGGGTCTGATGTTGGGCAGTAAGTCCCGTTAACTTCCCCGAACAGGCTGTCTCGCCTCGCTGCCTCCGCACCGAACCGCCTGAGATGAGCCGCCGCTCATCCCCCGGTGTTCTGGTCCGAGGAGCGGGAGGAGGTGCTGATGCCGGGACTAAACCCACCCGTTGATTTGTACCTGGGGAAATTTACCTCCTTCACCTGGCCCGGTACAGGATTGAATCTTCACCTGAATTGATGCCAGGTGAATAATTGTTTTACATAATTCCAGGACACTGCAATGGCCATTAGGCCTGTTCTGTTCCTGTAGACAGAGAGGGTTAAACAAAGTAATCGCACGATTGGGACACTGCTCCACGTGTATGAGTAGTTTCATCTTTCCCCATTTAGACAGGACAGTGAGAACCAGATCTCTCACGTCTTCACGGTGTGGATGGGCAATTTCTTTCTTGACTCCATTCCACTGTTACGACTTGTCGAAGTGCAGGCAATGTTTCCGGGTGGAATCCCTCTCCATGCGAGAATTAAGCCTTCTCCCATTTAGCACGGATCCTTACAAATTTCTACAACTCAGTGACGTCTCCCTCCAGAAGCTCAGTCTGCCTAATGTTCCGACACAGTTAAAGAGCGGTATCGTTTATTGTTGTCATAAACATTGTTTAGTGAAATTGTTGTTCAGTGAAAATCTCGTCCTCTGTACCATCCATGAATACATTACACCAGTACGTTGAGGTGATAATGCAGTGCAGACAGACATGTGGTGCAATGTCACGTCGAGCTACATTATGAGGCCAGGTGTCCAACTCATCACGCTGGGGAACATCCAGTTTGGTCCCTCTGCTCATTCCGTTCCATTTTGTTCAACCTCTGTCTGGTCAGTATCCCATCGCTTCAATGACATCTATCAGCAATGTTTCTTTTAACTTTTGTCTTCATTGTGTGATATTGCCTTGCACCTTTGAGCTGATTGAGTCATCCAGGAATCGTTTTTTGTGAGCTGGAACTACCAGAGCTTCAACCGAATACAACACAAGGCAGAGTAAAATCAGCCATTACAATTTTTGTTTTGGCTGCAGTGTTAATCTTTGTCTTGATGAAACTCATAGCATCTGATGTTGAATTTGTTATTTCCCTTTGTCGGTTTATTTTCGGTGAACCACTTCCTCCGTTTCCAGGGTAACAGCCCACCAGAGCTGCAAGAAGAGCTGCACTTTTTTTATCGCTCTGTTGTCACCGCCTCTCAGCGTAGAGACACATTCGCTGCCCCTCAGGAGCCGGTGTGGAATCCCGGATGCCTTGAGCATTCACTGTGTGGAATATATGATGCTTATATTGCGATATAGAGATAACTGATGAATGTAGGGATTGCATTTATGCAAATCTGTTTAGGACGTCACAAACAGAGACCACACCCTCCACAATCCCCTTGTTCATTCATCCCTCCTCACTAAACTACCTGCAGATACTTATCCCTGCATACGGCATAAGAGCTACACCTACCCGTAGACCTCCTTCCTCACCTCCATTCCGAGGCCAAAACTGTCGTCCAGGTGACGCAACACTTCACTGCAGATCTGCTGGGGCAATCTATTGTGTCCGGTGCACATGATACTGACTCCTTTAGATTGGTCAGACCCACCATAAATTGGAAGACCGTTTTGTCGAGCATCTCTGTATCATCTGCCACAGGGGGGACTTTGCAGACCAAACATTTTAATTCTGATTCCCATTCCGACGTCTCGATCAATGGCCTCCTCTTGTGCCAAGATGAGACCGCCCACAGGGTGGAGGAGCAACACCTTATATTCCATCTGGTACCCTCCAACCTGATTGTATGAATATTGAATTTTCCTTCCAGTATACAAGTTCCCCCCCCCCCACCCCAACCCACTTCTCTGTTCCCCATATGAACTTTCATTTCTGCTGACCAGCCTACCTACTACTTCCCCCCGGGCTCCCTCTTTCCCTTTCTCCTATTGACGACGCTCCGATTCTTTCATCTCCAGTCCTACACTTGACTTCACCTATCACCTTCCACATCCCCTCTTTCTCCTCCCCGACCTTTTTATTCAGATATCTTCCCCCTCTTTCTTAGTAATGAAAAAGGCTCATGGTACAAAATGTGGACTGTTTACTCTTTTCCATAGATAGAGCCTGTTGTGCTGAGTTCCTCCAGCATTTTGTGTGTGTTGCTTTGCATTTCCAGCATTTGCAAGCTTTCTCGTGGTAATAACCGTAACAATTATTTGGGCTTTGTTGAGATTGTACCTGGAATATGGTGTAAAATCCCGCTCCCCATACTAAAGCGTGTTGTATAGACCAAAGAACAAACTGCCGGAGGAACTCAGTGGGTCGGGCAGCATCTGTGGAGGGAAATGGACCGTCAACATTTCGGGCCGAGACCCTCCCTCTGGACTGAGAGTGGACGGGAAATAGTCAGAGAATAGAGGTGAAGGGTGGGGATGGGGCAAGAGCTGGGGAGTGAGAGGTGGATCCAGGTGAGGGGGAGATGGGAAGGTGGAAAGAGTGATAGGGGCGGGAGGTGAGTGGTTGGGGCAACACGGGGCTGCAGAAATGGAATTTAAATCCATGGAGGATTATAAGAAGATAGAGAGTGTTTGTTTTAGAGATTTACCAGACTGATTCCTGCAGGACGATGAAGACTCATTGATCGTCTTCACATAAAACATAGTCCGGCAGATGTGTGGAGACCGAAGGGGTCGAGGAAATGAGGATCGGGCAGAAACGTGGCTGAAATGGGGGAGCAGCCGCCATCTTGTTGATGGTTAGAAAGGCTGAATGGCCACTTCCTGCTGCTTCTCACTTGATGTTTCAGAGTTCCTGTCCAGTGAGGCCGGAGGAATGTGAATATTATTAGTATTTATAAACACAGAAGAGATTTCAATGAAACCTGCACAAGTCGGGTAGGCATTGAGTATCGGACCGGGATGGGAATCGAACAAGTAACTCTGAGATCCGAGAGGTGGAGCGATGGGGACGCCAAAGGTACCGAGGGAAAAATAAAACATGTAGCTGGTGTAAATATGAAATAATGTTTAAAATGCGGCAGGTGGATCGGGCAGTGTGTGAGGGGCGAGGAGCAGAGTCACAGGTTCAGACGGGAGACCCTCCACCCGTCAAGTTTCCCCCTCCCATTTCAAACGCAGATCTGCAGCATCTGAGGCTTTCGCATATACCAAAACTCCTATTGTTTGTTCTGGCTTTGTTATATTGGTATCTGTTGTCTACTCGTGCGTACTTTTATTTTAGGATCTATGTATTGCGGGAGGACCATCGGAGATCGCCCTTCATCCCCTTCTCCCATCTGGCCCCATCTGCTCATCCATTGCCCACCTGGTTCAAACTCTGACCAGTCTGTATCCCACCACTTCAGTGATATGCATCAACCATCTTGTTCAATCTCTGTACAGTCTGTATCCCACCATCTCAATGATATATATCAACCATCTTCATCAATCTCTGTCCAGTCTGTATCCCACCGCCTCAATGATATATATCAACCATCTTGTTCAACCTCTGTCCAGCCTGTATCCCACCACCTCAATGATATATATCAACCATCTTGTTCAATCTCTGTCCAGTCTGTGTCCCACCATCTCAATGATATATTTCAACCATCTTGTTCAACCTCTGTCCAGTTTGTATCCCACCATCTCAATGATATATATCAACCATCTTCTTCAATCTCTGTCCAGTCTGTATCCCACCACCTCAATGGTATATATCAACCATCTTGTTCAACCTCTGTCCAGCCTGTATCCCACCATCTCAATGATATATATCAACCATCTTGTTCAACCTCTGTCCAGTCTGTACCCCATTGCTGCAATGATATATTTCAACAATCTCTCTTTCAAACTTTGCCTTCATTGTGAAGTTGTGTTTTGCATCGTTTCCAGAATTGGTTTTTCGCTAGCGAGAAATACCAGAGGTTTAATTGAACACAACACGTGGCCGGGTAAAAGCAACCATTTCAAATTTAGTTTCACCGTTACAAAATGGCTGCAGTGCTAATCTTCATCATAATGCAACTCATAGCATCTGTAGCTAAGTTTGTTATTTCCTTTTTCGATTATTTTCCGTGAACCATTTCCTCTGTTTCCAGGGTAACAGTCTGCAGCAAGTGTTGCAATTTTTATCGCTCTGTGGTCACCGGCTCTCAGCGTAGAGACAGTGGCCTCGGGAGCTAATGTAACAGAATGATAGTGGGAGGAAAGGATACTGTGAGCATTGACTGTGTGGAATGTATTACACCAGGGTCAGAATGAACTGAGAACTAGCAAACTCGTTGGGGTGGGATGTTCTTTACAGTCTAGGGTAGCAATCAGTTACTATCTGTGCATTAAAATGTAGAGGGAGAAATACTACAGTAGCAGGAAATTTAAAGTGAGGAGGAGAAAATACTGGAAACGCTCAGCAGATCGGCAGCATCTCGGACAGTCTCAGTTCTGGAACTGGGTCTACCAACGTTCTTCCTTTCAGAGATGTAGTCTGATGTACCAAGTTCCCAGCATTTTCTACTTTATAATTTTACATTTTGTTCCTGCTACACTGCAGGAAACATGGCAGCCAGCTGTGCTGGGCAAGATCCCACACAGCAGGAAGATTGTGATCAAATGTGCCCGGTTTTTCTGCTGGGTTCAGGCTGAAGTGTATCCGCATCCTCTATACAGACCGGGGAACCAGCCTGAGCACCGGCCCCGGTAGAGAGTCATTTAATTCCAATTCCACCTCAGTTTGTAAATCGGAAATGGCAGGAACACAACGGCAAATCACCGGTACCAAAGCGTCTTTGTATGGGTGATAATACTGGGCTGGTGACTCTGAGGAAATGGAACTGGCAAGTTTACGGGCTCAGTCCAGGATGGCAATTCGACAGCTGGGATCGGAATTTTCTCGGTCTGCACTGAAGCTGAAGTCTCGGGCGGTTGGACATTGGTTATGGGGAAGTCACCATCAACACTGCCCAATAGGACATCACATCTGTCAAGTATTTTGGAGATTATTTAAGAGTTAACTAGGGAGTTGGGTGAAGTTGGCAGTAATGTTGTTCAACTTTAGTAAAGTCTGTAACAAGATCCCGCATGGCAGCTGATCGGGAAGGTTCGGTCACGTGGGATTCACGGGGAGCTGGCGAGGTGGATTCACACCGGGCTAGAGAACAAGAAGCAGGGGAGATGATTAAAGATGGTTTTAGCGAATGGAGCCCTGTGATGAGTGGGATGTGTGTGTCAGTGTCGAGACATCTGTAATTAATGCTTGCCACTGATTTGTATATGAATTTACATGCCACGATGAGCAAGTCTGAAATTGAATTTACTTGAATTTATTTCCTACATCCTTCACATACATGTGGAGTAAAAATCTTTACGTTACGTCTCGGTCAAAATGTGCAATGTGCAATGAAAGTAATTTATAATAATTTATAATATATTGAACAGTCCATATACTATAGAGTACACTCAATTGAGCGTGAGTTAACTAGTCTGATGGCCTGGTGGAAGAAGCTGTTCCGGAGCCTGTTGGTCCTGGCTTTTATGCTGCGGTACCGTTTCCCGGATGGTAACAGCTGGAATAGATTGTGGTTGGGGTGACTCTGGTCCCCAATGATCCTTCGGGCCCTTTCTACACACTTGTCCTTGTAAATGACCTGAATCATGGGAAGTTCACAACTACAGATATGCCGGGCTCTCCGCACCACTCTCAGCAGAGTCCTGCGATTGAAGGAAGTAAAGTTCCCATACCAGATAGTGATGCAGCCAGTCAGGATGCTCTCAGTTGTGCCCCTGTAGAAAGTTCTTAGGATTTGGGGGCCGATACCGAACTTCCTCAACCGTCTGAGGTGAAAGAGGTGTTTTTGTGCTTTTTTCACCGCACAGCTGGTGTGAACAGACCACGTGAGATCCTCGGTGATGTGGATGCCGAGGAACTTAAAACTGTTCACCCTCTCAACCCCAGATCCATTGATGTCAATAGGGGTTATCCTGTCTCCATTCCTCGTGTAGTACACAACCAGCTCCTTTGTTTTTTGTGACAATGAGGGAGAGGTTGTTACTTTGCCACCACTGTGTCAGAGAGATTACCTCTTCCCTGTAGGCCACCTCGTTATTGCTTGAGAGAGGCCAATCTATGTGGTGTCGTCGACAAACTTAATTAGCAGATTAGAGCTGTGGGTGGCGACACAGTCATGTGCATACAGGGAGACTAAATTCGGGAGACTGGCTTATGAGGCAACAGGTGACAATGAATTTCAAAGACATCTTAGTCAGTGAGAGAGATGGGCTGAGTAATGCCAAATGGTTTTCAACTTGGACAAGTGAGCGATGGTGCATTTTGGACAATCAAACTAGGTGGGACTGGTGTAGTGAATGGGAGGGCACCGGGTGTTGTGGAACAGAGCGACCTGGGAGTACAAGAGTACAGTCACTGAAAGTGGACGGGCAAGTATAGAGGGTGGAAAAGAAGGCTTTAATCATGCTGGCCTTCATCAGTTAGGGCATTGAGTTCTGGATTATGGGCATTATATTGTTGGTGTGGCTACACAGAGTATTCTGTACAGTTGTGTTGACCCTGCTGTAGGAAAGATACTATCAAGTTGGATAGGGTGCAGACGAGATTGCTGAAGATGTTGCCTGGACTAGAGGGCCGAGTCATAGGAAGAGGTTGGCAGAGCTGTATCTTTACTCCAGAGGAGAATGAGGGTGACATTGTAGGAGTTTATGAAATCAAGTGGGAGCATAGATAATGTGGTTGGTCGTGGTATTATCCCCAGGGTTCAAGATTCAAGATTGTTAACAAGTGTTAAGGAGAACAAAATAGTTGTTATTCTGGATCCAAAGCAAGTCCTTGTAAATCTCCTCTGTGCTCCCTCTACAGCAGCCATATCGTTTCCTGTAGTGAGGTGACCAGAACTGAACACTGTACTCCCAAGTGGGGTCTAATCAATGTCTTATATAGCTGTAACATTACCTCTCGCTCTCGAACTCAGTTCCATGGCTGATAAATGTCAACACACCATATGCTTTCTTATCAACACTGTCAACGTGTGCAGCAGCTTTGAGTGTTCTATCGACACCAACCCCAAGATCTCACTGATCCTCCAGACTGACAGGAGTCTTACCATTAATATTATATTATCTTGTAATTTGACCGAAATGAACCGCTTCACGCTTATCAGTATTGAACTCCATCTGCCGCTTCTCTGCCCTGTTCTGATTCCTATCGATGTTGCACTGTAACATCTGACAACAGACGATCCACAACACTCCCAACTTTTGTGTCATCAGCAAACTTACTAGCCCATCCTTCAACTTCCTCATCTGGGTCATTTGTAAAAATCACAAAGAGAAGGGGTCCCAGAACAGACCCAACGGAACAATATTGGTCATAATCATCCATGCAGAATACAAAATATCTACAACCGCCCTTTGCCTTCTGTGGGCATGCCAATTCTGGATCCACAAAGCAAGGTCTCCTTGGATACCTTACCTCATTCCTTTCAGAATGAGCTTTCCATGGGGAACCTTTGCTAACCTCTTACTGAAATCCATATACGGTACTTCCACTGTTCTACCTTCATCAATGTGTTTTGTTACATCCTCAAAGAATTCAATCAGGTTCATAAGGCGTGATCTGCCTTCGGCAAAGCCATACTGACTATCCCTAATCAGACCATGTCTCTCCAAATGCTCATAAACCCTGCCTCTCAGGATCTTCTCCAAAACTTGCCCACAACGGAAGTAAGACTCACTGGTCTATAATTTCTTGAGTTATCTCTACTCCATTTCTCGAACAAAAGAGCAACATTTGCAACCTTCCAATCCTCTGGTACTTCTCCCCACCTAATTGATGATACAAAGAGCATCGTCAGGGGATTAGCAATCTCCTCCCTCGATTCCTACAGTAGCATGGGGTATATCTCGTTCAGTCCCGGCGACTTATCTAACTTAAAACCTCTCAAAAGATCCAGTGCATGCTCTTTCTTAAAGTCCATACATTCATGTGTATCAGTCTGCTGTAAGTCATCCCCACAATTGCCAAGGTTCTTTTCACTGGTGAGAACTGAAGCAAAATACTCAGTATCTCAGAATATTTCAATGATCGGCAGGTTGAGAAACATTTGTTGACAATGTAGCGGTGAAATGTAACCAAGTTAATTTGCCATTGCTGGCGACCCCCCACAGGTTTGTTCTACTTGCATGACGTGCCCTCAAATCCAATAATGATTGTTACAAATGTCGGTGATAAGTATTCGATCCTTTATTAGCAATCAGTAAACATACAATCTTGAAGCGATGAAACTGATCTGTACCCAAGTTTAGGTTCAGCGTATTTGAGTGGATAATAACAAAATATATGACATCCGTCAGTCCCCAGCTGGGTAGTGTAGTAGGCCTCCGTTAGTCTCGATAGACATGGATTTGCACCTTGGAACGTTTCCAGGGCGCAAGCCTGGGCAAGGTATTTTTCTTATGGAAGATCGGCAGTCGCCCAAGCTGAAAGTCTCCCCTCTCCACGCCACCAATGTTGTCTGAAGGAAGGGCATTAGGGCTGTGTACTGCATGGAACAAAGCACAAATATATAACTGACTCCCTTTGCGCATACCACACCCTCACTGATGCAACCAGTTACCATAAAAAACATCATAAATTCACAACGCAGGATACAATGCTGATAGAGAACAGATACATGGCTCCTACACACAGGCTCAGCTCTGATACAGAGTCTTCCACCTGAAATGTTAACATACTCTCTGTCTTGTTGATTAACTCCAGCATCTTATTTTATTTATGTTAATGACTTTCCCCAACTTGTTGTTTTGGATGTATGGCATGTCGACATTGTGTCATATAACTAACTATCTGATAATAGCCAGGTGATATGCTGAAAGAAATCGTAACTGAGTTTTGGTGCTAATAATAGTCTTAAAGTCCTGCCGGAAAAAAGCTATACTGGTTCAGGACAAGATGTCACGATGCTATAGGTGATATTGCATTGTTCAGGATGTCGGAGTGTCTCTCTGTAGACTCAAATCCTATATTGCCGTAGGTGTCAATGCCAGGCGATGTTAAACTGAAAGGAGACGGTGAGAATCAGGTCTGACCGAGAAATCTGTATAATCCAGTGACGAGAGGAATAGAAGTCTCATCATCAGCAGAAATGATTCACCCCACACTGCTGTAACACTTGTCCATTACTCACCACAGCGCCACCAGTGGTAGGAGGACCAAAGCCGTGGCCGCTGTCTGCCCAATCTGCCTTGCCATTCCGTAGACGCAACACACCTGGTCCAGGACACAAGATTGGTTCCAAAAAGGGAATTGCCTGCAATACAGAGAGTAGATACCCTGGAAAATCCTGGTCCAGTGTACAATCCATGGAGAGATCGGAAATGGACATTGTGTGACTGTGGGTGGATGGGCACAGGTGGATCAGGCCATGTCAAGGCTTCAGTGGATCGGCCCAAGATGTTTGGAAGTGTTTGCCTCTGTTTAAAAACAAAACAGTATTCTCCTTTAATTAATGTCTGACCCTCCTGTTGTTGTTTTGTTTTGTTACAGAACAGTAAAAACTGATCACACCTGTCCCCAAAATGCATCAAGGTTCGAGCAGTGGAGGAGCTCCAGTGACGTCAACGTCGAGAAAGGACACGGGTATGTTGGCGAATTATTTTAATTTATAAATACTCTGCGGATTCTGCGTCTGGGTTTAATGCAATATAGGCAATTCACAAAGTATTTGTCAAAACTGAGCAGGGAGATGAGAGAGAGAGAGAGAGAGAGTTAACATCTCTGGGGAAACACAGTCACACGTGGAAGGAGTACAGTTACCGTCTGCTCCTGCTCCTCTTACAGATTGTGATGCACATTAAAATAGCGAGTCATTCCAGAAGACAAGACATTCTGCAGGTGCTGAAAGTTTCGGGCAACAAAAAGACACACAAAATATTGGCAGAATTCAGCAGGTCAGGCAGCATCCATGGACAGGAATAAACAGTCAACATTTCAGATCAGGACAACAAGGAATACAAAGTAATGTGGAAATATCTGGAATTTCTGTCCCCTCATTTCCAGTCCAATGAAGGGCCTTGGCCTGAAACGTTGATTGTTTATTCTCCTCCATAGATGCTGCCTGACCTGCTGAGTACCTCCAGCATTTTGTGAGAAATCCTAGAGATTTGCTAAGGAAGGGGTTGACCAGGCAGGCAGACAGTAACCGAGAGCAAAGCGGTGGTGATGGGTAGTACCAGGAGAGTGATGCTGATGGGTTACTATATTCTCAGGAATAAGCAGAGTCCTTTCAAAACAGGGAGGTATATTCCTGCGGACATGAAAGAGCAGACTTCAACAGATGGAACTATACCACCTCCTACACCACCGGCGACCCCTACCCTCCGGCCCAAACCCGTTCTCCCATATATATATTTCGGACCGTGTTTTGTTTTTTAAAATTTTTTATTGAGTTTTCAAATGATTACAGAAAGAAAAAAAATCTACCCTTCCCCCCTCCCCCCTAACATCCCTATAGAAGAATAGAAAAAGAAAAAGAAGAAAAAAGAAAGAAAGAAAGAAAGAAAGAAAGAATGCCTCGATATTGGAAGATCCCCACATGCTCCACGGAGTTCATAATAACTTTAGTATATATATTTATTTATTTCCCCAAATAACCAATTATTTTATCTTCGGAGCGCCTATATATTTAATCCTGTCTTTTGTAAAAAAAGGGTGCCAAATTTTCAAAAATGTTTCATATTTATCTCTTAAATTATAAGTAATTTTTTCAAGTGGAATACAGCTAGAAATTTCATTCTTCCAACGATCTATCTTAAGTATGAATCCGATTTCCAAGTAACTGCAATAGCCTTTTTGGCTACTGCCAGTGCAATTTTTATGAATTCATTCTGATATTTATTCAATTTGGGTTTTGGTTTTATCCCTTCAATATCGCCAAATAAAAATAATATTGGGTTATGTGGAAGTTGTGTTCCAATAATTTGTTCCAGTAAAACTCTTAAATTTGTCCAAAAAGGTTGAATTTTAGAACAAGACCAAGTAGAATGTAAAAAAGTCCAATTTCTTGGTTACATCGGAAACACTGATCAGATAAATTTTGGTTTATTTTTTTTTTGTGGTGTAATATATAAGTGATGTAAAAATTATATTGCACTAATCTTAACCAGACATTTATTGTATTTGTCATACTATCAAGACATAGTCTTGACCAATTTGTTTCTTCAATTTTAATATTCAAGTCAATTTCCCATTTTTGTCTTGACATGGATTCCTTGTTTAATTGCCTGTTTTTGAATCAAACTATACATACAAGAAATAATTTTTTTGAGTTCTTCCTTTTTGAATTAAAGTTTCTATTTCATTAGATTTCGGCAATAACATTGTTTGACCCAATTTTTCTCTTAAATAAGCCCTTAATTGGAAGTAACAAAAAAGAGTGTTGTTTGATATTTTATATTTATTCTTTAATTGATCAAATGACATTAATATACCTCCTTCAAAACAATCTCCTATATATCTAATCCCTTTCTGAAACCAATTATATAAAAATTGATTATCCATTATAAAAGGAATGTCAATTTTGAATTAAAGATCTCTTTGCTAATAAAGATTTCTTTATCTCATCATCAACATTTATCTTATTCCAGAAATCAAATGTTTTAATATAGGAGATTCTTTCTTTTCCCGTATCCATTTAGATTCCCATTTATATATAAAAACTTCTGGTGTATCTTCTCCTATTTTATCTAGTTCTATTCTAATCCATGACGGTCTATCTTTCTCAAAAAAAGATGCAATAAATCTAAGTTGATTTGCTTTATAATAATTCTTAAAATTTGGAAGTTGTAACCCTCCTAGATCAAAGTTCCATGTCAATTTTTTCAACGATATTCTTGACATCTTACCTTTCCAAAGGAACTTCCTCACATATTTATTTAACTCTTGAAAAAACTTCTGGGGCAGTTGTATTGGTAGTGATTGGAATAAGTATTGTAATCTAGGGAATATATTCATTTTTATGGTATTTACTGTACCTACTAATGTTATTGGTAATATCATCCATTTATCAAGATCTTCTTGAATTGTTTTCAATAATGGTAAATAATTTAATTTATACAAGTTCTTTATATCATTATCAACTCTTATACCTAAATATTTTATACCGTTTATCGGCCATCTAAATTGAGTTATTAATCGACATTGACTATAATATCCTTTAGTAAGAGGTAAAATTTCACTTTTATCCCAATTTATTTTGTAGCCTGATATTTTCCCATATTCTTCTAATCTAGAGGATAATTTATGCAACGAGTACAATGGGTTTGTTAAATAAAGCAGAACATCATCAGCAAATAAGTTAATCTTGTATTCCTCCTGGTTAACTCTGAAACCCTTAATATCTGGGTCCATTCTAATTAATTCAGCTAATGGTTCTATCGCCAACACAAAATAAAGCAGGTGATAATGGACAACCTTGCCTAGTTGACCTTGTTAACTGAAATGCTGTTGAAATTTGACCAATTATCACTTCTTTAGCTTTGGGATTAGTATTTAAGGTTTTAATCCATTTTATAAAGGATACTCCTAATCTATATTTTTCCAATACCTTAAATAAAAAATCCCATTCCAATCTATCAAATGCTTTTTCTGCATCTAAGACAATTGACACACTCATTTCCTCCCTCTTTTGTGCTAAATGAATTATGCTAAGTAACTGGGTTACATTATCTGCCGATTGTCTATTTTTGATCAATCCTGTTTGATCCATATGTATTAATTTTGGTATTTAGATAATCTGTTAGATAAGATTTTTGCTATTATTTTATAGTCAGTGTTTAACAAAGAAATAGGCCTATATGATGTTGGCTTTAAAAGATCTCTTATCTTTTTTTGGCAATACTATTAAAATAGCTGTCGAAAATGATTCTGGAAGTTTATGCATTCTTTCCGCTTGATGTATTAACTCCATAAGAGGAGGAATTAATAGATCTTTAAACTTTTTATAAAATTCAGGTGGACAACCATCTTCTCCAGGGGATTTATTACTTTGAAATGATCCTAGAGCTTCTTCGACTTCTTTTAATGTAAAAGGCACATCTAATACCTTCTGTTCTTCCGAATTCAATTTTGGAAGAGTTATTTATGATAAAAAAACCTTTCTATCTTGACATTATCATTTTGTGGTTCTGATTTATACAGTTCAGAATAAAAATTCTTAAAAGTTTCATTAATTTCTAAAGGTTTATAAGTAATTTTATTTACTTGTTCGAATTGCATTTATCGTTTTAGAAGTCTAGTCTGTTTTTAACTGCCAAGCAAGAACCTTATGTGATCTTTCACCTAGTTCATAATATATCTGTTTAGTTCTCATAATTGCTTTTTCTGTTCTATATGTCTGAAGTGTATTATATTGTAACTTCTTATTAACAAGTTGTCTTCGTTTTTCTTCTGTCAGATATCTTTGAGATTCATTTTCTAATTTTGTAATCTCTTTTTCCAATTGATCTATTTCTATCATATATTCCTTCTTAATTTTAGAAGTATAACTTATTATCTGACCTCTCAAATATGCCTTCATTGCTTCCCACAATATAAATTTATTATCAACTGAATGTGAATTTGTATCTAAAAAAACCTGAATCTGCTTTTTCAAAAAATCACAAAAATCTTGACGTTTTAGTAATATTGAATTAAATCTCCATCTACAAATTGATTCCTCTTTATCTATCATTATCATTGTCATTATCAAAGGAGAATGATCTGACAATATTCTTGCATTATATTCCATATTTTTCACTGTCTTGAATATTCATTGTTAATAGGAAAAATATCTATCCTTGACTAAGTTTTATGTCTATTTGGATAAAATGAATAATCTCTTACTTTTGGGTTAATTCTTCTCCATATATCAATCTTTCATCAATTATAAAGTTAATTTTGCTACTTTTGATTTTGTGACAACCTTTGTTGATCTATCTAAAACTGGATCTAGACAAAAGTTAAAATCTCCACCTATTAATATCTTGTCATGTGCGTTAGCCAAATTCAAAAAGACCTCATATAAATTTTACATCATTTTCATTTGGTGCATAAATATTCATACGAGTCCATAGTTCTGAAAAAAGTGACAATATATAATTACATATCTCCTCTCCGAATCAATTAATACATTTTCTATTTTAATTGGTAAATTTTTATTAACCAAAATTGCAACTCCTCTCGCCTTTGAGTTAAATGAAGCTGCAATAACATTTCCAACCCAATCTCTTTTTAATTTCTGATGTTCTTTCTCTATTAAGTGTGTTTCTTGTAAAAAAAAAAAGGTATATCCATTTTCATTTTTTTAATGTGTGTTAAGATTCTTTTTCTTTTCACCGGTCCATTAAGCCCATTAACATTAAAACTTTAAAAATTTAGTAAATTGGTCATTATTTTTAATTGGGTTACTCCAATCTATAATAATACATAATCTTTCAACTTTGTGGTACTTTGGGGAATCTTTTTAAAATTCTCCATGTTGCTATGTGTGTCCCCACCGATCATCCAGGCAAAAAAAGAAAGATAGAAGAAAAATAGATTATAAAGAAAAAAACAAAATACCCCCTACCAATGTTGTGGATGAAAAAAACCACAACATTACCCCCCTCTGTTTTACGGGTCATGGCAATCGCCATGACTACACACGTGAATCCCGTAGCAATCGATCCAAATCTCACCCAGCTCCCCCGCGACATAAAAAAGTATATATATGAGAAGAAAAATACTACTCGCAATTAATATTTCTCCCCCTGTATCATCCTTAAATGTCCATCAATTCCATTCACTGTCTCTGTCTTCATCTTTAATCCATTACGCTTGGAAATCTCTTGGAAATTATCAGTGTTGCTGGGTGACGCATTATGAATTTATAACCCCTTTCCCATAAAGCTTTTTTCACTGGGTTAAATTCCTTTTTTCTCTTCAAAAGGTTATAATTTATATCAGGATAGAAAAGAACTGCTTTCCCTTCTATCATCAATGTCACTTTACTCTTTCTGACACATTGGGCAGCCGCCTTCAGGATCTTTTCTTTATCTTGGTATCTTAAGCATTTTATCAAAATTGATCGCGGATTTTGATCAGCTTGATGTCTTGATCTTAAGGCTCTATGAGCCCTTTCAATTTCAATTAGAGTTTCTTCTTCCATTTCCAAGTTCTCAGGGATCCATTCTTGAAAAAAAATTATTGGATCTTCTCCTTCTATATCTTCTTTAAGTCCAACAATCTTAATATTGTTTCGTCTGCTAAAATTTTCTAGCTTATCCACTTTTTCCAACAATTGTTTTCTTTCTAATGTCCAGGCAGAGATATTATCTTCCATTTTATTCATTCTTTCAACCATGTCTTCCGTTGTTGCTTCCAAGTCTATAATTCTCTTTATCATTTTTTCCTGTCTTTTTATCATTTTATCAAACATAATCTCCATATTTATCTTTTTTATTTCTTTTAATGCGTTTAATTTTTCTAATTTACGCATTATTTGCATCAAAGTTTTTTCTATATTTCCACAAAAACTTTTACCTCCATCTTCGTCTGATTTATCCAGAGAATCTGAATCGGCCGCAGATTCACTTGCACTTCCGGTTTCAATCGTAACTGGGATTTGTAGTTTGAGTTGCTCGCGTTTGCGCATGCTCCTTCCTTCACGTTTGCGCAGTTCTTGTTGGTCTTTTTCTTTAGAAATGGTCAATGTTGCCGCAGTTTCCTGTTCTGTATCACCGCAGGTGAAATGTACCTGAGCCCGCGGTTCTCTCGCAGAGGTGGGCCTTGATTCTGTTCCAATTTGTGTTGTCTTCACGGTAATAGTTTTCTTCGTCTTCTGTTTATGAGACACAGTTTGAAACAATCCGGAGTAGTTTATAAGTAACTTTTAGAAAGTATTTACTAACTTTTCTTCACGTAAACATCAATCTACTGATTTTTTACGGGAGCTGGTTTCCCGCGTCTCCATCCTACGTCATCACGTGACGTCCCCCCACCCTGCCCGGACGGTGTTTTGTGATCTTTAGGTTCCAGAGAGAAAGTTACTACCCTGTATGGTGTTGAAATGTCTTTAATGCTCCTAATTTTCCTTCACAGGTCCGAGCTCAGTGATCACCGAGCTCCTGGCAAGCTGGGACGATTTCCAGCTGCTGCAGTTGACGGATTTCTACCGGGACAGGCTGGAACAGACCATGGAAAGAGGGGTGCACGGAGTGAGCCTGGCGTTAACGGACGAGAATCAGTTCAGCGGAGAGGAACATCGGGTGAGTGGGAGAGCGAATGGGTTTGAATTTTCACACATCACAGGACTGATGGGTGTCGGGACTCTCACTCATCGGATAATAGAGCATAACAACAAATCAGAAATAAATATATATAATTCTTAAAGCTGTGAATCTGAAGGAATGACTGAAAGAGTTGTAAATACCCCTGCTGCAGCTCAATGTTCAGAGCGAGGGGAGTAGGCAACAGTTCTATGATGTTGCAATAAACGAGCTTAAATGGAAATACGGTAGGAATTTTTATTTCGGGAAGAGTGTACAGTGTGACGGCAGGATTCAGTAAGAACCGGGGCATTGCGACTGGATGTCACAGGAGCTCGAGTGTGTTCTGTTCTGGGTGGAGATCATTCTGTTACAATCTGTAACTGCAAACAGTGTGGATTGGGGAGTACTGCCATGTTGTAATGAGTAATCACTGAATAAACCTCCACTGGAAAAGGCAAAGGAAAGGCATCAGGTGTCAGCCGGTAATCCACTGTCATGCTGGACACTGGCGGACTGAGGGGATGAATCACATCATCTTTTCTGCAACTTCTCTGAGACTGCTCACTCTGTTATAAAAACCCTCCTGACTTCTTTCTTCATCTGTGATCAATATTTTCTGATTCTGTTTTACACCGTCAAATCCGGTGAGGAATTATTTATGGATTTGGAGCCACGTCAATGAAGCGGTCACAGACCAGCCAGGATCTCATTGACTGGTGGACCAGGTTCACGGTGAATCTCCCTCCGTGTGCTCTGCACTCAGAATGTACAGTCCATGTCCAGACAGGATCAGCACCCGTCCGGGTGACTGCTCAGTGTGATCCCGTTACAGAGCACATCATTTACTTCTCATTCTCTGTGTGAATCTGTCAGTCCCCAATATGTTCACTGTTACTCTTCACAGAAAATCTCTGATCTCGCTGATAAGGGAGAGCGGGCGGACAGTTCTAAACTCCTCCTGAGCCTGGTGATGGAGAAGGGCTCCTGTGCCCGGAGGGTGATGTGGGAAACCTTTGTGAAAATGCGGATTGGTGTCCCAGAGTTGGACAAAATACTGAAAGAAATACAGGAACATGGTGAGATATCAGATATTAATTTACTTTTGGATTCAAATATTACATACTTAAAATTTGAGGAATTGAAACGTGTAAAATTATTTTAAATCTGAACAGGTTGTGTTCCGGTCCATCAACCCTTACCGGGGATTCCCAGGGAGCTGAAAGGTAAATGAAGAAACCGCTGTTTCCATCAATGGTTGATGTTGTGTAGGGACCTATCATTGCTGAGCCAGGAGGATTTGATCAGGTAAATGTTCCACCGTGTCACAACACACAGTGAGACACATGGAAAAATGTTTGCTGGAGGGAGAGTTTTCACAGGACATTATGAGGAAGCACGCAGAGAGTTGGGGGCGTTGCTGAAAGGGATCACTCCTCTCTGGGTCCTGCAAAGACAGGTCCCCCTACCGGGGTCAGAATGGAGAAGAGGGCAATCTGAGGAGCGAAACTATGGGAAATTTCTCACTCTGAAAAATGAAATAATATCCCTACCACCCAACCCAACACCCTCATCCTGAACCACATTTCTAAACTCCCTCAGATCCTACAGGTTATCATTTTTTAGAATTGGGAATCCATTGAAGTTATCGTCACAGAATAAGCATGACAACATCCATTTAATGAGAAAAGCAGGTAACACCCCAACTAGTCTGTTTAATCCCAGAGCAGCATATGAACCCCACTCGCTCCACCTTTGCAACCCCTTAGTGCAAACTCTGCTAAAATTATCCAGCTCAATTTCCCACTCAGTAATCCTGGAATTCCATCAGGAAACAATGTTAGTGAGGGGGAGATCAGAGACAAAATCCTCAGCTGAAATTCATGTGTGTCTGTGTTGTGTGGACACTGTGGAAGGGTAAGAGATGGGAATTAGGACAGAGAAACCGAGGGTTGTGGGATTGCAGCAAAAAGGTGGAAAGTACTGAAGATATCTATAAATAATATTGCAATTAATTAAATTGTGACCGTCTGGATAGGAAACTCACTACATCCGTAAACACATTGTGTCACCGAAAATGCAACTGGTATCTCTTGGGCTCAAGAAATTGTGAGGCTTCATCATCGCAGACTGAGTTGGATCACTCAACTGCACATTTAACAGAGGAGAGGGCGAAGGAAAGACAGACATCGTAAAAATTATTAATCTCACAGTAGCCCATGCTTTAACTGATTACTCGAAGCCCTTGAACAGAAATATAAGGCCACAACGTTCATTCAGCCTGTCTCATTTCCAAGAACAAATTCCAAGGACGTTAATTTTCAAATGGTTACAGAGGATGTTTTCAAGCTGTTCACGCCTCTGTCATCTGTTATTGCTTTCACCACTGACAGGGTCCTGACACACTGTGAGATCCCAGACACACCTGGCAGTGTCCTGGCACACAGTGAGACCCTACACAACCCTGACAGTGTTCTGACACACTGTGAGACACCACACACCCCTGACAGGGTCCTGACACACTGTGAGACCCCACACATCCAGACAGGGTCCTGACACACTGTGAGACACTACACACCAGTGACCAGATGATGAAGGACTGAGAGAACCCACATACCCCTGTTAGGGCACAGACACACTTTGATACCCCACTCAACCCTGACAGGGTCCTGACACACTGTGAGACCCCACACCCACCCTAACAGTGTTGGGAAACATTGTGAGATCCCACACATGCCTAACATGGTCCAGAAAACTGTGAGACACTACACACCCTTAACAGGGTCCTGACACAATGTGCGACCCCACACCCTTGATAGGATCCAGATACACTGTGAGACCCCACACACCTGTAACAGGGTTCTGATATGCAGTGAGACCCCACACTCCTCTGACAGTATCCTGGCACACTGTAAGACACTTTCAGACACCACAAACACCGGGCAGGTTCTTGACACAGTGAGAGACCGCACACACTCCTGCCAGGGTCCTGACACACGGTGAGAACCCAGACACTAATGACAGGGTCCTGAAACATTGTGAATTCACACACACACCTGGCAGGGTCCTGACACACAGTGAGACCCCACACACCCCTGACAGGGTCCTGACACACCGTGAGATCCCACACACCCCTGACAGGGTACTGACACACTGTGAGACTCCTCACACCCCTGACAGGGTCCTGACACACTGTGAGACTCCACACACCACTGACAAGGTCCTGACACACTGTGAGATCCCACACACCCCTGACAGGGTCCTGACACACTGTGAGATCCCACACACCACTGACAGGGTCCTGACACACTGTGAGATCCTACACACCCCTGACAGGGTCCTGACACACTGTGAGACTCCACACCCACCAGACAGGGTCCTGACACACTGTGAGATCCCACACACCCCTAACAGGATCCTGACACACTGTGAGACCCCACACATACCAGACAGGGCCCTGACACACTGTGAGACTGCACACACACCAGACAGGGTCCTGACACACGGTGAGACTCCACACACACCTGACAGGGTACTGACACACTGTGAGACCCCACACACCCCTGTCAGGGTCCTGACACACTGTGAGACCCACACATACCAGACAGGGTCCTGACACACTGTGAGACTCCACACACACCAGACAGGGTCCTGACACACTGTGAGATCCCACACACCCCTAACAGGATCCTGACACACTGTGAGACCCCACACACCCCTGTCAGGGTCCTGACACACTGTGAGACCCCACACATACCAGACAGGGTCCGGACACACTGTGAGACCCCACACACACCTGACAGGGTCCGGACAGGCTGTGAGACCCCACACATACCAGACAGGGTCCTGACACACTGTGAGACCCCACACACCCCTGACACGGTCCGGACACACTGTGAGACCCCACACGCCTGACAGGGTCCTGACACACTGTGAGACCCCACACACCCCTGACAGGGTCCTGACACACTGTGAGGCCCCACACACGCCTGACAGGGTCCTGACACACTGAGAGACCCCACACACCCTTGACAGGGTCCTGACACAGTGTGAGATCCCACACACCCCTGACAGTGTCGGGAAACACTGTGAGATCCCACGCACCCCTAACAGAGTCCTGACACAGTGTGAGATCCCACACACCCCTGACAGGGTCCTGACACAGTGTGAGACCCCACACACGCCTGACAGGGCCCGGACACACTGAGAGACCCCACACAACCCTAACAGGTTCCTGACACAGTATGAGATCCCACACACCCCTTTCACGCTGTGAGAATCCACACATCCCGACAGTATGCTGACACACTGTGAGAGCCAGGCACATTGCAAGACCCCACACACCCATGAAAGGGTTCGAACACATTTTGAGATCCCGCACACCCCAGCCAGCCACCCACAGTGCATGTGCTGATCAGCAAATCTGTCTCTGTATTTTGAATCAGTGATGCTAAGAGGGGGAAGTTGTGATTCCCTGACCTGTTCCTTTGGTAGCATTCCCACTACCCTCTTTGCTATGTCTATACACCACATCAACACAGGGGATTAAAAGTTTCTTCCACAGGAATAATGATATCTGTGGCAGTAGTGGGATGTTGTCCAGTACGGGACAGTCGGGCATCAGTAAACTACCAGGGAAATACTCACCTTCACTGCACAATTAATGTGGAAATGTGATCATCTGGTGTTTATCTAGACCAGGCCTCACTGTCCAGTCAGGGGTCTTTTAATCAAATTTACTTTACTGTACGAACATCCATTGATGAATCCATTAATGCCATGGGTTTGAGATAACTCTCGTGTGCTTAGATACTGAGTTCTGAGTTGAGGCATCTAACAGTTTGTCTGCTGTCTGTTCCCATTGAAGATGTTCAACAGAAACACAAGGAGACTCTGCGGGCACAAACTGAAACACTGAGAGTGAACACGATCCTGATGAGGGAGAAGGTGAAGGTTTTCCAGCTGGTTGATCGATACGCTGAGCTCACGGTCATTTCTACTGTTCGAGATCGGAGACTGGTGGAACATGAGCTGCTGGCAAGAGGCAGAGACAACGAGGAGTGGAGACAGAACCATCTCCGCGGAAAGCTGGAAAAAATCCGGACTGATCAGTTGTTCCAGAGCAGCTTTACCCGGAGTAAATCCAAATCTGGGAGTTCAACAGCAATGGCTGGAGAACCGGGGATTGGGAAAACAACAATGGTACAAAAGATTATTTATGACTGGGCCGCGGGGGAAATATACCAACAGTTCCAGTTTGTATTCAGTTTCAAATTCCGGGATTTAAACTCCATTAACTGTAGAATAAACCTGAAGGAACTGATTCTAGATCAGTATCCTTACTTTGGGAATATCCTGAGAGACGTCTGGAAGAACCCAGAGGGATTGTTGTTTATATTTGATGGTTTGGATGAATTCAATGACAAAATTGTTTTTACTGACAGTCAAAGAGACACAGAACCTCGGTCCACATGCAGAGATCCTGATTTCAAGTGCAAGGTGTCTGACATTGTGTACAGTTTAATCCAGCACAAGCTGCTCCCAGGGTGTTCAGTGCTGGTGACCACCCGTCCCATTGCATTACATTTATTGGAAAAGGCTGAGATCAGTGTCTGGGCTGAAATCCTGGGATTCGTTGGTGAGAAAAGGAAGGAATACTTCTTCAAACATTTTGAAGATCAGACAGTGGCGGCAGCTGTTTTCAAACACGTGAACGAGAACGAGATCCTGTACACCATGAGCTACAACCCCTCCTACTGCTGGATCCTCGCTCTGACACTGGGCCCCTTCTTCACACAAAGAGTCAAGGACTCACACCGAGTTCCCAAGACCATCACCCAACTGTACTCCTACTATATTTACAACATCCTGAAAAACCACGGCCGTGAGATTGAGAACCCCCGTGATGTGTTACTCAGGGTTGGTCAGATGGCCTTCAGAGGGGTGTCCGAGAAGAAGATTGTGTTTACAGATGGAGATTTAATCAAGTACAATCTGCAGCCTTCCCAGTTCCTGTCCGGGTTCCTGATGGAGCTTTTGGAGAGAGAGGATTCGTCCCGGAGCGTGGTGTACACATTCCCACACCTCACCATCCAAGAGTTTGTAGCTGCAGTCGCACAATTCTTGATTTCAGATGGCAGAGATATTATGAAACTCCTCACTGAAGCTCACTACACGACAGATGGTCGATTTGAGGTATTTCTCCGTTTTGTTGCTGGTCTCTCCAACCCAATGACAGCTCGGGGCCTGGAGGAGTTTCTGGGTCCATTTCCTCATCAAACAACCTGCCGGGTGATTGACTGGATGATGGAGGAGATTAAACGCCAGAGTGGAAACACGGGGAGTGAAGCTGGTAAAAGGAGCCTCCTGAACACATTGCACTACCTGTTTGAGTCTCAGAATCGTGGACTGGCTCAGGCCGCACTGGGATCTGTGGAAACACTTTCATTCAGTGGAATGACACTGACACCGATTGACTGCGCGGTCCTGTCTCATGTCATCGGACTCTGTGATAGAATAAAACACCTCAACCTGGGGAACTGCCACATTCAGTGCGAAGGAATCCAGCGGCTGGGACCCGGGCTGCACAAGTGCCAGGAGTTGAGGTAACTTGATTTATCTCTCACTCTGAACTGTGAAACTGTTCCATTATGTTGTTTCAATGTAAAGGTATTTGCTTAAAACTGCAGTAATTCAGATTGTGAAGAATGGTGACAAATGACCCAGGGATCCGTCAGTAATTCCCCAAGGATGGGAGGGTTCTGTGGTTCCTTGTGAAGGGATTTTGGAGACTTCATCAGATCAGTGAACATCGGCCATTGGTTTAATGGCAGTAAATCACAGGAATGGCTGTGTTTCTTGCTGTCTGTGACACATCCATTGACAATGTTCCTTCTCACTGTTACTGACACCCAGACCGATACTGACTGCAGCAGGTGGGTCAGAGTTTCCCACGCGCTTCCCGGTGACGGACAAGAGACCGTCAGCAGACTGTCCCAGTGAGAAGGAAAGAAATACCATCGTGAGATTGTCCTCCCTTGCCCTTCCCCGTGTGTGATTATCACCATCAGTCCACCTGTGTGACTGTGCTCACTATCAGATACCCAGAGCCCATGGGTGCATCTCCTCTCCCGATTGTGGGTCTCAGTTCAGACACACCCCTCCCTTGCAATCTATTTCTGGATCTTCTTATCCTATTGGATTATCTTTTCCCATCGGTATACTGCTGCGGGACTTCTCATCCTCATTCCTCTTCCTCCTGAGTGTCTTCTAATCCTCATCCCCCTTCCTCCTGCAGATTCTGTCTTCCCATCCCTTTTCCTCAGGTGGGGAATCTTCCACCGTCTCCTATCGACATTTCCATATTCACAACTCTTCCTCACTGTGGGACTTTCTCCCATCCTTCATCTCTGCCCCTCCCGACCCTCTCACGTCAGGAACACTTTTCTAACCATCAGGGAAAGAGACAGAATATGTGCAGATTACAGGGTCACACCAACAAACTAAATTACTGACATTCGGTGAATACGCTGGAGCTGGACAGTGAGGGACATTGACAGTGATGGGAACCTCGATCAGTGATTTACTGAAGGGTTTAATGTTTCCTGAAATATCCGAGTGAGAGAAATTCCCTCAGACCCATGGTTTGAATCACTTTGTTAATCAATCTGTCTGTTTGTGTTTAGACTTGGGGAGAATGAACTGGGAGATTCGGGAGTGAAACTGGTGTCTGTGGCTCTGAGGAATGCGGAGTGTAAAATACAGAAACTGTGGTAAGTACCAGACTGTTGGAGTTTGTGTTTACAATCACTGGGTGTCTGACACTGAACATTAATGTGATCAGTAATTGTGTTACCAATAAACACTGGGGATCTGTACCATCTCCTGTCTCTCTGTGTCCTTCACCCTCACTCTCTCTCATCTCCAGGCTCTGGGATGTCAGTCTCACATATTCTGGTGCCGAGGATCTCGCCTCCGCTCTCAGTACGAACACATCACTGACGGAGCTGGACATGAGTGAGAATGAACTGGGAGATTCAGGAGTGAAACTGGTGTCTGCGGCTCTGAGGAACCTGGAGTGTAAAATACAGACACTGGAGTAAGTACCAGACTGTGGGAGATTGTGTTTACAGTCACTGGGTGTCTGACACTGAACACTAATGTGAACAGCAATTGTATTACTAATAAACACTGGGGATTTGTACCGTCTCCTGTCTCTCTGTGTCCTTCACCAACACTCTCTCTCATCGCCAGGATGATCGATGTCGGTCTCACAGATTCTGGTGCCGAGGATCTCGTCTCCGCTCTCAGTACAAACACATCACTGATGGAGCTGAACCTGAGTAATAATGACCTGGGAGATTCAGGAGTGAAACTGGTGTCTGCGGCTCTGAGGAACCCGGAGTGTAAAATACAGAAACTGGGGTAAGTACCAGACTGTGGGAGATTGTGTTTACAGTCACTGGGTGTCTGACACTGAACATTAATGTGATCAGTAATTGTGTTACTGATAAACACTGGGGATTTGTACCATCTCCTGTGTCTCTGTGTCCTTCACCCTCACTCTCTCTCATCTCCAGGCTGATCGATGTCGGTCTCACAGATTCTGGTGCCGAGGATCTCGCCTCCGCTCTCAGTACGAACCCATTACTGACGGGGCTGGACCTGAGTGAGAATAAACTGGGAGATGCAGGAGTGAAAATTGTGTCTGTGGCTCTGAGGAACCCGGAGTGTAAAATACAGAAACTACGGTAAGTACCAGACTGTGGGAGATTGTGTTTTCAGTCCCTGGGTGTCTGACACTGAACATTAATGTGATCAGTAGAAACAAAGAAAACCTACAGCGCAATACAGGCCCTTCGGCCCACAAAGCTGTGCTGAACATGTCCCAACCTTAAAACTAACTAGGCTTTCCTCAAAGCCCTCTATTTTTCTAAGCTCCATGTAGCCATCCAGGAGTCTCTTAAAGACCCTATCGTACCCGCCTCCACCACCACCACCGGCAGCACATTCCGCACACTCAACAATCTCTACGTAAAAAAACTTACCCCTGACATCTCCTTAAAACTAAGCCTTCTCATGCAAGTCATTTTTGCCCTGGGAAAAAGCCACGGACTACCCACACAATCAATACCTCTCATCATCTTATACACCTCTATCGGGTCACCTCACATCCTCCCTAACTCCAAGGAAAAAACCCGAGTTCTCTCAACCTATTCTCATAAGGCATGCTCCCCAATCCAGGCAACATCCTTGGAAACACAAAGCACACTGCAGATGCTGTGGTCAAATCAGCACGTACAAACAAGCTGGATGAACTCAGCAGGTCAGGTAGCATCCGTTGAAAGGAGCAGCTAACGTTTCGGGCCTGTTGATTTATCCTTGAAAATCTTCTCTGCACCATTTCTGTGGTTTTCTTCCTGTAGTGAGGCGACCAGAACTGAGCACAATACTCCAAGTGGGGTCTCACCAGGGTCCTATATAGCTGCAACATTACCTCTCGGCTCTTGAACTCAATCCCACGACTGATGAAGGCCAATGCACCGTATGCCTTCTTAACCACAGAGTCAACCTGCGTAGCAGCTTTGGGTGACCTATGAACTGGGACCCCAGGATCCCTCTGATCCTCTACACTGCCGAGACTTACCATAAATACCATATTCTTCCATCACACTTGACCTGCCAAAATGAAACACCTCACACTTGGTTGAACTCCATGGGCAACTTCTCAGCCCAGTTTTGCATTTTATCAATGTCCCGTTGTAACTTCTGATAGCTTTCCACATTGTCCATAACACTCCCAACCTTAGTGTCATCAGCAAACTTACTAACCCATCCCTCCACTTCCTTATCCAGGTCATTTATAAAAATCACAAAGACTAGGGTCCCAGAACAGATCCCAGAGGCACTCCACTGGTCACCGGTCTCCATGAAGAATATGACCTGTCTACAACCACTTTGCCTTCTGTGGGCAAGCCAGTTCTGGATCCACAAAGCAATGTCCCCTTGGATCCCATGCCACATGACTTTCTCAATAAGCCTTGCATGGTTTACCTTATCAAATCCTTGCTGAAATCCATATACACTACATCCACTGCTCTACCTTCATCAATGTGCTTAGTCACATCCTCAAAAAAATTCAGTCAGGCTCGTAAGGCACGACCTGCCTTTGACAAAGCCATGCTGACTATTCCTAATCATATTTTGCCTCTCCAGATGTTCATAAGTCCTGCCTCTCAGGATCTTATCCATCAACTTACCAACCACTGAAGTAAGACTCACTAGCCTATAATTTCCTGGGCTATCCCTACTCCTTTTCTTGAATAAGGGAACAACATCCACAAACCTCCAATCCTCCGCATCCTCTCCCGTCCTCATTGATGATGCAAAGATCATTGCCAGAGGCTCAGCAATCTCCTCCCTCGCCTCCTACAGTAGCCTGGGGTACATCCCGCCATGTCCTGGTGACATATCCGACTTGATGCTTTCCAAAAGCTCCAGCACATCCTCTTTCTTAATATCTACATTCTCAAGCTTTTCAGTCTGCTGCAAGTCACCCCTACAATCGCCAAGATCCGTTTCCGTCATGAATACTGAAGCAAATGATTCTTTAAATACCTTCACTATTTCCTCCGGTTCCATACGCAGTTTCTCATTGTCACACTTGATTGGTCCTATTCTCTCACATCTTATCCTTTTGCTCTTCGCGTACTTGCAGAATGCCTTGGGGTTTTCCTTAATCCTGTCCGCTAAGGCCTTCTCGTGGCCCATTCTAGCTCTCCTAATTTCATTCTTAAGCTTCTTCCTGCTTGCCTTATAATCTTCCAGATTCATATCATTACCTAGTTTTTTGAACTTTTCGTAAGCCCTTCTTTTCTCGACTAGATTTACAACAGCCTTTGTGCACCATGGGTCTTGTACACGACCATCCTTTCCATGTCTCATTGGAATGTACCGACTCAGAACCCCACGCAAATATCCCCTGAACATTTTCTACATTTCTTCGGTACATTTCCCTGAGAACATCTGTTTCCAAATTATGCTTGCAAGTTCCAACCTGATAGCCTCATAGTTCCCCTTACTCCAATTAAAGGTTTCCCTATCTTGACTGATCCTATCCCTCTCCAATGCTATGGTAAAAGAGATAGAATTGTGATCACTATCTCCAAAATGCTCTCCCTATGAGAGACCTGACACCTGACCAGGTTCATTTCCCAATACCAGATCAAGTGCAGCCTCTCTTCTTGTAGGCTTATCTACACACTGTGTCAGGAAACCTTCCTGAACAGACCTAACAAACTCCACCCCATCTAAACCCCTAACTCTAGGGAGATGTCAATCAATATTTGGGAGATTAAAATCTCACACTTCAACAACCCTGTTATTATTACTCCTTTCCAGAATCTGTCTCCCTATCTGCTCCTCGATGCCCCTGTTACTGTTGGGTGGTCTATACAAAACACCCAGTAGAGTTATTGACCCCTTCCTGTTCCTAACTTCCACCCACAGAGACTCCATAGACAACCCCCCCATGACGTCCTCCTTTTCTGCAGCCGTGACACTATCTCTGATCAACAGTGTCACAACCCCACCTCTTTTTCTTCCTTCCCTGTCCGTCGCGAAACATCTAAAACCCGGCACTTGAAGTAACCATTCCTGCCCCTGCACCCTCCAAGTCTCTGTAATGGCCACAACATCATATCTCCAAGTGCTGATCCACGCTCTAAGCTCACCTGCTTTGTTCATAATACTCCTTGCATTAAAATAGACACATCTCAAACCATTGGACCGAGCGCGTCCATTCTATATCACCTGTCTATCCTCCCTTTCGCACTGTCTCCAAATTTTCTCCATTAGTGAGCCAACCTCCCTCTCCTCCAACACATCAGTTCGGTTCCTACCCCCCAGCAATTCTAGTTTAAACTCTTCCCAGTAGCTTTAGCAAACCTCCCTGCCGGGATATTGGTCCCCCTGGTAATCAATTGCAATCCGTCCTATTTGTACAGGTCACACCAGCTCCAAAAGAGGTCCCATTGATCCAGAAATCTGAATCCCTGCCTCCTGCTCCAATCCCTCAGCCACGCATTTATCCTCCACCTCATTCTATTTCCATTCTTACTGTCACATGGCACAGGCAGTAATCCCAAGATTACTACCTTTACGGTCCTGCTTCTCAATTTACTTCCTAACACCCTGTAGTCTGTTTTCAGAAATTCTTCCCTTTTTCTTTACCAATATGTACCACGACCTCTGGCTGATCTCCCTCCCACTCCAGGATAACTTGGACGCGATCTGAAACATCCCAGACTCTGGCACCTGGGAGGCAAACTACTATTCGCGTTTCTTTCCTGCGTTCACAGAATCACCTATCTGAACCCCTAACTATAGAGTCCCCTATCACTGCTGCCATCCTCTTCCTCCAGGGAGGCCGTCCCCCCCTTCAGCAGTACTCAAACAGGAGCACTTATTGTCAAGGGGGACAGCCACAGGGGTACTCTCTAGTACCTGCTTCATGCCCTTCACTCACCTGACTGTGACCCACTTCTTCAGTCTCCCGTGGCCCCGGTGTGACCACCTGCCTGTAACTCCTCTCTATCACCTCCTCGCTCTCCCTGACCAGACGAAGGTCATCGAGCTGCATCTCCAGTTCCCTAACTCGGTCCCTAAGGAGCTGCAGCTCGACACACCGGGTGCAGATGTTGCCGTCCAGGAGGCTGGGAGTCTCCAGGATCTCCCACATCTGACACCGAGCACAGAAAACCAGCCTCACACACATACTCTCTGTCTGTATTGTAAACAGATAACCTACCTCGCCTCGACCCTTTATCGCCGAAGCCCCGTTGAGCCAAAGCCTTCCTACACTGTCTCCCGCTCCTCTGACGCTCGCTTTGTAAATCTGTCTTCCTTTTAAACTCTTTCTGCTGTTCTCACTGGCTGACTTGCACAGTCGTGCTGAAGAAAAAAATCAGTAATGGTGTAACTGATAAACACTGGGGATTTATACCGTCTCCTGTCTCTCTGTGTCCTTCACCCGCACTCTCTCTCATCTCCAGGCTGACCCATGTCAGTCTCACAGATTCTGGTACCGAAAATCTCGCCTCCGCTCTCAGTGCAAACCCATCACTGACGGAGCTGAACCTGAGTGATAATCACCTGGGCGATTCAGGAGTGAAACTGGTGTCTGCGGCTCTGAGGAACCCGGAGTGTAAAATACAGAAACTGTGGTAAGTACCAGACTGTGGGAGATTGTGTTTACCGTCACTGGGTGTCTGACACTGAACATTAATGTGATCAGTAATTGTGTTACTGATAAACACTGGGGATTTGTACCATCTCCTGTCTCTCTGTCTCCTTCACCCTCACTCTCACTCATCTCCAGGCTGGACAATGTCGGTCTCACAGATTCTGGTGCCGAGGATCTCGTCTCCGCTCTCAGTACAAACCCATCACTGACGGTGCTGAACCTGGGATACAACTCGCTGACAGACCGATCTGTCCCCGCTATCTGCCGCCTCATACTGACCCTCCCGAGTCTGGAGTGGATCTGGTGAGTGTTTGTGTTAATGTTTAATGTGATAAAATATCAGCAGATCTACGGGTTTTCTGGTGATATTTGTCTGTGAGAGTTGTTAAAACATTAACCCCAGTCCCCTGTTACTGACACTGTTGTGTAATCTGTTTATTTCATCTTTATTCTCCCAACTGTTTCAGCCTGGGGTCGAATCAGTTCAGTGAGATCGGGGGTAAGGAACTGAGATGTCTGCAGGGAGTCAGACCCGGACTGAGAGTGATCTGTGAACATCTGAATGTGTGAACATCCCTGTCCGTGGAATGGTGGCATTTTGCCCGATTCTCCGCCCTCCCCTTTAACGCCCGCCATTACCTTTAATGGCCGCGCGCCGGATTTAGTTCCCAATGGTTTTAACGGAACCGGCTCCAGTATCGGGCTCGGTGACATCTGAAGCCGTCCCGCAGTGACCTATTTCCGCCTGTTGTCCAGCTGCCACCTGTGTGGGTTCGAGACTGCCCCAGGAAGTACAAAGACCGGAAGAGCCCGGGGTCCAGGGCTCAGTCTCGGACAGCGGTGTCCCAGGGTGGGATTATGCAAGGTGAGAATCTTTTTGCTCCCTTTGCTGAGGATGGGGAATTCGGCAGCCTGGCCGATATAATGATGTTAAATTGACAAATCCCTCGGCAGTGACCCTGGATCTGCAGCGATCCCGGACACGACCCTGAAGTGTGATTTTATAATCATCGGTTCCCCGATGCAGAGTGACGGTGAGAAACGGGACTGATTATTCAAACTGTCACTTGTTGTCGCCGGTCAGTTAATTGTGTGTGACTGTGAGTGAGTCGGGAGCAGCTTATTTATTCCCGCACGTCAGCAGCTCACTCGTTGTTTAATTTACATTTGTCATGATGAAATCAATAAACCGCTGTAACTTCCTGTCCTGGTGCCGGACTCGAGTTTTATTTGAGGTTTCTGTTGCCCCCCGCACCCTGTGCACTGCAACAGTGGGTCGGAGCTCCTCACACTGACACAGTAGCGTCTCAGCTCCAGGCTGAGGGAGGTCGGACTGACAGAGTCTGGATGCCCAGTATCTCGTCTCCACCCAACCCACATCGTGGCTAACTGCCCCGCATCAGATAAAATCGACTATAATAGAGGTGTGTCCATGAAGTCCCAAGTACAAGTACGGATGGGGGATGAAATACCAGCGTTAAAGGCAGAGTGAAGTCTCTCCACATTGTCCCATCACACACTCCCGTGGTCAGACACGGTGTGAAGCTCCCTCCACACTGCCCCATCACACACTCCCGGGGTCAGACACAGAGTGAAGCTCCCTCCACACCGTCCCATCACACACACACCCGGGGTCAGACACAGAGTGAATCTCCCTCCACACTGTCCCATCACACAATCCCAGGGTCAGACACAGAGTGAATCTCCCTCCACGCTGTCCCATCACACACTCCCGGGGTGAGACGAGGAGAAAATCTCCCTCCACACCGTCCCATCACACACTCACAGCGTCAGACAGAGAGTGAATTTGCCTTCCTCTGTGCTGTCTATTTCGCCCTCTCCTGTTCTGTGGCGTGAGATTTTTTTTAAATCAAGATATACTGTATTCAAAAATAAAATTATTTACAACAAACCATTTGATGACTCTGTCCTTTACAGATGTTTCTATGCATTTCCACACTTTCAGCCACTCATGTGGCACTCTGTTGGTTCATCTTTACACACCATTGTTGAGGGGTGAACTCCCCACCACCCAATCCCACACACTCCTGCTGGAGAAGAACCCTAAACCGTGGTCCTTCCCCACTGGGCCCTTGCGGTGACTGCACCAAGTATCAGCGCGTCCCTCAGCACATACTCCTGCAACCGAGAAGGTGCCAGTCAGCAGCATTCCCCCACGGTCATCTCCGTGTGCTGGAAGACCATCAAGTTTCTGGACCTTCACCGAGTTGATGATCTGCCAGCAGCACCGGATGTTGGTCTCCTTGTGCGTCCCCGGGAACAGCCCGTAGATCAGAGAGTCCTCTGTCACGCAGCTGCTGGGGATGAATCTCGACACCGTCCCTTCCACCCTTCTCCACAAACCCTCAGTGTGCAAAGAGGTGGGTCACCGACTCCTCCTCACTGCAGTCCTCCCGTGGGCAGCAGGTTGTGGAGGCGACGTCCCGGGTGTACAGGAGGGATCAGACTGGGAATGCCCCTCTCACGACCAGCCAGGCGAGGTCTTGCTGCCTGTTGGTGAGGTCTGGCTATGAGACATTTTGCCAAATGAACTGCATGGTCTGCTCAGGGAACCACCCCACTGTGTCCATCATGTCCTTCTCCTGCAGTGCCTGCAGGACATTACGTGCTGACCACTGCCTGATGGCCCTGTGGTCAAAGGCGTTGACCTGGAAAAACTTTTCTACAAAGGACAGACATGGCGGCAACGACCAGCTGACTGGGTGTTGCGCGGGAAAGGGACCAGACCCATCCTTCGTGGCCAGGGGGACAGGTAGAACATCGGCACAATGCGGTACTTGGTGCCCACGTACCTGGGATCCACACACAACCTGATGCATCCACACACGAAACTGGCCATCAGGGTGAGGGCGACATTGGGAACGTTCTTGCCCCCATTGTCCAGGAACTTGTGCATGACTGCCCGTCTGACTCACTCCATCCTCGATCCCCAGACGAATCTGAAGACGGTTCTGGTGATTTCCAAGCTGCAGGAGCGGGACACTGGCCACACCTGCGCCAAGTGCAGCAGCCCTGAGAGCACCTCACACCTGATGACCAGGTTCTTGCCCGTTATCGAAAGGGAGCGTCCTCAGCACAGTCCCAGTTTCTGTTTCACCTTGGCAGTCCGCTCCTGCCAGTTCTTCCTGCACGCCTCGGCCCCTCCGAACCAGATCCCCAGCACCTTCACGTGATCAGACCGGATGGCGAAGCGGACACTGGATCGGTCGGGTCAGTTGCCGAAGAGCATGGATTCGTCCTTCGTGCGGTTGACCCTGGCTCCCGACGCCAGCTCAAACTGTTCGCTGATCAGCCTGCGAACTGACCTCGGATCGGAGCAGAAGACGGTGACGTCGTCCATGTACAGGGAGGTTTTGACTTGTGCCCCTCCGCTGCCTGGCAGCGTCACCCCTCTTATGCCCTCATCCCTCCTGATGGCTTCGGCAAAGGGTTCTATGCAGCACACGACAGGGGAGAGAGGGCAGCCCTGCCTGACTCCAGACCTGATGGGGAAGCTGTCTGTTTCCCACCCGTTGACCTGGACTGCGCTACAGATGTCCGTTTAGAGCAGTTTGATCCAATTCCGGATTCCCGCCCCAAATCCCATTTTGGAGAGTACATCCGCCATGTACGTGTGCGATACCCTGTCGAAGGCTTTCTCCTGGTCCAAGGCGACCAGGCAGGCGTCCACTCCCCCCCCCCCCCCCCCGTCCTGCACGTAGGCGATGGTGTCCCTCAGCAGCGCGAGGCTGTCTGAGATCTTCCTGCCCGGTACAGCACAGGTTTGGTCCTGGTGGATCACCAGCTCCAGTGCAGACTTGACCATGTTGGCGATAGCCTTGGACAGGATCTTGTAGTCCACATTCAGGAGTGAGATGGGCCTCCAATTCCCAATGTCTTCCCTCTCCCCATTATGCTTGTAGATGAGGGTGATGATGCCCTTCCTCAAGGGTTCTGACATGCTGCCTGCCAGGGGCGTAGCGTTGTACACTTCCAGCAGGTCGGGGCCCATCCGGTTCCACAGAGCCGAGTACAACTCGACCGGTAAGCCGTCGCTTCCGGGAGTCTTACCCGACTCAGAGGAACGGACGGAGCCAGTCAGCTCGTCCAGGGTCAGTGGCTGCTCCAGACACTCCCGCTTGCCGTCGTCTAAGATCTGCGTGATAGAGGTACTGTCCAGCCTGCCGTCGGCGCTGCCGGATGGTCCAGCCGCATCAATGGTGCAGTTGAAGTCTCCGGCCGGGACGTCACCAGCAGCGGTGGGAGCCGCTCGCTCCGCACGGGGGACGCGCACACGGTGGTCAGCCGGAGCGGAGTGTCCCGGTATTTGACGTCTGCTACCAGACCGTCCCCGACCACACCGACAAACCCCGGGTCCACCAACGCGACCACCTCCGGTAGTTGCGGAGGTGTGGCAGTCCGCACTCCTGGAGGAAGGTCACGTCGGCCTTTACCGGTTCTTTATTTCAGAAGCACACTGTCCTTACCTTCGCAGTCCTGAGGCTTCATGCCCACGGCCTTTGTGAAGACCTTCACCTTCTGTGTGCTCAGGAACTGCAGGTCATCCTCCCCTGGGTGTGGCAGTTCCTGTTCTGTGCCTGGGGACTTGGTGTCTCCCAGGCCTGCTGCCCCTTCAGGCTGCGAGGCTCCATACGTGGCTCCGCTCCCGGGTTCCCGGAGCTGGGGGTCTCTGGTGGTCTCCGCCTCCTGTGCTTGTTCTTGGGGGGTGGCCAGCAGACTTTCCCCACCCTCTCTCTCTTCCTCTCCGTTGGCTTTGCCCGCTGCTTTGTCTTCTGGGGCTGCTGCTGGCCTCCCCCAACTCCTTCCTCGTCTGACGTGGACAGGTTACCGGAGGCTGCGCGGTCCCCTGCCTTTCTCTTCACGAGCTCCTTCCGTTCCGCCCTCTGTCGTTTGGCCGGAGCTTTTTGGGCATTCTTTCTCCAGCCTTCCTCCCCCTCGGCTCTCCCCTCCTCCATGGACTCCTCCTCCTTTTCCTGTGGAGGGTCCTGGAGGGTCTGCAATGGGGTGGGGGCCCTCGGGGTGGCTGCGCCTTCTCCTCTGCTGGCGTCTTCCGTCGCTTCGGGCGCCGCCTCTGCAGGGGTGGCGGGTACATCCGATCCTGCCGGGGCCCTTCCAGTGCCAGCACCTCCCCTGGCCGCCTGTGCATAGGTTCCCGGCATGTTTCGGACAGGCCCTGTACAGGTGGTCGGTATCTCCACAGAGATTGCAGGACTTGGCCTGCGTGTAGTCCTTGGTGAGGCGGCCCTCCACCTTACAGTTCTTGCAGATTATCGCCCTGCACTGGGCTGACATGCCCCGCCTTGCCGCAGTTGCGGCACACCCTGGGCTGCCCGGCGTAGACCAGGTAGCCTCAGTTCCCTCCGATGGCGAAGACTGAGGGCAGGTGGACGACGCAGCCGTTGGAGTCGACCTTCAGCTTCACCTTCACCTGCCGTTTGCTTGTCCAGCATCCCAGGCTGTCCTTCACGTCCAGACAAGCTCCTACGCTCTACACATACCGAGCGAGGAATGTCAGAACGTCGGCCACCGTCCGTTCCTGCTGGGCGGCAGCAAAGAGGGGCTGTGCTTGCAGCAGCGACAGCGGCGCCTCTCTCCCCTTCGCTTGGAACAGCTGGAGCAACTTCTGCCACCCTCCGGGTCATCGGAAGCTGACATCGAGGAACTCAGCCAAGTCCTGGATGCAGTAGATGTCGTCGATCGTGAAACCGCAACAGTCCATCAGGACCTTCTGGATGAAGGTCACTCTCGTAAATCTCGTCTTCCAGGGGTTACCACACAGCATACCCAGGCAAGGGTTAACACAAGATATTCCAAAATCCACTCCTATGGATTATACGAAGTGACAGCCACACACATTCGTTGTGGTTCCGCGTACCGATGATCAACCCACTCTTGTGGGCATAGGAGAGTTCCAAGCCTCAGCTGCGACTAACTGAAGCGATCAGCTTTTCCAGTCTCTCTCTCTCTCTTTAGACTGGCCGACTGCCTGTCTGCAGATCGCTCTCTCTCTCTCTTATGGTTCAGTCCAGTCAGCGCTGTCAGCCTGTGACTGACGTCATAGTCCCGCCTCCTCACGCCGGCGCTCTTAAAGAAACAGTCACAGTACGACCGCAGGCTCGTAACAGCCGCAACACAACTTCCCGACTTTTGAACTCAATGCTTCAACTAATAAAGACAACCACGCCATTTGCCTTCTTAACCACCCGATCAATCTGTGCAGTCTCTTTCAGGGAGCGATGAACTTGGAGTTTAAGATCCCTCTGATCATCAACACTGTTCAGGGTTTTGCATTTAACAGTGTACTGTCTCATACATTCGACCTACCGAGCTGCCAAGATGATCATCACTAATCAAATCTCACTGAGATTTCTCAGGTCCTGTTGAATTTATTGCCAAGTTCACAAGTACGGGAAGGTACAGGGACAGAGAAACACTGACTTGTGGCAGTATCACAGGCAATCACATTCAGATAACACACGGAACACAAATTATACGATTCTCTGTCAGTACCAATCTATAAATATGCTTTATGTCATTTACAATATATAAAATACATTGTGTCATGATCACTATTAAAAAGTGCATTTTGTGTCAATAACAGACTTGGAAATGTTGAATTTGGTCCCTGTCTCCATTCCTCCTGTAATCCACAACCAGCTCCTTTGTTTTTGTCACAATGAGGGAGAGGTTGTTTTCTTGACACAACAGTGTCGGGGTGATGACTTCTTCTCTGTAGGCTGCCTCGTTATTATTTGGGATTCGGCCGATCAATGTAGTGTAGTCAACAAATTTAATTAGCAGATTGGAACCCGCCACTGCAGCCCCACAGTGCACTATGTACAGATTGCAAAGCTACGAAATTGCATGTGAATAGCCTCCCCTCCCCCAACTCCACTCTTTCTGCGTCACCAGCAGACTGGGACATCTCACATCTCGCTGCCTCCGCCAAGACATTAAACTGTGAACAACTGTGGCCAGGGACTGATCTCTGGGGTACTCCAAACGCTACCTCCTTCCAGTCTGAAAACGGCCCTCTCACCCAGCCACACACTACCAGCAGTTTATCGATCTCCAACGAAAAAGCCTAATCACCTACTCCTGAGGTTCAATACCATTGCTGACTCTGAGTTTACCACCGTCAAATGCCGGGAGGGACATAATAATCAGAAAGTCTCTAGTCACAGCCGTGTAAATAAAATGTGATCGCAGTAGGTGTGTGGCGCATGCTCAGAATGGGAAGGAGACAGACAAACTGAGCCAAGTCACAGACTGATGAAGGGGAGGAATGATTCATTTTGATACAGAGAGGGAAGCAGAGAGTTTGATGTTGTGCCTGATGCTGGAACTGTGGCCAGTTAGAAGATGAAGTCTTGTTCCCCCAAATTGTTTTGAGTTGTGACAGTGTTTTTCTCAGAAGGCACCATAGAAACTAAAATTATCTTAGTTGAAATGTTGTCCTTCACCCACTGACGTGGTTTGAAAACTTTTAACAGTTTAGAAAAGTCAAAGGATTTGAGTATGGGAATCACAAACACGTTAGTTGCTTTGTGATTGCTCGTTAGTTCCGCTGTATCTGTCAGTTCACCAGCGCTTGAATGCCGCCGATACTTGAATGTGGAGGCGGAGATGGCGGAGAAGACAGCGCCCCACTCGCTACAAGGAGAGCCCGAACATGTGTCAATGTCCGTGATCTGATTGGATACATTGCCATGACGTTACAGCAGTGAGATGTCATTCACTGGCTCTCATTTTGGAAGGGATTCAGTCGGCCATCGCAGATACACTAACAGCTTCGCACTGGGAAGCGGCCGTTCACCTGCTCCGTGTGTGTGAAGAGACTCATTCAGTTAACCCACCTTGTGATGCCCCAGTGAGTTCACAATAAATAGAGGCCACATTTCTGTCCGGAGTGAGCAAATAGTTTTACTCAATCATCCCAGCTGCTGCAAATCAGAAACTTCACATCAGGGAGGAAGTTCAAATCCGCTCCGTGTTAAATGTTTAACCATCACGGTGACTGAAGGCAGCTGCAGGTTCATGAGGGACTGTTACTGTCAGATTCTGTAGTTCTTGCGGCTGCTCATCGCACCCAGGTCTGAACCCTGGTCACTGAGCATTGGAGGAGTCTGATATGCTGATGTTAGCCTTAAAATAGACTGGTGTTTAATATTGTGGATCTGTGAAAGATAAATCAGTTCTGTATCAAGTTCCGTGTGTCAGGTACTTACTGTCTCTACCACACTCACTATGTACACTAGAAAGGCCACTCGGCCCATCTGGTTTCTGCCCATGAGTAGATGACAGGTTGCAACTAGTCACCACTCCGTGGGATAGGAAATTTCCCGTGAATTCCATAGAATCACAGAAATCTTCAACACATTACAGACCTTTTGACCCACAATGTTGTGCCGACCATGTAACTTATTCTCTAAACTGCCTAGAATTACCCTACCGCATCGCCCTCTATTTTCCTAAGCTCCATGTACCTATCTGAGAGTCTCTTAAAAGATCCTATTTTATCCGACTCTACCACCGTCGCTGGCAGTGCATTCCATACACAAACACCACTGTTGTTTAAAAAACTTGGCTCTGACATCTCCTCTGTATCTACTTCCAAGCAGCTTAAACCTATCCCCCCTCGTGTTAGCCGTTTCAGCCCTGGGAAAAAGCCTCTGGCTATCCACACGACCAATGCCTCTCATCATCTTATACACCTGCATGAATTTCCTGCATGATTTTCTCCAGGCTGAATAAGACGATGAGCTCACTGTGGTTGTGACGTTCTTCAGGGCTCTGGACGAAGATGGTTAAACTCCTTGTTCTCCGCTCTTTTCAATGTTTTAGGTCACTCTCACTAATTTCAAAGGTCTTTGCTTCGAACTGCTGGGTTGTTACAATGCACCTCTGAAGTCTGACAGCAGACTAGCGAGTGAATCTTCGATGGAGCAGAGTCAGAAACCAAGTTGCCAGTCAGGGATTTGGGGCTCCAGAAAGAGATGGGGCCTGGAGTTTACAAGGAGGAGGAAGAAGAGAAACTGAGCCTGCAGGATGTGGCTACAAATGAAAGATCAGACACATTTGGAAACTGTTTGATTGAAAAAAAAGGTGATTAATTTCTGCAAAATACTGGAGGAAGTCAACAGATCAGGCAACAAATGTAGAGAGGAATAAATAGACGTTTAGGCCGAGCCCCTTTAGCATGCCTAGACGGTGTACTCCTCTGCTTAGTTGCTACCTGAACTGCACAGTTCCTCCAGCATTGTGTGTGTGTGTGCGTGTGTGTGTCTGTATTTCTAGCAACTGCAGAATCTCTTGTGTTTTATATCTGCCTTTGTAAGAGGGTTGTCCGAGAGGCATTAGATAAATGGAATGCCTGTTGATGTTGAGTATATTGTTTCTGGGAGCCGCTTTCTACGTTAAAATAGTTACTAAGTTTTCTACACAGAAAAAGCCCTGCGGTGTAGACATGAAACCGGTGCTAGCAGAAATGTTTAATGGCACCTCGATTACCCATACACCCCTGGGTTTAAAATTTCGCTGCCTCTGAAGCAACGATCAAATGCGCAGGCATCAAGGCCGATGACGTCACCGAATAGCACGCATGCGTACCGTACACAAAGGACCTCCGGATGATCGGTAAAGGTAAGAATGATTTTCCGGGCTACTATCTTAAACACCGACTGAGGGACATTTGCTGTGAACTCTGGACCTCATAGTCCGCAATCCTGGGACAGTCCTGCTCTGTTCCCTCTCTCTCAGTCCCACGATCCGTACGCGGGCCCCGGGGAGCTTCCGGCTGATGAGGGAATGGGAACCGATGGATCTCCAGCTATCTAAATGCAAGGATTAGGAACTCGGAGAAAGGGAAAAAAACATCTTTTACATCACCAGTTGAGAAAATCACCTTTGTTCTTTCTCCAATCGTAGACAAGAGAAAATGTGCAGATGCTGGAACTCAGCATTAGTACTCTTTTCCATAGATGCTGCCTGGCCTGCTGAATTCCTCCAGCATTTTGTGTGTGTTGCTTGAGCTACCGCCTCTCGGTCTGCACTTTTCTACCGGTGAGAACATGTTTTGTCCCATTCTCTCTGGGCACATAATGATATCAAACACCTTTGTCCTGGGCAACTAATAGCTTTCACATCACAAATGTGCCAGACTCCAATGAGACAGAAAGACTACTGCCCTTCCGTTTATGTTCAATGGCATTGCCACACTGAGTTCAACACCATCTGTCACTTGGGGGAGGGTTCAGGGGAAATATTTATGTACAATACAGAAACTGGTGTTACAGTATTGTGGCGATTACAGTTGGAAAATTTACAAGTGGGAAGAAGTGGAGTGATATTTGGAAATCTGTCTTTGTAAAGTATCATTTAGCAAGCAAATCACATACGGAGGGTGTGCAAAAGCTCTAGTGAGAAAATCCTTCATAACCTGCAACAGGCTTGCGACATATTTTGTGTGAGAGTGCAGATGAACTCGATCAAATCCAGATGAGATCAAAGCTCTTATCGACAGTGATTTAGATAGATAGACAGATACTTTATTCATCCCCATGGGGAAATTCAACATTTTTTCCAATGTCCCATACACTTATTGTAGCAAAACTACATACAATACTAGCTATCTGTTAAAAGAAATACCACCCTATTTAAAATTCAGTGTGCACGTCTTGTTGTCAGTGGGTGAAAATTGCACAGCACAAGGTGTTTTGACACACCGGTCATCGCAAATTAGATGGGACATTGGTGGAAAGGTGGGGAGACCTCCAGTGTCCCTGATACCCTCACATACAATATGTGCATCCAGCTGCAGCTTGTAACCCTGCACTTTAAGGAGCTGGAGCTGGAAATGTATGAATTCTGGATCATCTGGGAGTCAGAGGGGGTGATAGTTATGACATCAAGAGAGGTGAGTTACACCCAAGGTACAGGACACATTAAACTGGGTGAGAGTCAGAAAGGGGAATGAGGTTAAACAACCATCGCAGAATAGCCTTGGGGCCATCTCCTACAACAACAGGTAGACCACTTTATAAACAGTTGGGGGGGGGAGGATAAATACCATATACATACCATATTTGGATACGGCCACATACCACACAGTCGGTATGTACAGACCACATGAGATCCTCAGTGATGTTTATGTCGAGGAACTTAAAGATGTTCACTCTCTCAACCCCAGATCCATTGATGCCAATAGGGGTTAGCCCGTCTCCATTCTTTCTGTAATCCACAACCAGTTCCCTTGTTTTTGTGACATTGAGGGAGAGGTTGCTTTCTAGACACCCAGACAGATGCTGTTCAGACCTCAGAGCGAGTCAGCAGACAAAAGGTTGAGCCTGGTGCGATGAATGTGCTGAGCTGTGTATATCACAATGCAAGAAGCATCGTAGGACAGCCCGATGAGCTCAGGACAGGGAATTATGGTATTGTAGCCATTATTGGGACTTGGTTGCACCCAACACTCAGAGATTTAGAGGAACAAACTTTGTAGAGATCACAGACTGTGCTAAGAAACAAAGGTTGATATAGTAAGCAATTTTAACTTTTTATATATTGAGTGGTACTCCCATACTGTAAAAGGACTAAATGGGGAAGAGCTTGTCAAATGTGCTCTTAATCTGGATGTAGAATTCCTAACGTAGAAGTGTGCAATAAACTGTTAGGAAATGATCCAGTGTTAGTGACTGAAATTAGTGTATGGAAACACTTTGTATCTAGCGATCGTAATGACATAAGATTCCAAGTAAATATGAAAAAAGAGAGGGCTGGACGATGGGTTGAGATTCTAAATTGGAGAAAGGTCAATTTTGATGGTATCAGAAAGATCTAACAAGTGTGGATTGGGACAGGCTGTTTTTCTAGAAAAGGAGTACTTATAAGTGGGAGTTCTTCAGAAGTGAGGGTGTAGAGTTTGTATGTGCCTGCCAAAATAAAAGTTGTAAGGTAACTGGTGCGGGGAACCTTGGTTTTCAAGAGATATTGAGACCCCAGATATTTTGTTCCTCTAAATGCCTCAGACTGCTGGGTGCAACCAAGACTCATTAATGAGTACAGTAATTAATGCCACACCCTGAGCTTATCTGACTTTTTGTTTAGTGGTCTTCAGTTGGATTCTAAAAGCTTCCCAATAGTTTTTGCTCTTTTGTTTGCCCTCACTTTGGCTTTTATGTTGGCTTTGGCTTCTCATTTCAGCCATGGTTGTGTCCTCCTGATTTTCCAATGCTTCCATTTAAGCTGTCTAATGCAACTAACTGCACTGGGACCATCGCCGGCCATACCCTTACCATCCAGGCTCCCATCCAAACTTCTTTTAAATGGTGAAACCAAACTCATATCCAACACTTGTGCTGACATCTCATTACACACTATCACGACCATTTCAGTAAAGAGCTTTTCCACATGTTCCCATTAAATTTTCACCTTCCCCACTTACCCATGACCACTGGTTGTCATCCCACCGAACCTCAGTGGAAAAAGCTGCTTGCATTTATTTACCCAATCTTCTCCCTCATCATTTTGTATACTTCCAACAAATCCTCAAAGCAATGTGTAATTTCCTTGTTATGTTTAGAGACTTTTTTAATTTTATAGAATGATGAGGGATGTTGATCGTGTGGATAGCCAAAGGTTTGTTACATTGGTGTTTATAAATCAAAGTTTTGAGTATAAGAGTTGGAATGTAATGGTGAGGTTGTATCAGACATTGGTGAGACTGAATTTGGAGAATTGGGTGCAGTTTTGGTCACCTAATTAAAGGAAGGATATTAATAAGGTTGAAAGAGTGCAGAGACGGTTTACAAGGATATTGCTGGGACTTGAGAAACTGAGTTACAGAGAATGGTTGAATAGGTTAGGACTTTATTCCCTGGAACGTAGGAGAATGAGGGGTGATTTGATAGAGGTGTATAAGAATATGATGGGTATAAATAGAGTGAATGCAAGCAGGCTTTTTCCACTGAGGCCAGGGGAGAATAAACCCAGAGGTCATGGGTTAAGGGTGAAGGGGTAAAAGTTTAAAGGGAACATTGGGGTGTCTTCTTCACTCAGAGAGTGGTGGAGGTGTGGAATGAGCTGCCAGATGAAGTGGTGAATGTGGGCTCACTTTTGACATTTAAGAAAAACTTGGACAGGTATGTGGATGAGATGGGTTTGGAGGGATATGGCCCAGGTGCAGGTCATTGGGACTAGGCAGAAAAATGGTTCGGCACAACCAAGAAGAGTCAAAAGGCCTGTTTCTGTACTGTAATGCTCTATGTTTCTATGGTTGAAATTTCCCAGGGATGAAATGGCTAACATGAGGGGGCATAGTTTTAAGCTGCTTGGAAATAGATACCGAGGGGATTTTGGGGTACGTTTTCTACACAGGTAGTGGTGGGTGCGTGAAATGCGCTTCCAGACATTTGTGTGAGATTCCCATCTGCATGTTAACAAAGGTTATTTGCGTCAGAGTGTTCAGTTACTGTGGGGCCAGCAGCCCATGCAGCTCAGTGGTAACAGGGAATAATACCAATGGAGAGAGTCAAACTGAGCCAAGTCACAGATTGGAGATGGCAGAAATGTCCCATTCTTATAGAGACAGGAGGAGCATCAGAGAGTTTGATGGTCATTCCAGATACCAGCATTGTGCCCAGTTAGAAGATGATTTCTCTCTCCAACTTGGGATGAACTTCACTGTAACAGTGTGATGTCAGATCACACCTTGACAACTCAAGTGATCTCATCTGAAATGTTGTCCTACACCCATTGATGGATTTTGTAAATCTTTTTTACAGGTTAAAAATGACAAGGAATTTGTCTACGGGAATCTCAAACACAACACGCCAGTTTTGCTGTCTTTGTCCAGATATTTAAGAAGTGCAGCAAGGGATTCACACGATCATCCTTCCTGCTGAGACGGTGGGGAGGGATTCACTCTATCATCTAACTCACTGGCATGCCCGTCATTTTACATGGGAGTTCACCTGCTCAGACAGTGGGAATGGATTCACTCGGTCATTTCAACTGAAGGTACTTCAGCAAGTTCACACTGGGCAGAGGCTGGTCATCTGCTGAATTTGTGGGAAAGGATTCACTCGGTCATCTGACCTAATGGCTCACCAGTGAGTTCACACTAGGGAGAGCCGTTCACCTGCTCAGACTGTGGGAAGGGATTCACTCGGTCATCTGACCTAATGGCTCACCAGCGAGTTCACACTGGGGAGAGGCCGTTCATCTGCTCAGACTGTGGGAAGGGATTCATTTCGTCATCTAAGCTGAAGATACATCAGAGAGTTCACACTGGAGAGAGGCCATTCACCTGCTCAGACTGTGGGAAGGGATTCACTCAGTCAACCTACCTACTGGTACACCAGTCAGTTCACACTGGGGAAAGGCCGTTCACCTGCTCAGAGTGTGGGAAAGGATTTACTCAATCATCCACCCTAATGGCTCACCAGCGAGTTCATAGTGGGGAGCGGCTGTTCACCTTCTCGGACTGTGGGAGGGGGTTCACTCGGTCATATAAACTGAAGGTACATCAGCGAGTTCACACTGGAGAGAGGCCATTCACCTGCTCGGACTGTGGGAAGGGATTCACTCAGTCATGTCTACTGAAGTTACATCAGCGAGTTCACGCTGGGGAGCGGCCGTTCACTTGCTCAGACTGTGGGAAGGGATTCACTTGCTCATCTCAACTGAAGGTACATCAGCGAGTTCATACTGGGGAGAGGCCGTTCACCTGCACAGTCTGTGGGAAGGGATTCACTTTGTCACCTCACCTACTGAGACACCAGTTAGTTCATACTGGGGAGTGGCCATTCACTTGCTCAGTCTGTGGAAAGGGATTCACTGAATCATCTTTCCTGCAGAGACACCAGTCAGTTCACACTGGGAAGTGGCGGTTCACCTGCTCAGACTGTGGGAAGGGATTCAATCGGTTATCTCACCTGCTGTCACACCAGTCAGCCCATACAGGGAAAGGGCCGTTCACCTGCTCAGTCTGTGGGAAGGGTTTCATTTCGTCATCTCAACTGAAGATACATCAGCGATTTCACACTGGGGAGAGGCCGTTCTCCTGCACAGACTGTGGGAAGGGATTCACTATGTCATCTCATCTGAAGGTACATCAGAGAGTTCACACTGGGGAGAGGCCATTCACCTGCTCAGACTGTGGGAAGGGCTTCACTTCGTCATCCCAACTGAAAGTACATCAGAGAGTTCACAGTGGGGAGAGGCCGATTTCATGCTCAGACTTTGGGAAAAATTCTCTCAGCCAAATCCACCAAATGTGTATCACTGTTGACACTGGGGAGATTCCGTTCACCTGCTGTGAATGTGGGAAGCGATTCACTCAGTGAATTATCCTTGCGTAACTCTCACTTCAGCTAGCAGCTTAATATAAGGGGTGATAGACCCCAGCCTGGCTAAACTTAAGAAATCTCGTTTGGATGGATGCTGTGTGATGTGTCCCCTGCTACAAATCAGTACCCTGAAATAACAGTAAACAATATGTGATTAAACAATTGAGCTTTGTAATTCTTACTTTGACCAGAGGGTTAGTAAAGAAAACAAATAAAAAAAAGAAAAAGGGCCCACTCTCTCCATTTGCATTTTCTCATCTCTCCCTGGCAAAAGACCGTGAAAATCACTCTTCCAGACTCACAAGAAAGGACATTTCTGTCATTGGACAGCCCCACACTCCAAAACCCTGTTATCTCTAGTCATAGCCTAAACATTGCTGCTACTGAGAAACCATTACCTCAGCTGGGAAACATTACTGAGAGGTTGTTACATCAGCAGTGAAACCTTACAGCATGTAAGACTTGTAACACACTGCCGGTTCACACTGGGGAGAAAGTTTCAATGAGCTGCATGCTGGATATTTGTCCATCACTGTTGCTGAATGCAATTTTGAAAGTGACTGTCGGTGCTGAACTCTGCAATTATTGCTGCTACTCACCACACCCAGTCCTGCACCCTGGTCACTGGGCATGGGAGGATTTTCTTCTGCTGCACATTCACCTTTAATGGGACTGGAGTTTAATATTCTGCATCTGAGACAAATAAATCAGTTCTATTTTAAACTCTGTCTCTGGTACTTACTGAATTTATAACACACCTAGTGTACAGTAGAGTCAACTCAAGCCAGCTGGACCCTGCCAGTGATTCTGTTCCACGACAGTCCTTTTAAATCCTCTCCTGTTGTTCATCTCTTGCTCTCCCTGGGTGGTGAGATCCACCACTGGATCCATCATCCAGTGGTGACGGATTCCAAACAGACACCACTCTGTGGTGAAGAGGTTTCCTTTGAGTTTTCTGCAGAGTGAAGAAGTCGAGGAGATGGAAATCAGAAGTGGGGCGTGGCAATGTCAGAGTAGAAACATTTTGAAGCTGATTGACAGAGAAAATCTTTTGTTTGTCTGACTGATGACACGAACAATACCTGTGGTGAAGTGCTCCACTGGTCGAGGAACATGTGTGTCTTGGGAAATGCTTTATCTATTAAGGGAGTTGTTCCTGCTTGTTTATCTTGTAATATTGTATCCAGATGGTTATTATGGATTGTCCTATCTGAAATAATGTATTGATTAATGTATAATTTTGTCACCATTTCATCTGCTCAGATCATTGGGATGTCTCCCATGGAGGATCATACTCGTTCAACTGATTAATATTTCCTTCCAGAGTGATGATTAATTTTTCTGAATTGGCCTCTCATTTAAGATTTCCGGTCTGTATTTCTTATCACAATTGTATATACATACATGGAGTGCTGAATCCAGTTCATTTTTGATGGAAAGATATATACCTAGAAGTTTTATCTGACTGTTCTGTGATTTTTTTTTTATTTTATGTGTGTTATTTCTCTTCCTCCTTCTGTCCAAGGTAGTGTTAATCTAAGTGGGTTTGAGTGTAAATAGTCTTTTCTAAAGCTTTCTTAAGTTCTTGTTTATCTTTTTAAATTTTACTGATTGAAATGGGACCAAGATATTTTTATTTTAAAAAAAGTTGATGTCAGTATTGATGAAAGTGTTTATTGCCTGTGTTGTATTTGTTAATTATTGAGCTCTATTTGGTAGTTTTTTTTTAAAGCCTTGGACGAAATTTTGTCAAAGGTTTTCCCTATTCCGCACTACTTACTATTTTCTTTGCCTGTTGATATTCCAGATACGTGGGTATCAAGAGTTCTGGTGAAGGGTCTTGGCCCGAAATGTTGATTCCCATCCATAGATGCTGCCTGACATGCTGAGCTCCTTCAGCACTTTGTGTGTAGTTTTCTAGATTTCTAGCATCTGCAGGTCCTCTTGTTTCCCAGATACCTATATGTTTCTTGAGAGAACAAGCTGGTAGTGGGGTTGTGTGGCTCTGTTGGTAAAATATTAAATAAAATCATTAGAAAGAAGTGGCATAGGGTTGGAAGGTGTAAAATCTGTGGGTAGAATTAAGGAACAGCAAATGTAAAAAAGAATCCCTGATGAGAATTGTACAGAGACCCCCAAACAGTAGTAAGTATGTGGTCCTCAAATTACAATGGGAGATAGAAAATGCGTGCCAAGAGGGCAATGTTACAGTAGTCATGGGGGATTGCCATGCAGGTGATTAGGAAAATTAGGATGGTGTTGGTCTCAAGAGGAGGAATTCCTGGAATGCCCACAAGATGCTTTTTTAGAGCAGCTCATGATTGAGCCCACTTGGGGGTCAGCTATTCTGGATTGGGTGTTGTAATAAACCAGAATTAATTAGGTCACTTAAGCCCAAAGAACCTTTAGGGGTAAGTGATCTTAATGTGATCAAATTCACCCTGACATTAGAGAAGGAGAAGCTAAAGTCAGGTGGAATAAAGAGAATTAGAGAGGCACGAGAGAAAAATTGGTCAAAATTGATCTAAAAAAACATGGGCCGGGACGAAAACAGAGCAGCAATGTCTGGAATTTTTGGAAGGCACAGGAAAGTTTGGGCACCCCTGTTCAAAATTTCTGTTACTGTGAATAGCTAAGCGAGTAAGCGATGACCTGATTACAAAAGGCATAAAGTTAAAGATGACACTTTAAAAAAACATATTTTAAGCAAGATTACATTTTTATTTCCATCTTTTAAAATTTCAAAATAACAAAAAAGGGAAAGGGCCCGAAGCAAAAGTTTGGGTGCCCTGCATGGTCATTACTGAGTAGCACCCCCTTTGGCAAGTATCACAGCTTGTGAACACTATTTGTAGCCAACCAACAGTCTTTCAGTTCTTGTTTGAGTAAATTTCTGGGTTCACTCATAAGTAGCAAAGTACTGACTGTGGAAATTACAAATGAGAATATTATTCGAGTCACAGAGAGCAGCAGTACCGAAACAGGCCCTTCTAATCCACGCTGACCTGTTTTTGTTGTTACTGCCTGGTTCCAACTACCTGCAACAGAGCCTCCATACACCTCCCATCCACGTCCTCACCCAAATTCCTCTTTAGTGTCTAAATCAAACCCACATCCTGCACTTCCACTGGCAGCTCATTCCACACTCTCACCAACCTCCGAGTGAAGAATTCCCCTTCAGATTCCCCTAAAATAATTGACTTTCACCCTGAACGTATGTCCAATGTCAGGGTGAGAGGGAGGATGGGGCAGGGAGGGAGACAGTAAGGGGAGGGGGTGGTCGAGTGCGGAGAGGGAAACAAAGTGAAGAGTTTATACTTAATATCTTTCAGAAAAATGTAATTGAACTTGCTGCAAACCTACTCTCCATATCCTGTACATTCTTAACCAAATTATTGACCCAGATGACAATAATGGTTGACGTCCAAAGTAAATGTTATTATCAGAGTACGTATATGTCACTACATACAACCCTGAGATTGTTTTTCCTACAGGAACACTTAGAAAATCTTTAGAATAATAACAGGATCAATGAAAGATCAAGTGGAGCATAGAATTCAACAAACTGTGCAAATGCAAATATAATTAAATATCAATGAGTAATGAGAGCAATGGGGTGTAACCCTGGGGAACCTCACTAGGCCCGGGCCTCGAGTCCAATAAACAGCCTCCCACCATCACTCTCTGCTTCCTACCATCAAGACAACTGTGCATCCAGTGAGCCAGCTCTCCCTGGATCCCGTGTGATCTGACTTTCCACAGCAACTTACCATGCTGAACCTTATCAAAGGCCTCACTGATGCCCATATCGGCCCCGATCCTGGGACAGAGGTGTCACTGATCAGAGGGCATGGATTTAAGCATAGGATGGAGAGGTTTAGAGGGATCTGAGGAAGAGACTTTTCACTCAGAGGGTAGCTGAAATCTGGAACTCACTGCCCGAGGTGGTGGTGGAGGCAGGTCCCTTCACAACATTTATGAACAGAATGAGCATTGAAACTGCCGAGATACAGTCGGCTATGAACCAAGTGCTGATAAATGGGACCAGTGTAGACAGTGAGTGGATGCTCAGAACAGGTATGGCCGGCCAAAGGCCTGTTTCCGTGCTGTGTGATCCACCACTCCGGACATGCTAAATTAACGATGGTGGCACTGCAAGGCATTGATTTCAAAACTCCACACCCCTCTTCAACCTGAAGTAAATCAGACTGAACCCCTTTGTCACCACTGGGAATATCTGATTCTGTCAAGGTAATATACAAATTGTTCACTTTTGCTAAACAACTGACAATTGATGAAGTTTCTGTGTCTTCTTCCATTAATGTTGCTGCCTTACAGCAAAACTAACCCTCTCACTGTGTCAGAATCAGTGATTAAATCAGAACCCAAACACTGTGCTTTCATCCCTGCACGTTATAACTGGTACCATCTCACTGAGGTTCTGATGGAGACATGGGATCACATCTCCCCAGCTTCCGACATTTCAAATACCCTCAGAATGGTTTTCTGATTCAGTCTGAAGGTTATGGTACATTCAGCTCGTCGTCAGACCTGACAAACCGTGTCTTCCCACAGCTGGTTCCACCTGTTGGTGTGTCCTCTTTCCTCCACCTCCAGGGAAGCTGCATCTCCACACAAACTCCTCACTCGCCACGATTGTCTGTACCCGTGACACAGGAAATCACATCACTGTCACTCTCCTGATACTGTGACTGACCTGCTCACCTCCGGGTATCCTCCCTCAACAAACCTCTTCCTCAGTCACCATCTGTGAGATTATATAAAAATACAATCACTGTAAAACGATCTATCAGACAGCTCCTGTACCCTTCCACCCCGGACCATGCTTCGCTACTTAAAACTCTCTCTCCTCACCCCTTCTCTATCCCCTTTCCCTTTGGAAACTCCAGATATGCCAGCTGATCCGAATCCACTGTGAGGACATTTATATCTCAATGGAGGATGTAGAAACCCGTGTTGTTCTCTGATACAGAGGTCACTGACGCCCCACCGCCATCCCAATCTGCACCAACAGCCCATGACGGTGACAGCTCTTCCAGACACTGGGGCTTTGTAACAAACACCATGTTAACAGCAAGATTAAACAGTAATTCATTTGAAGAGAGAATTGTTGCTTCCTAAAAGGACACGCGAGCGTCCGACACATCGGAGCAGATCCTCCCCCGTTCACAACTTTATTTGACCCAGGTCACGGAACGTCCGATCATCCAACTTTCTCACAACAGCAACCCCACCCCCCATCCACCCTCCACCCCCCCCCCCCCCCCGACTACGGTTCCACACCGTTCCCTCCACTCACCCCATACCCACAGTCCACCCATAACCTCTACCCACACACACAGACAGATCCCCCTCAACCCAAACCCCTCTCAGCCTGGGAACCACAACTAACTGATCCCACAGCCCGGGCTCGGGCGCAAAGCTAAACCGGGGCTGCGGGATCGGAGAGCCCGGAACCTCCAGCCGTCCGGCAGAGCTCGTTCCCGACACTTTTCATAGAAACATAGAAAACGTACAGCACGATACAGGCCCTTCGGCCCACAAAGTTGTGTTTCCACGCCAACCGGCCCCTGGTTTCCACAAAACAGAGATCAGACCCTTCTTCACGGACGCCTGAACAGAATAATAGCTACGGTCGGCACTGCGCCTGCGTTTAGCAGGAGGTTCTGGGCTGCACCAGCCGAGGCCGGAAGTCCCTACAGAGGGACCAGTGACCGGAGGCGGGAGGGACAACAGAGAGGTAAATCACAAACACGACAAAGTCTGCAGATGCTCGAAATCGAAAGCAACACAAACAAAACGCTGGCGGAACTCAGCCGGCCGGACAGCATCTATAAGAGAGAAAAATCACACTCCCACCCCACCCCCCGCATAAAACAATGCAATCAGAGGTTTATGATCATTTTCAACATGAAAATATCGTCCTGACACAAACTGATGAAATGCCTCACAAGGAAACATAATTCTGAGAAATTCTTTTTCAATCTGGTCATTACGTGTTTCTGGATCAGATAATGAACGAGTTGCATGTGCCACTTGTAGCCATTCCTTATCATGAAATGATCATTTTCAACATCAATAGATTGCCCAGAGGGAATCGGAATGAAAATGTTTGTACACCAGGAAGTCCCGCTCGGAGTGGATAGTTCAAAGGATAATTTATTATCAAAGCAGGTATCCGTAAACAATTCTTGAGCTTTTTTTCTTCTCCAGAAAACCACGAAACAAAGAAAGAGCATGAAAGTTGTTCAGAGAGAAAAATCAAACTCCCACCTCAACCCCCGCATCAAAAAGTTAGCATCCCGATCATCAAATCACCAAAACCCACCCCTCCCGCACAAAAGGGAATATCATCGACCGCCCCCCCCCAAGAAAAAACACTCCTACCCCGCACAACTGCGGAGGAGTCGGAGTCACTAATGTAGAGGCGGCCGCATCGGGAGCAGCGGACACAACGGGCGACCCCGGAAGATTCACAGGTGAAGTGTTGCCTCACCTGGAAGGATGTTTGGACAACGGAGAGAGTTCGGCAGTCCGCCCCTTTCACTGTGACACCCCGAACTCCACATCAAATCCGTCCAAACGAATCTGGGCGAACTTTAAAGACCAATAAATATAATTCCTCTCAGCGATCAGCTGTCTGAGTGATTCCCTGACTCTGAGAGGAAGGGGTATCTATGGTCCACACTGTCAGGGTGTTGAGTTTACCAGGAGACAAAGACTGCAGTGACGAGAGGTTTTCTGTTGACTAATACACTGTGTGCGGACCCCGCTGGCAATTCTGGTTTGTGACCCGAATCGAGACAAACACCACGCTGCCCACTCCACCAACAACACGGCACAGCCGGAAACATAACAGGGGACTTTACATCTCATAACACTGGATTCAGTGATGAAACCCGTGATTAATGTTGTTGTCCCACCGAAAAATCCATTAACGTGCTTTTAAATACGAGCGCTCCCCCACAGGTGACGTCACACAGCTCCCCCCCCCCACTCGCCTGACGTCACACATGGGCTCCCCACACCGGGATCTGCCCTGACGGGCGCGGTGTGTTACGTCACCCACGTGCTGCTGTGCTCGAGCTTTATCGGTTTAACGGCTGGGCTAATAATTAAGTGTTTATAAACATAGACTGATTTAACTGAAACCTGCACATTTCCTGTGTGGGTCTGAATTGTGTGTCGGGATGGGATGGGAATCGAAATTATAACCCTGAGAACTCTGTGACCTGGGGGTGGCTGAAAAGGGATCGGGGAAGATATGGAGGGAAAAACTAAATACGTGTCTGGTGTAAATATGGAAATAATATAGGGAAATAATGAAATAATTTGGGAAATGCGGCGGTGGGTCGGGCAATATGTTAAGGGGGAGGAACAGTCACCGAGTCACGTGATCCTGTTTTACAGCGGATCGTCATCATTTTCCGAGGCTCCGCCCAACGCCCGTGACGCATTAAGCAGATTGCGCATGCTCACATTCCCGGGAAAGGCAGTGTTGTTTTTTCGTTCTTTGTGAAAGCGGGACGGCGGTGAGATCGGGATCGGGAGGGGGTTCTCGCCCCCTTGGATGGGGAGCCGGAGGCGGATTATTCTCTGCGGGGCAGCAGCAACAATTTCCCTTCGGTGAGTATTGAAGCCGGTCCCGATCGGGGAGTTCTGACGTTGGGTGGTGAGTTAACTTTCCCGAACTCAAACAAGAGAAAATCTGCAGATGCTGGAAATGCGAGCAACGCGCACAAAATGCTGGAGGAACTCAGCAGTCCGGGCAGAATCCAGGAAAGAGTACAGTCGATATTACCGGCCGAAACCCTTCGGCAGGACTGGAGAATAAAAGGTGGGGGTGGGGAGGGAGAGAGAAACACAAGGTGATCGGTGAAACCTGAAGGGGGAGGGGATGAACTTTTCCGAACTGGTGGCCTCGCCTCGCTTCCTTCACAGAATCTGCCGGGGTCGGTCCGGGTTGTGAGACCTTCACACCGAACCGTCTGAGATGAGCCGGCGCTCAGCCCCTGTTGTTCTGGTCCTATTAGAAGGATGAAGTAAAACATGTTTCTGTATTGTTACTGACAGAGAAATATATAATTTGTGTTCCGTGTGTTATCTGAATGTACTTGCCTGTGATGCTGCCACAAGTCAGTATTTCTCTGTACCTGTACCTTCCCGTACTTGTGCAGTTGGCAATAAATTCAACAGGACCTGAGAAATCTCAGTGAGATTTGATTAGTGATGATCATCTTGGCAGATCGGTAGGTCGAATGTATGCGACAGTACACTGTTAAATGCAAAACCCTGAACAGTGTTGATGATAGATAGATAGATAGATACTTTATTCATCCCCATGGGGAAATTCAACTTTTTTTTCTAATGTCCCATACACTTGTTGTAGCAAAACTAATTACATACAATACTTAACTCAGTAAAAAAATTGATATGCATCTAAATCACTATCTCAAAAAGCATTAATAATAGCTTTTAAAAAGTTCTTAAGTCCTGGCGGTTGAATTGTAAAGCCTAATGGCATTGGGGAGTATTGACCTCTTCATCCTGTCTGAGGGATCTTAGACTCCAAGTTCATCGTTCCAAGAAAGAGACTGCACAGATTGATCGGGTGGTTAAGAAGGCAAATGGCATGGTTGTCTTTATCAGTTGAAGCATTGAGTTCAACAGTCGGGAAGTTGCGTTGCAGCTTTATTAAACTAGTTAGACCACATCTGGAGTGTTTCATACAGTTCTGGTCGCCCCCATTCTCGGAAGGATGTCGGGGCTTTGGAAAGGGCACAGAAGAAGTTTACCAGGACACTGCCTGGATTAGTGGGCATGAGCTATAACGAGAGGCTGGACATACTTGTGTTGTTTTCTCTGGGGTGAGACTGGATAGATGTTTATAAGATTACCAGAGGATTAGAAGCAGTTTCTCAAAAGGCAGCGTCCAATGTTAAGGAACTCCGGCACCCAGGGCTGCCCTTTTCTCAATGTTACCATCAGAGACGGAGATATAGAAGCCTGAAGGCACACACTCAGTGATTCAGAAACAGATTCTTCCCCTCTGCCATCTGATTTCCAAATAGACATTGAAACCTTGAACACGACCTATGCCTCTTATAATCTTATACACCTCGATCAGGTCACCTCTTATCCTCCATCACTCCAAGGAGAAAAGGCCGAGTTCAGTCCCCCTATTCTCATATGGCATGCTCCCCAATCCAGGCAATATCCTTGTAAACCTCCTCTGCATTCTTTCTAAGGTTTCCACATTCTTCCTGTAGTAAGGCGACCAGAATTGAGCACAGTGGCATGTGACCAGGGTCCTGTATAGCTGCAACATTACCTTTCACTTCTAAACGCATTCCCACGATTAATAAAGGTCAATGCACCATACGTCATCTTAACCATTAGAGTCAACCTGCGTAGCAGCTTTGAGTGTCCTATGGACTCGGACCCCAAGATCCCGCTGATCCTCCACACTGCCATGAGTCTTATCATTAATGCTATATTCTGCCATCATGTTTGACCAAACAAAATGAACAACTTCAAACTTATCCGGGTTGAACTCCAATTGCGACCTCTCGGCCCAGTTTTGCATTCTTTCAATGTCCCGCTGTAACCTCTAACACCCTCCACACTATCCACAACACCCCCAAGCTTTGTGTCATCAGCAAATTTACTAACACATCCCTTCACTTCCTCATCCAGGTCATTTTATAAAAATCACGACGAGCAATGGTCCCAGATATATGTATACTGTAATTGATTTAGTTATTTATTTTTATTATTTTATTTTTTTCTTCTATATTATGTATTGCATTGAACTGCTGCTGCAAAATTAACACATTTCATGATGCACGCCAGTGATATAAAACTGAATCTGAGTGGATAGATGATATATTTTTCCTGGGGGTTTAAATGTCTAATACATTTAAGGTGAGAGGAGATGTAAGTGGCAAGGTTGTCTCTTTCCACAGAAGTGGTGGGTAGCTGGACTCTCTGCCTGGGGTGGGAGATCCCACTAGTCACGTGATCCCATTTGCCCCTCCCATTTAACCGCCAATGTAACAATCCCTTCGCGCATGCTCACTGTCTCTGGGTGGGCGGTATTTTCCTTTCTGCTCAGTACTGAAGTGGATGGTCTGTAGGATTGGGGAAGGTGTCCTCGCCTCCTGGGTCGGGGAGCCAGGGGTCGGATCACAGTCTGTGGCCCAATGATATCGCTTTCCCATCGGTGAGTATTGAGACCGATCCCGAGAGGGGAGATCCGATGTTGGCTGTGAGCTCCGAACTGAGGACCAATTACTCACTTATTTTCCGATTATCTGGGCTGGTCAAAAATGTGTCGACTTCACTTAATCTGCATTGAACGATCGAAACCAGGTGCCCAGGCTGTCTTATTTCTGCAGAGTTGAAATGGGTGACCCACGGACAGGTCACATAAGGCTTTTTCCTGCAGAACTCTCCCGCCCTCCTGTTTGTGATGCAAGATCACATGTTGTGTTGGGGAAATCTGATGTTGGCCACTGAGTCTCGTTAACTTTCCCCAAGTCACCTCGCTTCCTGAGGCTCCTCACATTTGTCCGTGAGCTTTGTGGCTGTTGTGTATTCTCCCAGACTGGGGTGTCTGAGAAAGGAGAACGTCGCAGGTTGTGGGGATCTTTGATTTCATTGCCTGCTTTACCAAGGGACTGGGAAGTCTAGGGGTAGAGTGGTTGCTGTGATGTGCTGATCTGGATCTAAATGTCTCTGCAGATCCTCACAGTCATGGGCAGAGTAGTTACCATAAAAAGCATGAAGTGTCAGGATGGAAAGCTTGTTGATAAAAATACGGTGAGGATCAAAATATATCTGGCAAATTTCTTACTGTTTGTTCTAACTTTGTCATTTTAGAATCCTTTATACAGTAGTATGTACCATTAATTCAGTATCTGCATATTGCTGGAGAACCATCAGTGATTGTCCTTGATCTCTTCTCCCATCTGGTTCCATCTGCTCATTCCCTGCCCATCTTGTTCAACCTCTGTCCAGTCTCTCTCCCCCCAGCTTCAGTGATATGCATCAACTATCTGGGTCAACCTTGGTCCACCCTGTATCTCACCTTTTCAGTGATATATATCAGCAATCCTTCTAACCATAGTCTTCATTGTGAACTATACTTTTACACCTTCAACCTCACTGAGTTATTTCCAAAATCACTTTTTGTTAGCTGGAATGGCAGAGGGTCATCAGGTACCAGTTCTGTTGTGTATTGGTGTGGAGGTGCTAGTTTATGAACAGTGACGGGCTGACACACTTCATCATATTACAGTCAGCAAAGAGTACTGGGAGAGTTGGTGCTTGGACTCTAGTCCTGTGATGGCTTTGACTTTGGTTAGTGTTTCTACAGAAGGGGCTGGATGGTCATCCTTCTGCAATGAAGCAGAAATTTCGAGCAGCTGCACATTGGTTGTGGGGAAATCCCGGACTGCACTACCCAGTGTGAGATTCAGGGATGATGTGTGAAACTCTCAGGGTCGGTGAGCAGCAGATTCAGCTGTGTGATTGTGAGGTTTGGTCCTGGGATAACACAGTTTTTGATCCAGGTAAAATGGACCCAGGATTGAGCTGCTTGGGCTTATGAGGTGTTAAGTGTGTACTTCTGTTGTAGGATCAGGTGTTTGTTTCTGGAGTTCCTTTGGAAGCATTGATTACTAATCTGAGGAGTGGCTATGAGTAAATGGGCTTTTCTGTGTTTACAGCAGTTTGGTGTTCAAACTGTGTTTAGAAATCCCCCCTCTCACTGTCACCTGTTGGCCACTCGGTGCAAGTCAAGCAGAATCTCAAGTTGCGGGAGATCTGCACTAAAAACTGAAAATGTTTGAAGTCATTCTGACAAAACGTTATTAACCTGAATTGTAATGTTTGTTCCTCTCCCCACAGCTGTTCCTTACCTGCCGAGCATTTCTGGTAATTGCAGCTTCTTTTTATTACATTCACCCTGGACTGGTTGATATTTCCTGAAATTGACCTGATTTAACCTGGGAATGGAAATGGCTCGTTCTGTGCTGGTACAACAGTGAAGAAAGCACAACTTTCCCTATAAATTAACCTGGTACCACTTTGTCTGTTTTTCCTGGAAATGTGTTCAGTACAATAGTTGCTAACAAGGTTCACATGAATAATCTCAGGAATGATTGAATTTATGTGTGAGGAGCATTTGATGGTTCTGGACCTATGGTCAATGGAGTTCAGAGGGACGGTGGAGGGATGTATTGTTAAGTAAACCTACCAAATGCTGAAAAGCCTGGTTACAGTGGACATGGAGAGGTGGTTTCCATTAGACAGAGAGTCTGTGATATGAGAGCACAATCTCAGAATAAAGATGAGAAACTTTAAAACTGAGAAAAAACGTGTTGTCCAAAAGATGTCTGATCTCTGGAGTTTGTTGCAGCAGAGGTTGGTTGAGGCTGCCATTTGGGTATATTTATGACAGAGATTAATATATTCCAGATTGCTAAGTAGCTGCAGGGTTACAGGAGGAAGGCAGGAATATTGTGTTGGAATAAAAATCAACCATGGTTGAATGGTGGGGCAGACCAGATGGATTGAATCATCTAATTCTGTTCCTGACTGAATGATGGCACCTTATCCCATATTATTCTGTGACATGTGACGGACAATAAAAGATTGTTTACTGAGATCATTATATCTGCATTCAACTTTTAACTTCCAGTGAGTTTTGTTCTTAGTAACATTAAGCAGAAATGTTTGGTTCTCCTTTTTATTGTTAATGTGCTTTATTATCTCTCTGGTTAAAGTTAGACCTGCGGTGAGAGGTCTATTGGAAGAAATACCCCAACTGGAAGCAAACCACAGCTGAAGAAGGGAACAGCAACAAGTGAACCAGCCCGAGGATTGAGAGCATCAACTGGAGAGAACCCTTCTGACTTAGAATTTCCATTGACTCAGTCAGGAGAAAGTTTGGTGAGTCTCATTTAGACAAACATTGAAATCATGGTTGAGCATGGTACGATGAATGTGCTGAGTTGTGTATATCACAATGCAAGAAGCATCATAGGAAAGCCAGATGAGCTCAGGAAAGGGAATTATGATATTGTAGACATTATTGGAACTTGTTTACACTCAACAGTCTTAGGGATGTAGAGGAACAAATTTGTAGAGAGATTGCAGACCATGCCGAGAAACAAAAGTTGATTCAGTAAGTGATTTTAACTTTCCATATACAGGCCGTCCCTGGGTTACATATGAGTTCTGTACCTGAGTCCGTCTTTAAGACAGATTTGTACGTATGTCGGAACAAATATATCCGATATTATTTAGCGTCAGTTAGTCAAACATTTGTCTTAGTATATAGTATATATTTTACTTTCCTATGCATATAAAACACTTAAGAAATGTAAGTATTCCAATAATTAAACTATCGTGTTGCTTAGTAATAATTGTAGCTTTCATCATGGCAGGGACTTTCACATGCTCCATTATTCTCAATTTATCCATTATCATTTAGATGTGTTACGATAGTTGACCGACTGTAGCCTAACGCTTTTCCAATGACATGGTATTTCACCTCTTTCCAAACGCTTTATTATTCGCACTTTATTTTCAAATGCGATCGCTTCCTGTCAATGGAACAGAAACACTGCAGGCGGTGGGTGCCGACCTGCGCCAGCTCCCGAGGTCCACTGGGTCCTAAGAACTGCAGCACTAAATTCCCCAGGTCCTGAACTGCACCACACTGAGACAGGTTAAATGGGACTGGGGGTTGTGCTGGGTCTGGGTATTTGATCTTGCACAATATTCTGTGTGGGAATTTAAACTGGAGGTGGCAGTGTTTTTTTTTACGAGGTCGAGTTGCGAGCTCGATACCAACCCTGCATGGAGGGTACGGGAGTCACTGGATCGACATCAACCCGGCACAGGAGCAGTCTGTCACTAAAACAAACTCGGGAACCTCCGTTCTCTAGCCTGGTGCTGAGCTGACTGCGCCACCAGCTGACAGGAATGGCGGGAGGGGGGTGTGAGGTCAGGGTTAATCTTACTAAGAAAAATTTAAGCCCAATACAAAGTTAAACACTCAACACAGTGTCAATGGCAATGACTTAAAATGGCGGACTGCGTTCTCCTTCCTCGGTTCGTAAGTACAAGTTGTCCGTAAGTCGGACTTCGTAACTCAGGGACTACCTGTATTGACTGGGACTCGAATAGTGTAAAAGGGGTAGATGGGGTAGAGTTTCTCAAATGTGCCCTTAATCAGTATGTAAAATTCCTGATGTAGAAGTGTGCATTAAGCTGTTAGGAAATGATCAGGGCTGGTGACAGAAATTAGTGATCATAATCCCATGAAATTCAAAATAAAGATGGAAAAAGAGAGGTCTGGATCAAGGGTTGAGATTCAAAATTGGAGAAAGGTCAATTTTGATAGTATCAGGAAGGATCTGACAAGTGTGGTTTGGGACAGGCTGTTTCCTGGAAAAGGAGTACTTGGTAAGTGGGAGGCTTTGAGAAGTGAAATTTTGAGAGTGCAGAGTTTGTATGTGCTTAACAACATAAAAGTTGAAACGTAACCAGTGCAGAAAACTTGACTTTCAGGAAATATTGAGGCCCCGGATATTTTGTTCCTCTAAATGCCTCAGACTGTTGGGTGCTGCCAAGACTCATTAATGACTACAATATCATAATTCCACGTCCTGCGTTCATCTGAGATTTTTTTAGTTGTCTTCTGTTAGGTTCTAAAAGCTTCAAAATAGTGTTTGCTCTTTTGTTTCCCCTCTCTTTGGCTTTTATGTTGTCTTTGGCTTCTCATTTCAGCCATGGTTGTGTCCTCCTACCTTTCCAATGCTTCCACTTTTTTGGGATGCATCGATCACTCAGCTTCCGAATTGCTCCCAGAAGCTCCAGCCATTGCTGCTCCATTGTCACTCCTACCTTTTCCCTTCCAAACAAGTTTGGCCAGCTTCTCCGACATAGAAACATGGAGAAGTTCAGTACAGAAAGAGGCTATTTGGCCCATCTAGTCAATGCTGAAAAAAACCATTTAAGCTGTGCAACTACCTGCACCAAGACCATCACCCTCCATACCCCTACCATCCAGGCTCCCATCCAAACTTCTTTTAAATTGTGAAACCGAGCTCATATTCACCACTGGTGCTGACATCTCATTCCACACTCTCACAACCATTTCAGTAAAGAGCTTTTCCACATGTTCCCATTAAATTTTCAACTTTTCCACTTACCTATGACTTCTGGTTATCATTGCACCCAACCTCAGTGGAAAATCCTCCTTCCATTTACCCTATCTTTACCCTTATAATGTTGTATACTTCTGACAAATACTCAAAGCAATGTATAACTTCATTCTTTATGTTTAGAGCATTTTTAAGTGTATAAGATGATGAGGGGTATTGATCGTGTGGACAGCCAGATGTTTATTCCCAGGGCTGAAATGGCTAACACGAGGGGACATAGTTTTAATGTGCTTGGAAATAGATACCGAGTGGATGTCAGGGGTAAGTTTTTCACACAGAGAGTGGTGGGTGTTTGGAATGCTCTGCCGGCTATTTCTGTGAGAGTGTTTCAGTTACTGTGGGGCCAGCACACATGCAGCTCAGTGGGAACAGGGAATAATACCAATGGAGAGAGTCAAACTGAGCCAAGGCACAGATTGGAGATGGCAGAAATGCTGCATTCTTATAAAGAGACAGGAAGAACATCAGAGAGTTTGATAGACATTCCAGATACCAGCACTGTGCCCAGTTAGAAGGTCATTTCTCTCTCCAAATTGGGTTGAACTTCACTGTAACAGTGTGATGTCAGATCACACCTTGACAACTCAAGTGATCTCAGCTGAAATGTTGTTCTAAACCAATTGATGGATTTTGTAAATCTTTTTACAGTTTAAAAATGACAAGGAATTCGTCTACGGGAATGTCTAACACAACACACACGTTTTGCTGCCTCTTTTGATATTTAAGAAGTGGAGCAAGGGATTCACTCGATTATCCTTCCTGCTCAGACTGCGGGGAAGGATTCACTCGGTCATTGCAACTGAAGGTACATCAGCAAGTTCACACTGGGACAAGGCCATTCACCTGTTCTGTTTGTGAGAAGGGATTCAGTTGTCTTCCCACCTGTGACACACTAGTCAGATCACACTGGGCAGAAGCTGGTCACCTGCTGAATTTGTGGGGAAAGATTCATTTTGTCATCTAACCTAATGGCTCACCAGCGAGTTCACACCGGGGAGCGACCATTCACCTGCTCAGACTGTGGGAAGGGATTCATTCGGTCATCCCAACTGAAGGTACATCAGAGAGTTCACACTGGAGAGAGACCATTCACTTGCTCAGACTGTGGAAAGGGATTCACTCAGTCATCCGACCTACTCACACACCAGTCAGTTCACACTGGCGAAAGGCCATTCACCTGCTCAGACTGTGAGAAGGGATTCACTCAGTCATCCGCCCTAATGGCACACCGGCGAGTTCACACCGGCGAGCGGCCGTTCACCTGCTCGAACTGTGGGAAGAGATTCACTCGGTCATCCCAACTGAAGGTACATCAGCGAGTTCACACCGGGGAGAGGCCATTCACCTGCTCAGACTGTGGGAAGGGATTCACTCGGTCATCTAACCTAGTGGCACACCAGCGAATTCACACCGGGGAGCGGCCGTTCACCTGCTCAGACTGTGGGAAGGGATTCACTTGCTCACCCCAACTGAAGGTACATCAGCGAGTTCACACCGGGGAGAGGCCATTCACCTGCTCAGACTGTGGGAAGAGATTCACTTGGTCATCCCAACTGAAGGTACATCAGCGAGTTCACACTGGAGAGAGGCCGTTCATCTGCTCAGACTGTGGGAAGGGATTCATTTGCTCATCCCAGCTGAAGGTACACCAGTCAGTTCACACTGGGGAGAGGCTGTACACTTGCTTAGTCTGTAGGAAGGGATTCACCCGGTCATCTCAGTTACTGAGACACCAGTCAGTTCACACTGGTGAGTGGCTATTCACCTGCTCAGACTGTGGGAAGGGATTCACTGAATCATCTCAACTGAAGGTACATCAGAGAATTCACACTGTAGAGAGGCCATTCACCTGCTCAGACTGTGGGAAGGGATTCACTCGGTCATCCGACCTACTGGCACACCAGCGAATTCATACCGGGGAGCGGCCATTCACCTGCTCAGACTGTGGGAAGGGATTCACTCGGTCATCTAAACTGAAGGTACATCAGCGAGTTCACACTGGGTAGAGGCTGATCACCTGCTCAGACTTCGGGAAAAGATTTTCTCAGCCAAATCAACCAAGTGTGCATCATTGAGTTCTTACCGGCGAGTGTCCGTTCATCTGCTGTGAATGTGGTAAGCAATTCACTCAGTAATCAGACACAGACATACTTTATTGTTCCCGAGGGAAATTGGGTTTCGTTACAGTCGCACCAACCAAGAATAGGAAATATAGCAATATAAAACCATAAATAATTAAATAATACTAAGTAAATTATGCTGTTACGTACCCCGTAACTGGGTTAACAAACCAGCAGAAATGGAAGGATACGTTGGAGTCTGGTGGTACTTTAACTAAAGGTGTTTGTTAGTAAAATAAGCAAAACAGTATCAATAATGCAAATACACATATAAAACATGTTAGCAATAATAAACATAAAAGTGTAGGGATAATAATCAATAATAATAAACAAGCTCTATGAATGTCTAGGGGTAAATGACTAGTCATAAGAGAATATAAAGTTCAGTTCAGTTCGTCCATGCTGAGGTACCGTTGCTGTGCTGCAATTGTTGGAGAGGGAGAGAGAGAGCGAGCATGAGATTGGGCAGCTGCAGCAGGCAAACCTTCTGTTGTCTTGTGCCGTTGTACCATTGTGGTCATTCGGTTATGACCCCTCCGTTCTCAGCTGGACTGTTCTTCAGTCGTGGACTCGTCACTCTGGCATGAGTGGACACATACACAAGCCCCCACCAGCCCTGCCGTCACACTGTGAGCTTTTGTGACCGATCTCCTGATTCGGTCCTCGAAGCCCCCACCTTCCTGTGGGTGCACAACACTCTTTCAGTGACCACTGTTGTGTCTGAGGGTGTCTCCCCAGACCCGTCTTTTATCCCCACTGACTGGGTATCAGCCATCCATCAACTCAATGTGTCTATGTCCATCAAACTAGGCCACTCCTGATGTCTCCTCAGGAATGTTAACGAGGAAAGAAGTGTCCCTGCAGCAAAAGGTTTTGTTTACCTTTCCATCAGTGAAGAAGCCATAATACATAAATCTGTCGTCTCTCTCTCTCTTATCTGTAGCAGATGTCTCTACCTCTGTTCTTCATCTCTCTCTCTCTCTCTCTCTCTCTCTCTCTCTCTCTCTCTCTCTCTCTCTCTCTCTCTCTCTCTCTCTCTCTCTCTCTCTCTCTCTCTCTCTCTCTCTCTCTCATTAGCAGCATAGTCCTCAAAGGTGGGGGGGGGGAGGGTCAGCTCTGGACCCCATTTCCATCTGGTCTGTTCAGCACACAGAACACCCCCACCCTTCAAAGAATTTTCACCGGGGTGAAGATTAACTAGTAAAGCACATTACAGAGTCTAATCTAATACAGAAGTGGTTTTTAACTACAAGGATAACACAGATATACTTTCAAATTAACACCTAGATAAACAATCAGCAATTACATTATCATTTCCCTTTACATGTTGTATTTTCATATCATATTCTTGTAACAACAGACTCCAACTTAATAACCGTCTATTTTTATTCTTCATGTTTGTCAAAAATACCAAGGGGTTGTGATCAGTATAAACTATCACTGGTTTCTGTGCTGGACAAATGCTGTAATGCTGTAATGCCAGGATAAGTGACAGTAATTCTTTTTCTACAGTGGAGTTAATTCTTAGCTTAGGTGTATATCACAAAGAGTGAACCAATACATGAGTGATTATAATGTAGTACATTATAGAAGTTTGTGCAAATAGTAATCTCTATTTTACTTCTAAACTTAACTTTCAGTCAACCTACTATGATATTGCCTTTAATTTTCACAAGCTTCGTCCAGAAAACAAAGCTTATCACCAATGTTTAATAAACTAAGCCTATTTTCTGAACTTCCACACCACTCATTAATTTTAAGCAGGTCATTAATTTTATCTTCAGGATTTTAATTTGATTAATTTCCTTAATGACACTAGCAGATGGTCTCTCTGGGCCAAAACAACACTTCAAGTTCTGCCTCTCCAAATCACATACTTGAGCAACATCACCAAGTTGTGCATCCTAAGTTTCAAAACAAACACCTTGTTAACAAACCATTGTTTAATTAATGATCCCTTCCCTTTGCACAACAGTCCTGGAACCAAACCTGACTTTACATTTACTTTATTCAAAAGTCCAGTAACACTTTTTCCCTCAGTATCTTCAATAACATCCATCTCACCAGCTTTTATCTCATCACTAACTTTTAACACAAATGACTGAGAATCCTCATTTTCCTCTGGTGCCAAGGTTAACCCTTTCTTCACTGAACCAAGTCCATCTGACCCAAAAGGATTGCATTCCTTTTTAACCAAATCAGACATATATGCTGCGTATGCACGTTGAGCCTTCCCTTTAAGTACACTTTGTAACAACACCACCCACTTATCTCTAGGCCACTTCTGGTTCGCGGCCACTTTTTCAAAATGCAAGAAGTACCGATCAATGTCTGTCTCCTCGAATGGAGGTACTGACCTAATCTCCTGACTAACATTAAACTTTTCCCCGCGGTCTGCCCCGCTATCCACGTGTTGCCATTTCTCCCTCTCAAACTGTCGCTGTTTTACTGCCTCCTCCACCTCCAACTTAATTCTCTTCCAGACGTAACTGGACCTCCCCTTTCCCTACAGGAAAGTGTTCTAACAACTCCGCCTTGAATATCGTGACAATGTTCAGCTATCTTACCTTGTATCTCTGCCTTCGTCATCCCTTTCTTAACCTCCTTGAGTTCCAAGGACTCCACCATTTCCCACAACTCAGACTTTTTAGCTTTCTTTAAACCCATAGGGTTTAACAGAAACTCGTCAACATCCATTTCTGCTGCCTGTCTTTCTGGTTTCTCACACAACCAGATCAGATAAGGGAAATCGATCCCGATTCACCGGCCCCCCAATTTGGTAATCAAATCACTTTAGCTAAAGGTGTTTATTAGTAAAATAAGCAAAACAATATCAATAATGCAAATACACATATAAAACAGGTTAGCAATAATAAACATAGAAGTGTAGGAATAATAATCAATAATAAGAAACAAGCTCTATCAATGTCTAGGGGTAAGTGGAAATAGGTCCAGGACCAGCCTATTGGCTCAGGGTGTCTGAAACTCCGAGGGAGAAGTTGTAAGGTTTGATGGACACAGGCAGGAATGACTTCCTATGACGCTCAGTGTTACATCTTGGTGGAATGAGTCTCTGGCTGAATGTACTCCTGTGCCTAACCAGTACATTATGGAGTGGATGGGAGTCATTGTCCAAGATGGCCTGCAACATGGACAGCATCCTCTTTTCAGACACCACCGTCAGAGAGTCCAGACACATCACTGGCCTTACGAATGAGTTTGTTGTTTCTGTTGGTGTCTGCTACCCTCAGCCTGCTGCCCCAGCACACAACAGCAAACATGATAGCACTGGCCACCACAGACTCAGCATCGTCCGGCAGATGTTAAAGGACCTCAGTCTCCTCAGGAAATAGAGACGGCTCTGACCCTTCTTGTAAACAGCCTGAGTGTCCTTTAATCTAACCTTATGTAACTCTTGCTTTGGCTTTCAGCTTAATATAGGGGGTGATAGACCCGCAGCCCGGCCAAACTTAAGAAATCTTGTCTGGGTGGGTGCTGTGTGTTGTGTCCCCTGTAACAAATCAGTACCCTGAAATACAAAACAGTACACAATATGTGATTAAATGATTGAGCTTTATAATTCTTACTTTGACTATAGGGGTAGTAAAGGTAACAAAAAAAAAGAAAAAGGGCCCACTCTCTCCATTCGCGTCTTCTCATCTCCCCAGCAAAGGAGCACAAAATCTCTCTTACAAATTCACAAGAAAGAACATTTCTCTCCTTGGATAGCCCCGCACTCCAAATCCCTGTCATCTCTAGTCGTAACCTAAACATTGTTATACTTGTGACAGACTACTGGGTTCACACTGCGGAGAAAGTTTCAATAAGCTGCATGCTGGATATTTGTCCATCACTGTTGCTGAATGCAATTTCGAGAGTGACTGTCGGTGCTGAACTCTGCAATTATTGCTGCTGCTCGCCACACCCAGTTCTGCACCCTGGTCACTGGGCATGGGAGGAGTTTCTTCTGCTGCATATTCACCTTTAATGGGACTGGAGTTTAATATTCTGGATCTGAGAGAAATAAATCAGTTCATTTTAAACTCTGTCTTGGTGAATTTACAACACACCTAGTGTACAGTAGAGAGTCAACTCAGGCCAGCTGGACCCAGTGATTCTGTTCCACAACAGTCCTTTTAAATCCTCCCGTTTTCCCCCTCTCACTCTCCCTGTGGTGATGGGTTCTAAACAGTCACCACACTGTGGGTGAAGAGGTTTCCCTTTAATTTTCTACTGACTGAAGAAGTCGAGCTGACTGCAGTTCTGTCTGAGATGTTCTTCACCCCTCTAATCTCTGGATGCGGAAGAATGACATTGGGAGTTAAACTCCTTAATCACGACTCATTTCCACATTATGGGTCACTTTCCCTGCTTCTAAAGTGTTGTTAGAGAACACCACTGTTCTCTAAAGACTGAAAGCAGAATGGGAAACGATTAGTTGAATGTTCAATGAAGCAGGGTCAGAAACCAGAGGCAAGTCTGCACAGGGCAGAGATTGGGGCTCTGGATGATGGTTGGGTTAAGAACGTATGATGAGGAGAAGGGAATCAGCAGCAAGATGTGGCAACAAATGACAGAGTAGCAACATTTGGAAGCTGATTGACAGAAAATAATTTGGTTGTCTGACTGATGACACAAACAATACCTGTGGTGAGGTGCTCCACTGGTTGAAGAACACTTGTGTGTTGGGAATGGTTTTATCTGTTGGGGGAGTTGTTCCTGTTTGTTTATCCTGTAATATTATATCCGGATGGTTTTTATGTATTGTACTATCTGAAATAATTTATTGATTATCATCTAATTTGCAAGATTTTGACACTAAAACTGTATCGGGCTTGTATTATGGTACCTTTATGAAGTGATGGAGGGCATTCATGAGTTTGTATTTTAAAGCAAGATTTTGGTGAATGATATTTGCCATTTGTTTGTACCTTTGTAAGTAATCAGATTGAGTTAATCTGCTGCAGGATCCTGGAATGTGTTGGATTGTGTCTGATTTCTCTGGCATTTTCTGCACTAACTTCCACGTTTGTTAATATTTCATGTACTTTTGATGTTTTACCCCTTTTGTCAAACATCTTGTCCTGTATTTCTGCAAGAAACCCCTTTGTTTTTTGGGAAGAGGTCTCCAACTCTCAGTCAGGTGCTCAAGGCTTCCTTGTCACCATCTAGTCTACTCAGATTGTTGGGATGTCTCCCATGGAGGGTCAGACTAATTTCACTGGTTAATGTTTTCTTCCAGAGTGATGATTTATTGTTCTGAGTTGGCCTCTCATTTAAGTTTTCTGGTCTGTATTTCTTATCACGATTGCAAATACACACATGGAGTGCTGAATTCTGTTCATTTTTGATGAAAATATATACTTAAAAGTTTTATCTGACTGTTTTTTCTTGTTTTTTTTATTGAAGTTCATCATCAAACATTTCCAGAAGATGTATTTCAGACATTGTAGATATATATCATATAATTATATGTGCCACAAATCTCTGCATAGAATTTATCTGAGGTATACACTTATAGAAAAGAGTAAAAGAAAAAACAAGCAAAAGGAAAAAATAACGTTTTTTTTTGCAGCAAATTCATTGATTTGTGAGAATAAAATCAGGCCTATGAGGCATTACGTAGTTAAACTATTTTTCCCAGTATGAATCAAATTGTTCCAGATTATGATTATCTTCTCCAATTTGTAAATGTCCATTGTAATTTCCATCCATGCATTTAAAGTTGGGCTCTCCTGTGATAACCATTTCCTAGTAACAGTCTTTTTACCAGCCGCCAACGATATATTCATTAAATATTTATCTTTTTTCAACCATTCTTGAGGTATATATCCAAAATATATGGTCTTACTCCCCAAGGGTATTTCACATTTAAAGATGCCATTGTGTATCCCCCTACAATAGTCTTTGATAACAGGGCAGTCATAAAAAATTTAATAATGATTTGCATTTCGATTTCCACAGTTTCTCCAGCAAACAGGGAGGTTACAATCATAATGGAATTTCTGAGAGGGTGTAATAAAATATCTTATCAAGTTTTTCCATCCGAACTCCCTCCATTTCTGAGAACTGGTACACTTCCATTGATACCTCCATATTATTGTCCATTCTTCCTCAGATATAATTATCCCTCCTTGCTTCTCCCATTTTGTTTTAATGTATGAAGTCAAATATGTTTTAAGATTTGACAAACCCTTATACATGCTTGAAATAATTCTACTACCGTTATCTGAATTATATGCTTTACTAAATAGCTCTATCATGCATGTACTTGCCTTGGTTACAATTTTAAGCATCCTATTAACATACTGTCGCATCTATAAATACTGATAAAAATCTTGTTTTTCTAAATGTTTCTCTTTCAACATTTCAAAGCTGAACAGTGTTCCTTCTTTTATTATGTTGCAAAGAACTGTTATTCCTTTAGCTGTCCAGTCCTTAAATCTAGCATCCAATTTATTTCGTGTAAAATCCGAGTCATATGCACACCATTGAAAAATTGCAGTATCTCCCTCTAGATTATATTCTTTTATAGTAGTTTGTCATATTTTAAGAGTCAATTTCACCCATGGATTATCAATAGTATTTATGTACCTTTGCAAGTTATTATCAGCCAAAATTGCTTGCATGGGGATGGGAAGTACCCGCTCCTCAATGTTTTTCCATTGAGCGTCATATGATGCGTTGCTCCAGCACATCACAGCTCTCAACTGTGCTGCAAAGTAATAACCTCTAAGAGAAGTTAGGCCGCATCCACCCTTTTCCTTTGCTAATTGCAAAGTTTTGAGATGAACTCTAGGCCTTTTACATTGCCAAATATACCTTGATAACATCTTGTTCCGTTCATTGAATTGACTTTGATTAATCTCTATTGGTAGGGGCTGAAAGAGCTATAACAGTATGGGCAGTATATTCATTATAATAGACTCAATCCTTGAACTGAAACTAAAAGAAAGGAATCAGGTTCCATCTTGCTATATATTCCTTAATGTTTTTTTTATATAAAGGCTGATAATTACATTCTGATAATGTTGCCTAACCTTTTGGCATAATGATGCCCAAATATTTGAAAGACTCTGTTTGCCATGCCCAGGGATATCTACTTTCAATTTCTCTTGGTGGGCTATAGTAATATGAAAGTAATTGGGTTTTATCTGTGTTGATCTTGTATCCTGATAATTGACCATATTGTTCAAAGGATTGCATCAATCAGGTAAAGAGTATGTTGGTTGCCCTAGATAGATCAAAATGTCATCCACGTAACAAGCCAATTTATGCTCTGTCCCTTTACTAGTAATTCCCCATTTTGTCTGATGTATTGAGCTAATGGTTCCAGATATAATGCGAAGAGTAGTGCTGACCATGCACAACCCTGTCTTGTGCCCCTTTCTAGGGTAAGACTATTTGATAAATATCCATTGATTTTAATCCTAGCGGTAGGGTTGTCATATAGTGCCTGTATAGTTTTAATAATTGTTATGGAAACCAAATCTATGTAAAACTGTAAAGAAAATTCCAATTAACCGAATCAAATGCCTTTTCAGCGTACACGCTTATCACTATTGCTTTGATTTTATTTTTTTGTATATATGATCCATAATGTGAAGTATCCTTCGTATATTGTGCAAACACGAGGAAATCTGCAGATGCTGGAAATTCAAACAACACACACACAATGCTGGTGGAACACAGCAGGCCAGGCAGCATCTATAGGGAGAAGCACTGTCGATGTCTCAGGCCGAGACCCTTCGTCAGGACTAACAGAAAGGAAAGATACTAAGAGATTTGAAAGTAGGAGGGGGAGGGGGAAATGCGAAATGATAGGAGGGGGCGGAGTGAAGCTGAAAGCTGGAAAGGTGATTGGCAAAAGTGATACAGAGCTGGAGAAGGGAAAGGGTCATGGGACAGAGGCCTAGGGAGGAAGAAAGGGGGAGGGGAGCACCAGAGGGAAATGGAGAACAGGCAGAGTGATGGGCAACTAAGTATGTCAGGGATGGGGTAAGAAGGGGAGGAGGGGCATTAACGGAAGTTAGAGAAGTCAATGTTCGTGCCTTTCTTTCTCCCTTATCACTATTGCTTTGATTTTATATGAATTTGTATACAAGTTCCCTCTCTTCAGCAAGAGTCATTCCTTTGCCGCCTGGCTGGCAGTTTCCGCAGCCGCAACCCGCGCATTTTGGCTCGCATGCTGCGCCAATACTATCCCACTTCCGATTTCCACGCTCGATTTCCATAGCGGTTTTCTAGAACACGGAAGATGTCATCTGCAGTTTTATAAGTATTGAGGCGAAGGTCTCTTCTGACTTTGTCGTCAAGACTGTCCAGCAGTTGAACCTTTTTCACCTCTCTTGAAGCGGTCGGCTCTCCCTGCCTCTGGAGTGCTTCCCAGTCCTTTCTCCACCTGTGAAAATCACGTCTGCTGCCAGGAAACTTGGGAAGGGACGTCGGTTTCAGTCTGATGGCTGGCATGGGAAAATTGGAGGAAAAGCCCAATGCTGTCGGTGTTAGTCTTTCAGCATCCTCCTTTCTCCTTGCCCGTATGAAGTGGGCCTTCTTGGAAACCAACTTGCGGACGTTGAGTTCGAGCCCCTTTAGGCGACTCTGAAGGTGCTTCTGATCCCCTGGCGGGATCCATCGTTCCCACCTCCTTTGCTGTCTTTACCAGTCCTTGCAGGTGGTTAAGCATGAAGCCATACGCCTCCTGGTGGCCATCGGGTTGTACAGCAGCGACATCTTCACATTCATCCTCTGCTGCTTGTGGTACTGTGAGCCACTCAACATTTCCAAAGTTGGTCCAAAGAGTCTCCTGGATCAGCATTCTGATTTCCTTTAGTTTCAACTCTCACTCATTTGCCGTCTTTGCCAGGTCGGCTTTTTGCTGTTCAGTTGATACAGCTACTTTCTCTGTGTTCAGCTCCGCCTCCCGTTCTGCAGTGAGTCCGGCCTCCGCATCATCATTGGCTTCCATGACTCTCTCGGCTTCCATTGTGAGTTTATTGAAACTCACTCTGAGCTCCTCTTTCAGACATGTCTTCATAGGTCCTGGTAATGCTGTTGGCCAGACGAGAAAACAATCTTTTTGCTGTCATTCTCTCCAGCTTGAGTTGCTCAACCGATTTCCTAATAGCTTGATCAGACATGTTTGATTCCCTCTGCAGGCTGTTCACAGGTGAGAGTACAAATTTTGGTGATGCTTTGATGTTGTTTTATCTGAACTTGATTTCCTTCCTTTTTCAGGACTCCAGGTTAACCGGATTCTATTCAATGACAAAACAACTTTCCTTCTTTTTCCTTTTTTATTTTTATTTTTGCAAGTTTGGCAGCTCATAGTTCTTAGTTATTAGTCAGTAGTCATAAATAATCAGTCATGTCAGTTATTAGTCTAGTCAAGATTAGTCATAAGGCAGTAGCATTAGCATCCACCTTAGCATTAGGATTAGATGAAAAACTGGCTGCCTGTCGGACTTCGGAGACGATTTCGGAGCTGCACCTCCGTTTCTCTACTGGATCATTATGGTTCCAAACTGGGTGAACTCTCTCGAACGTTTGCGAGCTCTTCTTAAGCCTTGTGCCGTTTTCAAGAAGTGCCTGTGTGCGATGATCCCGATGGCGGAGTTAACCCAAACGCAGTGACAGCAGTGCTCCTTTCCCTGAAAGTCTCAACAATTATTTAAAGTTTGGCATCTTACCGCAGGTTGTGACGCTGCTCCTGGCTGCTGATGTGACGCTGCTCTCGGACTGCTACTGTGACGCTGCGGGTTCTGCCCAAATGTTCTGGCAGTAGGTTCCGTCCTCTCTGCCAGTGAATTCTTGCTCTTTCTTAATACCTTCCTGAAACTCCAGTTTGAGTTGACAATGATGCACATTTGGTGAAGGTGGCCGAGAGAATCTCTTCCCAAAGTCTGAGCAGGTGATTAGCCTCTACCCAGTGTGAACTCGCTGGTGTCTCAGTAGATTAGTTGACAGCGTGAATCCCTTCCCACAGTCTGAGCAGGTGAACGGCCGCTCCCCAGTGTGAACTGACTGGTGTGCCAATAGTTTGGACGACTGTGTGAATCTCTTCCCACAGACTGAGCAGGTGAATGGCCTCTCCCCAGTATGAACTCGCTGGTGGTTTTGTAGATCAGATGACTGAGTGAATCCCTTCCCACATTCTGAGCAGGTGAATGGCTTCTCCCCAGTGTGAACTCGCTGGTGTCTGTGTAGGGTCGATGAATGACTGAATCCTTTCCCACATTCTGAGCAGGTGAATGGCCTCTCCCCAGTGTGAACTCGTTGGTGACTGTGTAGGGTGGATGAATGACTGAATCCCTTCCCACAGTCTGAGCAGATGAACGGCCTCTCCCCAGTGTGAACTCGGTGGTGTTTTTGTAGATCAGATGACTGACTGAATCCCTTCCCACATTCTGAGCAGGTGAACGGCCACACCCCAGTGTGAACTCGCTGGTGTGCCTTCAGTGTGGATGAGCAAGTGAATCCCTTCCCACAGTCTGAGCAGGTGAACGGCCTCTCCCCAGTGTGAACACGCTGATGTACCTTCAGTTTAGATGAGCAAGTGAATCCCTTCCCACATTCTGAGCAGGCGAACAGCCGCTGCCCGTTGTGAACTCGCTGGTGAGCCATTAGGCCAGATGACTGAGTGAATCCATCCCCAGAAATTCAGCAGATGACCAGCCTCTGCCCAGTGTGAACTGACTGGTGTGCCCACAGGTGGGAAAACTGACTGAACCCCTTCCCACACACAGAACAGATGAATGACCTTGCCCAGCGTGAACCTTCAGTTGAGATTACCGAGTGAATCCATTCTCACAGTCTGAGCAGGTGAACGGCCTCTCCCCTGTGTAAAATGACAGACGTGTCAGTTGGTCAGATGACCGAGTGAATCCCTCCCCACAGTCTGAGCAGGAAGGATGGCTGGTTGAATCTCTTGCTCCTTAAATATCTAGACAGAGACAGCACAACTGGTGTGTTGTGTTTGAATTCCCATAGACAAATTCCTTGTCGATTTTAACCTGTAAAAAGATTTAAAAATCCATCAGTGGGTGAAGGACAACATTTGAGATGAGATCACTTGAGTTGCCAAGGTGTGATCTGACATCACACTGTTACAGTAAAGTTCAACACATTGGAGAGCGAATTCTCCTTCTAACTGGGCACAGTGCTGGTATCTGGAATGACCCTCAAACCCTCTGATGTTCTGTAAGAATGGGGCACTTATGCCATCTCCAATCTGTGACTTGGCTCTGTTTGACTCTGTCCATTTGAATTATTCCCTCTTCCCATTGAGCTGAAAGGGTGCCTGGCCCCACAGTAACAGAAACCCTCTCACGCAAATAGCCTTTGTTGACGTGCAGCTGGGGTTTTCCTTTATGTAATGTTCATTTAAAGTGCCACAGTTTCAATGCCATGTCAATATCTCCTGACCTGGCTGGTGGCGTAGTGGCATCAAAGCCAGACTTCGGGATGAAAGCTCCTGAGTTCGAATCCAGCTGGTTCCCCTGCACGCTTTCCATCCGTGCTGGGTTATGAGCTGGTGATCTCTTTGGAAACTCACCCGGCAGAAGTTTCCCCTCATGTTTCCCTTAACATTTCACCTTTCACCCTTAACCCATGGCCTCTGGTTGTAGTCGCACCCCATCTCAGTGGTAAAAGCCAGCTTGCTTTTACCCTATCTATAAACCTCTAAATAGTCATATAACTCCATCAAATCTCCCCTCAATCTTCTACATTCCAAGGAATAAAGTCCTGGCTTGTTCAATCTCTCCTTATAACCCAAGTCCTCCAGACCTGACAACATCCTTGTGAATTTTCTCTGAACTCTTTCAAAGTCTTGACATCTTTCCTGTAGGTTGCTGACCAAAACTGCACTCAATACTCCAAATTAGGCCTCACCAATGTCTTGTACAAAGTCAACATAACATACCATTCAGTACTTTGGTTTATGAAGGACTATGTGACAAAATCTTTCTTTCCGTCCCTATCGAACTGTGACACCAGTTTCAGTGAGATATAAACCTGTATTCCCAGATCCCATTCCTCAACAACACTCCTCCATGTCCTACCAGTCACTGTGTAAGACCCACCCTGGTAGGTCTCACCAACATGCAACACCTCGCACTTGTCTGCATTGAATTCCATTTTCCATTTCTCAAGCCATATTTCCACCTGGTCCAGTTCGCACTGCAAGCCATGATAGTCTTCTTGCAGTCCGCTGAATCCCCAGTCTCGGTTTCATCCACAAATTTGCTGATCCCTAACCATCTTATCATCCAGACTACTGATATAGATGACAAACAACAACAGATCCAGCTCTGATCCCTGTGGCACACCACTAGTCACAGGCCTCCGGTCAGAGAGGCAACCATCTGCTACCCCACTCTGGCTTCTCCCAAAGATAGTGTCTCATCCAATTTACTGTCTAATCTTGAATGCTGAATGACTGAACCTTCTTGACCAACCTCCCATATGAGACTTTGTCAAGTGCCTTGCTGACGTCCATGTAGACAACGTCCACTGCCTTGTCTTCATCCACTTTCCTGATAACTTCCTCGAGAGACTCTATAAGACTGGTCAGACATGACCTACCATGCACAAAACCATGCTGTCTATCCTTAATCAGTCCAAATCGATCCAAATACTTATATATCCGGTTCCTGCACATACGTTCTAATAACTTTCCCACTACTGATCTCAAGCTCACAAACGTAACATTTTCTCGTTTCTCCTCAGAGCCCTTCTCGAACAGTGGAACAACATCGGCTGTCCTCCAATCCTGCAGTACCTCACCTGTCACTAAGGATGATTTAAATATCTGTGCTTGGGCCCCAATAATTTCTGCACTTGTCTTCCGCAGGGTCCTGGGGAACAACTTGTCAGGCCCTGGGGATTGATCCACGCTAATTTGCCTAAAGACAGCAAACACCTCCACCTCTGTAATGTGTACAGGGTCCATGAAGTTGATGCTGCCTTGCCTCACCTGTGTCCATCTCCTGAGCAAATACAGATGCTAAACTACTATTTTAAACCTCCCCCATCTATTTTGTCTCCCGTATAGATTACCATTCTGATCGTACAGAGTGGGCTTGTTTCTGTTCTGACCTTCTCCATGTTTCTGTGACAGAAAAGCTGGCCAAACTTGACAGGAAGGGGAATCTGGTAGGAATGACGACGGAGCAGTAATGGCTGGAGTTTCTGGGAGCAACTCGGGAGGTGCGTGGTAGATATATCCCAAAGAACTGGAAGCATTGGAAAGGCAGAAGGACACAACCGTGGCTGAAATGAGAAGCCAAAGCCACCATAAAAGCCAAAGAGAGGGCAAACAAAAGAGCAGAAACTATTGGGAAGCTTTTAGAAACCAAGAGAAGACAACTGAAAAAATTGTCGGATGAGCTCACGGTGTGGAATTATGATATTGTAGCACCCTTCAGTCTGAGGCATTGAGAGGAGCAAAATATCCAGGGCCTCGATATCTCTTGAAAACCAAGGTTCCCTGCACCAGTTATCTTTCAACTTTTAGTTTTGCAGGCACCTACAAACTCTGCATCATCAAAATTTCACTTCTGAAGAACTCCCACTCACCAACTAATTATGGTAATTATCATAAATTATCAAATTAGTAAAATTATAAATTAGCAAATTATCATAATTTGCCAGAAGACAGCTTGTCCCAATCCACACTTGGCAGATCTTTTCTGACGCCATCAAAATTGACCTTTCTCCAATTTAGAATCTCAACCCATGGTCCAGACCTCTCTTTTTCCATATTTACTTTGAATCTCATGGCATTATGATCACTAATTTCTGTCAACAGCCCCGGATCATTTCCTGATAGTTTATTGCACACGCAATTGCATATGCAACTTCTACATTGGGAATTCTACGTCCCGATTAAGGGCACATTTGACAAACTCTACCCCAATAGTCTTTTTATGGTATGGGAGTCTCAATCAATATATGGAAAATTAAAATCACTTAATATATCAACCTTTGTTTCTTAGCATGTTCTGTGATCACTGGAGAAAGATTTGTTCTTCTATATTCCTCAGACTATTGGCTGGAACCAAGTCCCAGCAATGGCTACAATATCATAATATATGGTCCATACATACTGGTTGTGTGGTGGAAAAAAACACAACAGTGCCTCTTTCACCTCAGAGCATTGAAAAGTTTGAAATGGGGACCTACATCCTAAGAAATTTCTACAGGGTCACAATTGAGAGCATTGTGACTGGCTGTGTCACTGCCTGGTATGGGGACTGTACTTCCCTCAATTGCACGACTCTGCAGAGAGTGGTGCGGACAGCCCAGTGCATCTGTAGATGTGAACTTCCCACTATTCAGGGCTGTAAAGAGGACCCGAAGGGTCAATGGGGATCCCAGTCAAGCCAACCAGCAACTGCTCCAGCTGCTACCATCTGGGAAATGGTACCGCAGCATAAAAGCCAGGACCAGCAGGTTCTGGGACAGCTTCTTCTACCAGGCCATCAGACTGATTAATTCGTGCTGATACAACTGTATTTCTATGTTATGTTGACTGTCCTGTTGTACATACTATTCATTATAAATTACCATAAATTGCACATTGCACATTTAGACAGAGACTTAATGTAAATATTTCTACTGCTCATGTATATGAAGGATATAAGTATTAAAGTCAATTCAATTCCATTCACCCCCTCCATTATCTGTTCTGTCATTCTGGTTCCTCCCTACCTGGAACTTTAAATACCCCACTAGCACTTGCAAGCCTTACCACTAGGATATTAGTCCCCTTCTAGTTCTGTTCCCCTAACTATCGAATCCCCTATCACATCTTTGACTTACCTCTGCCAGATAATCCCTCCCCCAACAGTTTCGAAAGTGGTCCACCTATTGTTGTGGGGGATGGCCACAGGAGTATTCTACGATGGCTGTTTAACCTCATTCCCCTTCCTGACTCTCACCCAGTTTCCTGTGTCCTGCACCTCGATGTAACACACCTCTCTTTCTGTCATTTCTATCACCCCCTCCCACTCCCGGCTGATCCGGAATTCATCCATTTCAAGATCCAACTCCTTAACGTGCTGGATTACAAGCTGCAGCTGGATGCACATCTTGTAGGTGAGGACATCAGGGACACTGGAGGTCTCCCCACCTTCCCACCAATGTCCCCTCCAATTTGTAATCACCAGTGTGCACAAAAACCTTGTGCTGTGCAAATTTTTGCCCAGTGAGAACAACATGTGCACACTGAATTTTATATAGAGAGGTATTGATTTCTACAGCTAGCAAGTCACTGTCAATAAGCACTTTGATCTCCTCTGGGTTTCACCGACTTCATCTTCACTCTCACACAGCCTATGTAACAGGCCTGTAGCAGTACTGAAGGATTTTCTCGCCAGTGCTTTTGCACACCGTATATACATTGGTAGGCAAAAGTTTGGGCACCCCGGTCAAAATTTCTGTTATTCTTAATAGTTAACTGAGTGGAAGATGAACTGATCTCCAAAAGTCATAAAGTTAAAGATGAAACATTCTTTTCAACATATTAAGCAAGATTAGTGTATTATTTTTTGTTTTTACAATTTCAGAGTGGAAAAAAAGGAAAGGAGCACCATGCAAAAGTTTGGGAACCCCAAGAGATTTCAGCTGTCAGATAATTTTTACCAAGGTCTCAGACCTTAATTAGATGGTTAGGGCTATGCTTGTTCACAATCTTCATCAGAAAAAGCCAGGTGTTGCAAATTTCAAAACTTTATAAATACCCTGACTCCACAAACCTTGTCCCAACAATCAGCAGCCATGGACTCCTCTAAGCCCCTGCCTAGCACTCTGAAAATTAAAATGCATGATGCAGGAGAAGACTATAAGAAGATAGCAAAGCATTTTCAGGTAGCCATTACGTCAGTTCGTAATGTAGTTAAGAAATGGCAGTTAACAGGTACAGTGGAGGTCAAGTTGAGGTCTAGAAGACCAAGAAATCCTTCTGCGAGAACTGCTCGTAGGATTGCTAGAAAGGGAAATCAAAACCCCTGTTTGACTGCAAAAGACCTTCAGTAATATTCAGCAGACTCTGAAGTGGTGGTGCACTGATCTATTGTGCAGGGACACCTGTACAAATATGACCTTCATGGAAGAGTCATCAGAAGAAAACCTTTACTGTGCCCTTGCCACAAAATTCAGCGTCAGAAGTTTGCAAAGGAACATCTAAACAAGCGAAACGACGAAGGGTCTCGGCCTGAAACGTCGACAGTGCTTCTCCCTATAGATGCTGCCTGGCCTGCTGTGTTCCACAAGCATTTTGTGTGTGTTATCTAAACAAGCCTTATGCATTTTGGAAACAAGTCCTGTGGACTGATGAAGTTAAAAAAAGAACTTTTTAGCCACAATGAGCAAAGTATGTTTGGAGAAAAAAAAGGGTGCAGAATTTCATGAAAAGAACACCTCTCTAACTGTTAACCATGGGGATGGATCGACCATGCTTTGGGCTTGTGTTGCAGCCAGTGGCACGGGGAACGTTTCACTGGTAGAGGGAAAAATTAATTCAATTCAATACCAGCAAGTTCTTGAAGCACACATCGCACCATCTGTAAAAAAGCTGAAGATGAAAAGAGGATGGAAATCAAGTCATCATTTTACTCGTTTAGCTATTCACAGGAACAGAAATTTTGACCAGGGGTGCCTATCACTGTATGCAATTTTCTTGCTAAATGGTGCTTCAAAAAGTTGTACTTCCAAATATCACTCCTCTTCTTCCCACTTGCAAATTATCCAACAACTTTTGCATTACCACAATATACACAGGTCACACCAGTTTCTGTACTGTACATAAATATTTCCCCTGAACCCTCCCTCAAGTTACGGACAGTGAAGAACTCGGTGATGACAATGCCAACGAATATGAAGGGAAGGGCAGTACTCTGTCTCATTGGAGTCTGGCACATTTGTGATGTGAAAGCCCAGTGTTTGATATTATTATGTGCCCAGAGAGAATTGGACAGAACATGTTCTCATGGGCAGAAAAGTCCAGAGCAAGAGCAGGCAGAACAAGCAACACACACAAAATGCTGGAGGAACTCAGCAGGCCGGACAGCATCTATGGGAAAGAGTACTAATGCTGAGTTCCTCCGTCATTTTGTGTGTGTTGCTTGGATTTACAGCAGCTGCAGATATTCTCTTGCTGCGGTTGGAGATAGAGCAAAGGTGATTTTCTCAACAGCTGATAGAAAGATTTTGTTCTCTTTTTTCCGAATTCCTAATCCTTGCATTCAGATTGCTGGAGCTCAGCTCTGTCTGTGAGATCTAACTGCTCCCGTTCCCTGATTAGCCGGAAGCTCCCCGGGGCCGGTGTACGGATCGTGGGGCTGAGAGAGAGGAAAAAGACCTTGCCTGTGCCGTGTTTACGGGCCACAGTTCTCACAGCAATTGTCACTCAATTAGAGCCAAAAAAGCCCTTACCTTTCCGCTCCTCCCGACATTTTGTATACTGCACGCATGCGTAGTTATCGGAGACGGCAGCAACCCTGCGCCTGCGCATTTGATCGGTGCTTCAAACGGCAGAGAAATTTTAATCGCGCGGCTTTATGGGTAATCATGGTGCCATTAAAAATTTCTGCAAGCACCTGTTCCATGTCCATATCTTAGTTTTTTTTTGTGTGTAGAAAACTCAGCAGCTTTCTTAACGCAGAAAGCAGCTCCCATAAACGATACACTAAATATCAACAGGCATTTCGTGTATCTAATGCCAAAGTACAATCCTCTTACAAATGCAGATCTGAAACAAAAGAGATTCTGCAGTTGCTGGAAATACAAAGACGCACACACACACAATACTGGAGGAGCTCTGCAGTTCAGGCTGCAACTAAGCAGAGGAGTACACAGTCTAGACATGCTGAAGGGGCTCGGATTAAATGCTGCCCATTTCTTCCTCTCCACATTTGCTGCCTGATCTGCTGATTACCTGCAATGTTTTGTAGAAATTAACCATTTTGTTTTTCAATTAACCAGTTTCCAAATGTTTCTCATCTTTCATTTATAGCCACATCCTGCTGGTCTGGTTCCTCTTCCTCCTCCTGCTCGTAACTCGAAAGAGACTGCACAGATTGATCAGGTGGTTAAGAAGGCAAATGGCGTGGTTGTCTTTATTAGTTGAAGCATTGAGTTCAAAAGTCGGAAAGTTGTGTTGCGGCTGTTACGAGCCTGCGGTCGTACTGTGACTGTTTCTTTAAGAGCGCCGGCGTCGTGAGGAGGCGGGACTATGACGTCAGTCACAGGCTGACAGCGCTGACTGTGGACTGAACCATAAGAGAGAGAGAGAGCGATCTGCAGACAGGCAGTCGGGAGAGGGAGAGAGAGAGAGAGAGAGAGAGAGAGAGAGAGAGAGAGAGAGAGAGAGAGAGAGAGAGAGAGAGACTAGAAAAGCTGATAGCTTTAGTTAGTCGCAGCTGAGGCTTCGAACTCTCCTATGCCCACAAGAGTGGGTTGACCATCGGTACACGGAACCACAACGAATGTGTGTGGCTGTCACTTCGTATAATCCATAGGAGTGGATTTTGGAATATTTTGTGTTAACCCTTGCCTGGGTATGTCTGTGTGATAACCCCTGGAAGACGGTATTCCATGACAGGTCACTTTCGCTGATAACTCGTATGTGGACGGATTCAACGGATAAGAACTTCGTCGACGGTTATTTTGAAGTAACGGCCTTTTCTCTACGTTTCACCCTGGATTACAAATATCTCTCTCCCATCATTTATTCCGTGGATTACTGAACTTTCCTACTTTGCCATCTCAAGACTCTAAGCTTTGTTCCCTCAGTCTGGATAGTTTGGGAATTATATTTACACATATATACACTTAACACTGTTAACTTTCCTTTATTTCGTTAAGTTACTATATTATAAGTAGATACTAATAAAGAGAGTGGTTTTAACATCAAAACCAGACTCCAGTGTGAACTCTATTGCTGCTGGTTCGTTTCTAAAAAGTTTAAGTTCGAAACACAGTTTTATAAAACTAGTTAGACCACATCTGGAGTGTTTCATACAGTTCTGGTCGCCCCCATTCTCGGAGGGATGTCGAGGCTTTGGACAGAGCGCAGAAGAGGTTTACCAGGATACTGCCTGGATTAGAGGGCATGAGCTATAACGAGAGGCTGGACAAACTTGTGTTGTTTTCTCCAGAGCGGCGCCGGCTGGGGTGAGACTAGATGGACGTTTATAACATTACGAGAGGAATAGATAGAGTGGACAGACAATATATTTTTCATGGGGGTTGAAATGTCTAATACATTTAAGGTGAGAGGAGATGTGAGCGGGAATTTTGCTTCTTTCCACGGAGTAGTGGGTAACTGGACATGTGTCTGGGGGTGGGAGAAGAAAGCGGCCACGTGGTCCCGTTTCCTGTACACGTTTTCGGCAGATCTGCAGCATCTGCGGGTCACTGCTCTACGTGTACGTGTAGCTTCATCTTTCCCCGTTCAGACAAGGCAGTGAGATCCGGATCTGTCACGTCCTCTCGTTGTAGTGGACAATATGTTTTTTTTTCTGCAATATTTTCAGCATGTTCCATTCACTGTTTTTATCTGCTGAAGTGCTGCCAATGTTTCTAGGTGTCTGACCCATTTATGTGAGAATTTAGCCTTTTCTATTTCTCTGAGCTTCTCATAAATGTGTACAGTTTAGTTAAGCTTCACTCCACTTCTTCCAAAGCAACAACCCAGTCAGTCAAATAGTTCCACACAATTAAAATAGATTATTACATCGTTTTTTTAAATTTTGTACTATTTATATAATTTAACTATGTAATATTTATATTCTTATATTAAAACATAATTGTTAAAATCTATGGTTATCAATTAGGTTCTACTGCTGCCGCAGAGACAACGAATTTCATGACATATGTCGGTGCTATTAAACCTGATTCTGATATTGATATGGGAGACACATTACCGGTCACCTGATCCCTGTTACCGCAGATCATAATGAGAGATTGAAGCCTTTTCTATTTACTTGCATTCCTCAGAAATGACAACAGTTCAGTTTTCTTCTGCGGTTCCAGAGCAGAAGCTCAGTCTGTCTAATATTTCCACACAATTAAAATGGGGAATTTGTTTATTATCATCACGTACTGAGCTACAGTGAAAATCTTCCCTGACGTACCATCCACACAAATCAATACATCACAACAGTACATTGAGCTGAAATACGACAGAACAATAACTGTAACAAAGCATTATGGCTGCAGAGAAAGTGCAGTACAGATAGACATATGGTGCAGGGTCACGTCGAGTTACATTGTGAGGCCGAGACCATTTTATCATTCATTTGGCTTATAGACACAGACAGAAAGCCGTCCTTGAGCTTGTCATTACTAATAACTACAGCTCTTCTTTTTTCTCAGTTTCTCGTGGCACTAGACGGGAATGTCCATTAACCCCTTTATTATTTAATCTTGTATTGGAGCCTTTAGCTATAACACTACGTGAAACTAAAAATATTCTCGGTATCTCTATGAATGGAACCATAAGCCATAAAGATTTCTCTTTATGCAGATGATCTTTTGGTTTTTATTTCAAATCTTGAGGAATCAATTCCTAATCTTTTGGAAACACTTAAAGATTTTAGTAAACTTTCAGGATATAAACTTAACTTGAATTAAAGTGAATTGTTTCCATTAAATGTCACTGTTAGTATATATAATGATATTCCTTTTAAAATTGTTAATACCTTTAGATATTTAGGTATTATAATTACTAAAAAACATAAAGATCTCTATGAAGCGAATGTAGTTCCTTTAATGGACTCCATGAAACAACTATTTTCTAGATGGAATCCACGTATTTTTTCTTTAATAGGTCGTATTCACGCTGTGAAAATGATGATTTTACCTAGATTTTTATATATTTTCCAAAATATACCTATCTTTTTAACTAATTTTTTTTTCGATCAAATTGACTCTCTTATTTCTTCCTTTATTTGGAACAATAAAAGTCCAAGAATTAATAAGTATCATTTACAAAAATCTAAAAAAATGGTTGACTTGAACTTCCTAATTTAAGACGGTATTAGTGGGCTGTGAATATTAGACAATTATGTTTTTGGTTATATTGGGTTGATAATACCCAAAAATCATTATGGGTTGATTTGGAATTAAAAGTTCTGAAACAATTTTATTTAACTTAAATTTTAGGAGCTCCATTACCTTTACAGCTCTCTAAAATTCCAAATTTAAATCTTTACCCGGTTATTAAACAACCCCTACGGATTTGGGTTCAGTTTCGTTTTTTAAAAAAAATTTTGAACAATTTAAGTTGTCTAGTTTTTATATCGAAACTTTTCATTTAAACCTTCAACAACTGACCCCATTTTTTCTCCTATGGAAAAATAAAAGGATCCTTTGAAGAGTTAACTAATAAATTTTCTCTCGCTCATACACATTTTTTGCAATACGTTCAGGTGAAACATTTTTTACAACAATGTTTACCTAAGTTTCCATATTTACAAGAATCTGATTTGTTCGATATCATTTTGAAATTGAATCCCTTAGTGAAAGATTCCATTAGCAGAATTTATAATTTGTTTTTATTACAAAAAGAGAACGTATCACTAAAGATTAAACAATATTGTGAGAGAGAACTTAACCTTTGTTAATGAAGACTGGCTTCGAGTTTTGAAAAACGTAAATTCTTCTTCTGTATGTGCCAACCATTGTTTCATTCAATTTAAAATTGTTCACGATTATTATTTAACAAAGGAGAGACTATCTGAAATATTTCCTACTATAGACCAATGCTGTGATAGATGTGAAACTAAAGTAGCTACTTTGTCACATATGTTCAGGTCATATTCTTCATTAAAATCGTTTTGAAAATCTTTATTTTGTACAATTTATAAAGCTCTGAAAATTAGTTTACAACCTAATAGATTGACTGTTCTATTTGGAATAGTTCCACATCATATTCAGGGTATTTCATCTTCAGATCGACCTGTAATTTCATTTGTTACACTACTGACAAGAAGGGCTATTTTATTAAAATGGAAAGATATTTCTTCCCCTACATTAATTGAATGGTTTTCGCAAGGAATGTTATGTCTTAGTTTGGAAAAAAATTAGAAGTAGAACTTTTGATCCTCTATTCGATTTTGAGGGAAGTTGGGGTTCTTTTGCCAAATATTATCATTTAATTTGAATTACGCTATATGGTTTCCTTCCAATTTTATTTTTTTATAAATATGAAATGACGGTTGATGTTTCTTATTTTCATATTTAGATGATGGTCAAATGTGTGTTACTTATGTAGTTAGTGTTTTTTTTTCCTAGTTAGAAGGGGTTCTTTTTTTCCCTTTTATATATATATTTCCAATATTATATTTTACGATCAGTTCTTTCAGCTTTATTAATTGTATACATATTAATCTATTGAAGTTTTGTATAATTTTATAGCTGTAGAAGATTATGTACCTATAAAAAAATTATAAAAATGAAAAAAAATGAAAACGACAAAACAATAACTGTGACAAAGCATTATGGCTGCAGAGAATGTGCAGTGCAGATAGACATATGGTGCAGGGTCACGTCGAGTTACATTGTGAGGCCGAGTACATTTTATCATTCATTTGGCTAATAATCACAGACAGGAAGCCGTCCTTGAGCCGGGTGGTTCGCGCTTTAAGGCTTTTGTATCTCTTCCCCGATGGGAGAGCGGGTTTGCAGCAAGAATGTCCAGGTTGTGAGGATGTTTGAGTACATGGCCTGCTTTTCCGAGGCAGGGGAAGTGTAGGGAGAGTCCATGGAGGGGAGGCTTGTTTCTCTGATGTTCTCTGTTCTCCAAAGTTCTCTGCAGTTCCTTGCAGTCATGGGCAGAGCAGCAGCCGTACGAAGGCATGAAGTATCGACAAGAAGCTCAGAGACCTCGGCCTTCACCCTGCCTTGTGTAGCTGGATCCTGGACTTCCTGACAGATCGCCGGCAGGTGGTAAGAGTGGGCTCCCTCACCTCTGTCTCTCTGACCCTCAGCACACATACCCCACAGGGTTGTCTCCTTGCCCCCTCCTTTACTCTCTGTGCACCCATGACTTCCGTTGCCACCCACAACTCCAATCTGCTAATTAAATTTGCTGACGACACTACACTGACTGGCCTGATCTCAAATAATAACGAGGCAGCCTACAGAGAAGAAGTCATCACCCCGACACAGTGGTGTCAAGAAAACAACCTCTCCCTCATTGTGACAAAAACACAGGAGCTGGTTGTGGATTTCAGGAGGAATGGAGACAGGGACCAAATTCAACATTTCCAAGTCTGTTATTGACACAAAATGCACATTTTAATATTGATCATGACACAATGTATTTTATATATCGTTATTAACAAAAACATATTTATAGATTGTTACTGACAGAGAATCGTATAATTTATGTTCCGTGTGTTATCTGAATGTACTTGCCTGTGATGCTGCCACAAGTCAGTGTTTCTCTGTACCTGTACCTTCCCGTACTTGTGCACTTGGCAATAAATTCAACAGGATCTGAGAAATCTCAGTGAGATTTGATTAGTGATGATCATCTTGGCAGCTCGGTAGGTCGAATGTATGAGACAGTACACTGTTAAATGCAAAACCCTGAACAGTGTTGATGATCAGAGGGATCTCAGACTCCAAGTTCATCGCACCCTGAAAGAGACTGCACAGATTGACCGGGAGGTTAAGAAGGCAAATGGCATGGTTGTCTTTATTAGTTGAAGCATTGAGTTCAAAAGTTGGGAAGTTGTGTTGCAGCTGTTACGAGCCTGCGGTCGTACTGTGACTGTTTCCTTAAGAGCGCCGGCGTGAGGAGGCGGGACTATGACGTCAGTCACAGGCTGACAGCGCTGACTGTGGACTGAACCATGAGAGAGAGAGAGAGAGAGAGAGAGAGAGAGAGAGAGAGAGAGAGAGAGAGAGAGAGAGAGAGAGAGAGAGAGAGAGAGAGAGAGAGAGAGAGAGAGAGAGAGACTGGAAAAGCTGATCGCTTCAGTTAGTCGCATCTGAGGCTTGGAACTCTCCTATGTCCACGAGAGTGGGTTGATAATCGGCACACAGAACCACAACGAACGTGTGTGGCTGTCACTTCGTATAATCCATAGGAGTGGGTTTCGGAATATCTTGTATTAACCCTTGCCTGGGAAGGTTGTGTGGTAACCGCTGGAAGACGGTATTCCTGTGACAGGTCACTTTCGCTGATAACTCGTATGTGGACGATTCAACGGATAAGAACTTGGTCGACGGTTATTTTGAAGTAACGGCCTTTTCTCTACGTTTCACCCTGGATCACAAATATCTCCCGACGATCATTTATTCCGTGGATTACTGAACTTTCCTACTTTACCATCTCAAGATTCTGAGCTTTGTTCCCTCAAGCTCGATAGTCTGGGAGTTATATTTACACATATATACACTTAACACAGTTAACTTTATTTCGTTTAAGTTTCTATATTATAAGTAGATACTAATAAAGAGAGTGGTTTTAACATCAAAACCAGACTCCAGTGTGAACTCTATTGCTGCTGGTTCGTTTCTAAAACGTCACAGTTCGTAACACAGTTTTATAAAACTAGTTAGTCCACATCTGGAGTGTTTCATACAGTTCTGGTCGCCCCCCATTCTCGGAAGGATGTCGGGGCTTTGGAGAGGGCGCAGAAGAGGTTTACCAGGACACTGCCTGGATTAGAAGGCATAAGTTATAACGAGAGGCTAGACAAACTTGTGTTGTTTTCTCCAGAGCGGGGCAGGCTGGGGTGAGACTGGATGGACGTTTATTAGATTACGGGAGGAATAGATAGAGTGGACAGACGATATATTTGTCCTGGGGGTTGAAATGCCTGATACATTTAAGGTGAGAGGAGATCTGAGAGACAAGTTTGCTTTTTTCCGCAAAGTAGTTAGTCACCAATCCTGTCACGTGATCCCGTTTCCTGTTCACGTTTTTCCGCAGATCTGCAGCATCTGCGGGTCACTGCTCTACGTGTACGTGTAGCTTCATCTTTCCCCGTTCAGACAAGGCAGTGAGATCCGGATCTGTCACGTCCTCTCGTTGTGGTGGACAATATGTTTTTTTCTGCAATATTTTCAGCATGTTCCATTCACTGTTTTTATCTGCTGATGTGCTGCCAATGTTTCTGGGTGCCTGACCCATTTATGTGAGAATTTAGCCTTTTCTATTTCTCTGCGCTTCTCATAAATGTGTACAGTTTAGTTAAGCTTCACTCCACTACTTCCAAAGCAACAACCCAGTCAGTCAAATAGTTCCACACAATTAAAATAGTTTATTACATCGTTTTTTTCATTTCGTACTATTTATATAATTTAACTATGTAATATTTATATTATTATATTAAATCACAATTGTTAAAATCTATGGTTATGAATTAGGTTCTACTGCTGCCGCAGAGACAACGAATTTCATGACATATGTCAGTGCTATTAAACCTGATTCTGATATTGATATGGGAGACCCACCACCGGTCACCTGATCCCAGTTACTGCAGATCGTAATGAGAGATTGAAGCCTTTTCTATTTTTTTGCATTCCTCAGAAATGACAACAGTTCTGTTTCCTTCTGCGGTTTCAGAGCAGAAGCTCAGTGTGTCTAACATTTCCACACAATTAAAACGGGGTATTTGTTTATTCTTATTACGTACTGAGACACAGTGAAAATCTTGTCTGACGTACCATCCACACAGATCGATACATTACAACAGTACATTGAGCTGATATACGACAAAACACTCACTGTAACAAAGCATTATGGCTGCAGAGAAAGTGCAGTGCAGATAGACATATGGTGCAGGGTCACGTCGAGTTACATTGTGAGGCCGAGTCCATTTTATCATTCATTTGGCTTATAACTGCAGACAGGAAGCCGTCCTTCAGCCTGGTGTTACGCACTTTAAGGCTTTTGTATCTCTCCGTCAATGTGGGAGCGGGTTTGCTGCAAAAATGTCCGGGTTGTGAGGATCTTTGAGTACATGGCCTGCTTTTCCGAGGGAGGGGAAGTGTAGGAAGTGTCCATGGAGGGGAGGCTTGTTTCTCTGATGTTCTCTGTTCTCCAAAGTTCTCTGCAGTTCCTTGCAGTCATGGGCAGAGCAGTAGCCATACGAAGGCGTGAAGTATCGACAAGGAGCTCAAAGACCTCGCCTTCACCCTGCCTTGTGTAGCTGGATCCTGGACTTCCTGTCAGATCGCCAGCAGGTAGTAAGAGTGGGCTCCATCTCCTCTGTCTCTCTGACCCTCAGCACACATAACCCAAGGGTTGTCTCTTTTGCCCCCTCCTTTACTCTCTGTGCACATATAACTTGTGTTGCCACCCACAGCTCCAATCTGCTAATTAAATTTGCTGACAGCACTACATTGATTGGCCTAATCTGAAATACTGATAACAATCGATCAAATGCCTCCTGACAAGGCTCGGTCCAAACAAACTTTTCACCCTTCGTCAGGAGATTGGTCAGAGAAAGAGCGTTAGCAGCAAAGTTCTTACAGAACTTACGATAATATCCATCCATTCCCAGAAACCTTCTAAGAGCCTTCTTAGCAGTCAGAATAGGAACTTGAGAAATTGCCTGGACTTTTGCCCGAACAGGAGCCAAATTGCTTTGCCCAACAACATAGCCAAGACAGGTCACAGTGTCATGGCCAAATTCACTCTCAGCCAAGTTAACTGTAAGGCTGGCCCGGGAAAACCTGTCAAACAGCTTTTCTACTGCAGAGATATGCTCTTCCCAAGTGTCATTCCCTGTGACTAAGTCATCAATATAGGCATCTGTGTGTTCTAACCCTCGAATTACAGAATCAAACGTTCTCTGGAATGTTCCTGGAGCATTTTTGTATTAAGATATTGTATTCACACAAACCAGATGGTGTCACAAATGCAGAAATTTCTCTACCTCTGTCCGTCAATGGAACACACCAATACCCTTTCAACAGATCTATCTTTGTAAGAAATTAGCTATTCCAACCTTATCGTTGTTTTTGTTACTGCATTTTCCTTCCTATAATCAGTGCAAAATCTAACACTACCGTCAGGTTTAGGCACAATAACGCATGGTGACACCAATCTGATGCTGAAGGACTAATAATACCATTTTCCAGCATATATTCAATTTCTTCCTCAGCCAATTTACACTTTTCTACGTTCATGCGATATAGGTTTTGTTTAATCGGTTTGGCTTGACCAATATCTACATCATGTATTGCGACCGTGGTTTGCTTGGGAACATCAGGAAATAAATCTTTAAATTTCAGAACTAATTCCTTCAGCTGTTGTTGTTGCTTTGGCTGCAGATGAGACAACTTGTTATCAATGTTTTCTGGAACAACCGAGTTCATTAGCCTAACTGGGACCACGTTTGGCTTGTGAAAAGTCTCAGACGAGTCAAATGCTTCATTCTCAGGGTTGCCAGATTCATATGTTTTGACAACAACACACACAGATGGTGCCTGCTTGTCAAAATAAGGCTTTATTATATTTATGTGTACCACCTGTGTTAGTTTACGTTGGTCGGGTGTTTTAATAACATAATTCAGATTATTAATTTGAGAGATTATTTCATGCGGTCTATTGAATTTCACCTGAAGTGGATTTGTCAACATTGGAGATAAGGCTAGCACCTCATCTCCCACCTGGTATTTTCTTTCGCGAGCCTGCTTATCAAACCAACACTTCATTTTGTCTTGAGAAATCTTTAAGATTTCTCTACAGGATTGGTGTAATATATTTTTGAACTTCAAAACATAGCCTAACAAGTTAATATGTACATCTCCATCAATCCACTGTTCCTTTAACAAGGTCAAAGGTCCGCTCACTCTATGACCAAATACCAGTTCAAATGGACTAAAGTCCAGTGATTCCTGGACCAACTCTCTGACTGCGAACAAAAACAAATGTATTCCTTCATCCCAGTCTTTTCCATTTTCAACACAATATGTCCTAATCATTGTTTTCTGGGTAGAATGAAAATTTTCTACAGCACCCTGTGATTCCGGATGGTATGCAGACAATATAACTTGTTTAGCTCCCAGTTCATAAACTACCTCCTGGAATAATCCAGATGTAAAGTTACTTACTTGTTCAGACTGGATTTCTTTAGGCAAACCAAATAAAGTAAAAAGCTTGGTAAGAGCCTTCGCCACAGTTTTAGCTTTAATATTGCTGAAAGGTATTGCCTCTGGGAATCTGGATGCAGTACACATAATAGTTAGCAAATACTGATGGCCAGCTTTAGTCTTTGGCAATGGGCCAACACAATCCACTATAACATTGGAAAAGGGTTCACCGAATGCAGGTATAGGCCGGAGTGGGGCCACTGGGGTGACCTGATTAGGTTTACCCACAACTTGACAAATGTGACAGGTTCTGCAAAGGGTCACAACATCTTTCCTCAAATTCGGCCAGTAAAATTATTTCATAATCCTGTTTACAGTTTTATTCACTCCAAAATCTCGACCTAAAGCCATACTGTGGGCCATGGTTAAAATTTCAGTCCTATAAACTGTAGGAACTACAACTTGGTGAACAATTGTCCATGCCTCACTCACTTCTATAGCAGGTGGCTTCCACTTCCTCATTAACACTCCATCCTTGAGGTAATACCCAACTGGCATTTTCTTGATCTCATCATCTGAGAGAGCTGATTTTTAAAACTTCAATCTCAGGGTCTGGGTTCTGTTCTGCTATAAACTCCTTCCTTGACAGGGATAAATCTTTCTCATCAGACTTACTACCGGAATCCTGTTGAAACAATGAAGGCAGTAAAGTCCCTGACAAGTCATCATAACCTGAATCCCGATTTTGGCTATAACATATAACAATCATATAACAATCACAGCACGGAAACAGGCCATTCCGGCCCTCCTAGTCCGTGCCGAACTCTTAATCTCACATAGTCCCACCTACCCGCACTCAGCCCATAACCCTCCACTCCTTTCCTGTCCATATACCTATCCAATTTTACCTTAAATGACACAACTGAACTGGCCTCTACTACTTCTACAGGAAGCTCATTCCATACAGCTATCACTCTCTGAGTAAAGAAATACCCCCTCGTGTTTCCCTTAAACTTTTGCCCCCTAACTCTCAATGGCTATCATGGGTATCAGAATCAAGCTGCACAGACCATCTGCGTCGGCAGACTTTTTAGCCATACTTCGAGTTACTGGGCAGGAAGGATAAATGTTAAAATCCATCTGTGGGTCGTCAGTGGTTGGCTTAGTTGTCAACTGCACTGCAGGAACAACGTTACCATCTGCCAGGTCATTCCCTAACAGCAAGGTAACATCTTCCACCGGTAAACTGGAGCACAATCCGATTTTAACAGGTCCCGAAACCAACCCTGACTGTAAAGTTACCTTGTACAACGGCACAGAAACCATGCTGCCCCCAATGCATCACCAAACTTTAGAACACTGTCTAATATAAGTGACTGAGAAGCCCCAGTAACTCGAAGAATTTTCACTGGTACTTGGGTTGACCCTTCCTTTGCTAATACAAACCCATCTGACATAAAATGATCGAATCGCTTCTTAACTCGGTCAGACCTCTCAGTCCTTATCTGAGCCTTAACAGAATGTTCAAAACACTGTGGGTTTATAGGTGCTTCAACATACTGAACACCGGCATTTGGGACTGCCTTCTTTTCGTTTTTCCTCTTCAGGATGGAACAAATAGCCATCTTATGACCAGCTTTCTGGCAATAGTAACAAGTAAGATTAGAATATTTCTCCTTCAACTGTTTCCCTTCATCCTTACTCTTGCACTAGTCCCAGCTTTAATTTCTGGTTTACCCTTTTGGAAGCTCTTATTCGGGGTGTTAGGGGTAACCCTACTTTGTAACGGGGTCCAAAATAGACCCCATGAACTCTGCTGCTATTAAGAGAGAGAGGGGGAGGCGTCCAGAGCAATGAGAGAGAGAGAGAGAGGGACAGAAACTTCTCGAAAGATGATGTTGGAAGTATTTATCAACCTCTGTCTCGTCAAATGGAGGTACCAATTTAACTTCCCGGCTGGCCTCAAACTTATCACCAGAGTCTAACACTCGACCCCTTTGCTGCAATCTCTCTATCTTTTCCAGCTCAAACAGCCTCTGTCTTTCTGCTTCCTCCCTCTGTTTTTTCTGCCTCTCCTCTCTGCTTTTGTGCCTCTCTAGCCTCAAACTGCCTCTGCCTTTCCGCAGCCTCCATCTTTAATTTTTCTCACTTGTACTGGAGCTCAAGCTCACTAGGTTTACTTGCAGGAAACACCTCCAACTCCTCCACTTTAAACACATCTGTGCCCTCCTGATTGTCAATTTCACCTTATCAAGTTTTAACCTTTTGGCAATACTCAACAACTCAAAAGTTCTGGCGTCCTCTAATGCCTCAGAGGTTGGTGCTTCCAGACATCTATCAGCATCCATTGCTGCTGATTTTCCACACAGAAATCAATCAAAAGGGATTTCCCCAATGAAATCGATAATAAATCAATACGTCCCCAAATTTGTTCATATCCCGGACGCAGGCCCCAATTTTGTTATGAATCGCAACGCTTTAGACACGAACCAGCAGCAATAAACTACACTTGGAGTCTGTTTTTGATGTTAAAACTACCTTTATTAGGATCTACTTATAATATAGTGTTAGATACCCCGTAACTGGGTGTCTTACCAGCAAAGATAGAAGTATCCGTTGGAGTCTGGTACTATTATCAAAACAGTGTTTATTAGTAAAATATACAAATCAATATCAACAATGCAAATATACAGATAATACACGTTAGCAATGTTAAACCTAAAAGTGTGGGTATATTAATAATCAATAATAAACAAGCTCTATCGATGTCTAGGGGATAATGAATTGTCATATGTGAATATAAAGTTCAGTTCAGTTCATACAGGCTGAGGTAGTTGTTGGTCGATGTGTTGTAATGGTTGGAGAGAGAGAGAAAAAGAGAGAACGAGCAAACAGTGACAGCCAGTCAAACCTTCCTTTACGTTCTTGATCCGTCGATATGTTGTTGTGACCATTCAGGTATGACCCCTCTGTCCTTTAGCTAGACCGTTCTTCTATGATGGACTCGTCACCCAGGCAAGGGTGGGCGGCACACACACAAGCCCCCACCGCCCCACCGGCCTCGCTATAAACACTATGAGTTAAAATTGACCGATCCTTCGTTCGGTCTCCGATGCCCCCACACCTTCTCGTGGGTTCCAACACTTAAGCATTGCTCACTAGTGTGTCTCTTGGTGCGTCTGAGGGGTGTCTCCCCAGACCTCTCTTTTATCCCTACTCACTGGGTCTCAGGTGTCAATCAGTTTTGAATGGCTCAGCCCATCAAACCAGCCCACTCTGGCTGTCCACTGAGGAATTTTAATGAACAGAATACTACCAAGTAAACAGCCCTCTCTGGAGCCGTGAGTCTTACAGGAGTCATAATATGGTGGGTCAACAAGTCTCTCTCTCCTGGTGTTATCGCTCCCTTATCTGAAGCAAATATTCCAGTCCAAGTATGTTTCTGTTCCATCTCTTTCTCTCTCATTAGCAGCCTGGCAAGAGTACCGGTTTGTAATTCTCCCAGGGGAGGGGGACATGGGCAACCCTGCACTCTTCTGCCCATCAAAGCTGTTCATCCTTCGTAACACCCCCAACCTTCTAGGAATTTTCACCAAAGGGGAACATTAACTAGTACAGCGTTTTACAGGATTACAGAGTTTAGCAAAAAAAAATACAGAAGTGTTCTTAACTATAAAGCAATACAGATATACCTTCACTTAGCATCTAGATAAACAGTCAGCGATTACATTGTCACTTCCTTTAATATGTTGCATCTGAATATCAAACTCTTGTAGCATCAGACTCCAATTTAATAATCTCCTGTTTTTATTTTTCATGTTAGCCAGGAATACCAAAGGGTTGTGATCTGTATAAACAATTAAAGGTCTTTGTGCTGAACAAATGTACACTTCAAAGTGTTGCATTGCCAAAAAAAAGTGCCAACAATTCTTTTTCTACGGTAGAGTAATTCCTCTGGTGCACATTGAACTTCCGAGAGAAATACGCTACCGGGTGTTCCACCCCATCCCCTGCTTTCTGCAATAGGACTGCCCCTGCAGCCTCATCACTTGCATCAGTCGCCAGGGAGAAAGGTTCTAACAAGTCAGGTGCCTTTAACACAGGGTGATGGCACAGTATGGTTTTTAACTTGTCAAAAGCATCCTGACAAGAATTGTTCCACTCAAATTTTTCTTCCTTCTGTAGGAGTTTTGTAAGCGGGAGGGCGATATCAGCAAAGTTCTTACAAAATTTTCGATAGTACCCCACCATGCCCAAAAATCTTCTTAAGGCTCTCTTATTTGTTGGTAGAGGAACCTCAGAAATAGCCTGTACTTTTGCCTGCACAGGAGCCAACTGCCTCTGCCCTACCACATACCCCAAGTAGGTGATTGTGGCATGCCCAAATTCACTCTTTGCAAGGTTCACTGTAAGTTGGGCTGCAGACATTCTTTTGAACAGGTTTTCTACAGCCTCAATGTGCTCATCCCAGGTCTCATTCCAAACTACCAATTCGTCAATATAAGCCTTGATATTTGTTAACCCTTTTATCACCATGTCAATCATCCTCTGGAATGTCCCTGGTGCATTTTTCATTCCGAACGGCAAGACGTTGTACTCGTAAAGCTTGGATGGGGTGACAAAGGCTGAAATTTCTCGAGCCCTGTCCGTTAAAGGAACGCACCAGTATCCCTTTAACAAGTCAATCTTAGTGATGTACCCCGCTTTCCCCATTTTATCAATGCAATCCTCCACCCTAGGGATAGGGTAAGCATCTGTCTGCGTGACAGCATTCACCTTTCTGTAATCGGTACAGAATCTTATGGTACCGTCTGGTTTCGGTACTACCACGCAGGGAGAGGCCCACGCAGAAAAGGATTCACGAATTATACCAGCAGCTAGCATATGCTCAATTGCTTTTTCTACTGGCTTGCTCTTTTCCAAATTCATCCGATCAGGGGATTGTTTAATAGGCTGGTTCGAGGTAACAATGACATCATGCTCTGTTCCTTTACACCTCCTTGGAACATCTGGACATAAATCTGTATGCTGTTTAATGAGCTGTGTTAACTGCTCTCTTTGTTCAGGCTCTAAGTGATTGACTTTATCAGCAAGGTTGGCTATAATAACAGTTCTCTAGTCTGGTGGGTATTATACTTACCTTTTCAAAACGCTCTGGGTCCTACTCAACACTCTTGTCTACCTCATCAGTTTTCGTGACTGCACCGACCTCCGCGGGGGTCGTTTCATGATAACCTTTCAGCATGTTTACATGAACCAACTGGTTCGGCTTGCGTCTATCAGGGGTTTCAGTCACATAGTTCAGCGAGTCTATTTTCTTAACTACTTTGTATGGTCCTTGAAACCTCGCCTGTAGGGGGTTGGTAACTACAGGGAATAGGACCAATACCTTATCGCCCACGTGAAATTCTTGCTCTCGGGTACGTTTGTCATACCATTGTTTCATTCTCGTCTGGGAGCCTTTTAAATTTTCCTTTGCCAAGGCGCATACTTTATGGAGTCTTTCCCGGAATTTTAAAACATAGTCAATCACACTGACTTGAACGTTCGGGCTAGACCACTTCTCTTTAAGTAGGGTTAAAGGTGCTCTGCGCCTGTGACCAAAAACGAGCTCAAACGGACTGAACCCCAGAGATTCCTGAACCGTGTCCTCACAGCAAATAACAGAAGTGGTAATGCATCATGCCAGACTCGAACGTCTTCCTGACAGTAAGTTTTAATCATAGTCTTTAGTGTAGCGTGGAATCTTTCCAACGCTCCTTGAGATTCCGGATGGTATGCAGAAGCTAAAATTTGTTTAACTCCCATCTGTGTCATCATTTGCTGAAATGCTCTGGATGTAAATGTACTCCCCTGATCCGATTGTATTTCCTTAGGTAGCCCCACTGTGGTAAAGAAATTAATGAGGTCCTTCACCACCGCAGGGGTCCTAATATTCCCCAGGGGCACAGCCTCTGGAAATCGTGTAGCGGCACACATCATGGTCATGACGTACTGCCGCCCACTCGCTGTTCTAGGCAAAGGTCCCACAAAATCCACAATGATTCGGGAGAAAGGCTCCTCAAAAGCGGGTATCGGTCTGAGAGGTGCCTTAGGGATTACCTGGTTCGGCTTTCCTACCACCTGACACGCATGGCACCTTTTACAATAATCAGCTATATCATTCCTCATTTTTGGCCAATAGAAATCTTTCATAACCCTATCCACTGTCTTCCTTACTCCCAAATGTCCACCTGGAGGTCCCTTGTGAACTAAGTTCAAAATTTCATCCCGATACACCTTCGGAACCACCACCTGATGTTCCACCGCCCAGTCATCATTGACTGGCACTGTGGTCGGCCTCCACTTCCTCATCGACACTCCGTCCTTCAGGTAGTAACCCTCTGGTTCTTTATCCAGTTCTGTCTCAGAAAGAACTGACTCTCTCAATGCCACAAGCTCCTCGTCACGTCCCTGCTCCTTTATAAATTCTCTCATTGCTAAGGGTAGGTCTACCTCCTCTCCTTTACCCTCTTTCACCTCCCTATTCTCCGCTTTACCATCCCCTAACCCCTCTTGGTACAGGGTCGGTAAAAACGTCTCAGCCAAATCAACACAGGACTCATTTAAACTGTCCTCATTCTCAGCCGCCTTTCTCGACATGCTGCGAGTGATCGCGCATGCGGGATAGATCTTAGAATCCAGGAGCGTGTCCTCAGCCCTCACAGGCTTGCTTTTCAGTTTCACTGCTGAACACACGTCACCAGCTGCTAAATCATTACCAAGAAGGACGTCCACGCCGTCTCCCGGTAATTCTGACCGCACCCCTACTTCGACTGTCCAGATACCAGGTCACATTTTAAAATGATCCCATGCAAAGGCACAGCTTCTGTCCCTTTTCCTATACCTCTTAAAACTACCTCTCCAGTCTCAGGACCAAAATCTAGCACCTTACTTAGGATCAATGACTGATCAGCCCCAGTATCTCTCCAGATTCTCACTGGAACTGGGGTCTCTCCTTCTTTCACAGACACCGTCCCTTCTGAAATAAATTTCTCATGCCGCTCTCGTACTCTATCTACCTTTGCCTTCCTCGTCGATTTGCTGATCGACTCAATACACCCTGTAGGGACTGCCGTTTTCCCTTTTCCTGTCTCCTTATTCGGAGCAAAGCACTTAGATGCAATATGACCAACCTTTCCACAATTATATCAGGTCAAGCCAGGAACTTTCCTGCCAGCCTGCTTGTCCTCCTCCTTACCTTTACCACTAGCTCCCGGCTTATTCTCTACCTTAGCCGGTGGACTTTCTTTACCGTCCCTACTGCCTTTCTGCTAACTCTTATTTGAGGAAAACTTTGTCTTGTGGGTTAGGGCATATTCATTTGCGAACCTGGCAAATTCCGATATAGACTTATTCGTCTTCTCGTTCAGATACATCCTGATATTATCCAAAACACAACCTTTAAATTCCTCAATCAGAATTAACTCTCTGAAACGAGAGAAGTCCTCCTCCACCTTTTCTGCAGCACACCAGCGATCCAAGAGCACACCCTTTTCATAGGCAAACTCTGCATACGTCTGATTCCACAGTTTCTTTAAATCTCTGAACTTTTGTCTATACGCTTCAGGTACCAACTCATAGGCCCGAAGGATAGCCTCCTTTACTTGCTCATAATCCTCAGACTCGTCCATGGACAATGCCGCATATGCCCGTTGAGCATTACTTTTTAATGCACTTTGTAACAACGCCGCCCACTGATCTCTGGGCCACTTCTGATTCACTGCCACCTTTTCAAAATGCAAGAAGTAACTATCAACATCTGTCTCCTTGAACGGAGGTACTAACCTAAACTCCCTAACATTAATCTCCTCTCTTGAGCCTTCCCTTCGGTCTTTTCCCTGTTCCTTTAACCTCTCCATGTCCAGCGCATGCTGCCTATCTCTCTCCTTTTCCCTTCCCTCCATCTCCCTTTCAGCCTTTTCCTTCTCCCTTTGTGCCTCCCAGGCAGCTCTTTCCCGCCCCCTTTGCGCCTCTAACTCCTTTAGCTGGAGCTCATTCTCCCTTTTCTTCTGTTCCGCATCCAACCTTAATTTTTCCAACTCTAACTGAACCACCCCAACAACTGGTTTCTTTTCAGGGATAAGTTCCAATACCCCCGGCGTGAACACACCCTCGGATATATAATACAGGGCTATGGCCCTCTGTATCTCCCACTTTTTCATTGACGACTTCACCTCTGGGAGATTTAAACCTTTCACAATATTCACCAAGTCCGTCTTTTTGGCACTCTCTAGCGCCTTCAAAGTCGAGTTTTCTATAAATTCATCTATATCCATCTTTGCTGGTTTCCCATCTGGTTACCCACGCAACCAGAACAAATAATGGACTTAAAGCCCGATTCACTGGCCCCACAATTTGGTATCAAATCTCGAGACGAGGCCCCAATTTGTTACGTACCCGTAACTGGGTGTCTTACCAGCAAAGATAGAAGTATCCGTTGGAGTCTGGTACTATTATCAAAACAGTGTTTATTAGTAAAATATACAAATCAATATCAACAATGCAAATATACAGATAATACACGTTAGCAATACTAAACCTAAAAGTGTGGGTATAATAATAATCAATAATAAACAAGCTCTATCGATGTCCGGGGATAATGAATTGTCATATGTGAATATAAAGTTCAGTTCAGTTCATACGTACTGAGGTAGTTTTTGGTCGATGTGTTGTAATTGTTGGAGAGAGAGAGAGTGAGCAAACAGTGACAGCCAGTCAAACCTTCCTTTACAATCTTGATCAGTCGAAGTGTTGTTGTGGCCATTCAGGTATGACCCCTCTGTCCTTTAGCTAGACCGTTCTTCTATGGTGGATTCGTCACCCAGGCAAGGGTGGACACACACACAAGGCCCCACCGGCCTCGCTATAAACACTATGAGTTAAAATTGACCGATCCTTCATTCGGTCTCCGATGCCCCACACTTTCTCGTGGGTTCCAACACTTAAGCAGCGCTCACTAGTGTGTCTCTTGGTGCGTCTGAGGGGTGTCTCCCCAGATCTCACTTTTATCTCTACTCACTGGGTCTCAGGTGTCAATCAGTTTTGAATGGCTTAGCCCATCAAACCAGCCCACTCCGGCTGTCCACTGGGGAATTTTAATGAACAGAATAGTACCAAGTAAACAGCCCTCTCCGGAGCCATAAGTTTTACAGGAGTCATAATATGGTGGAACAACAAGTCTCTTCCTCCCTGGGTTATCTCTCCCTTATCTGAAGCAAATATTCCAGTCCAAGAAAGTTTTAGTTCCATCTCTTTCTCTCTCATTAGCAGCCTGGCAAGAGTAACGGTTTGTAATTCTCCCAAGGGAGGGGGACATGGGCAACCCTGCACCCTTCTGCCCATCAGAGCTGTTCATCCTTCGTAACAATAGTAACTTAAACAAGATAAACAGAAGTTAACAGTATTATGTGTATATATGTGTGTAAATAAAACTCCGAAACTATTGAGCTCGGGGGAAACAAGGCTTGGAGTCTTGAGGTGGTAAAGTATGAATGTTCAGTTCAACCACAGAATAGGTGATGAGAGAGAGATTTGTAATCCAGGGTAAATGTCAAGAGAAGGCAATTATGTCGAATTCCACAGGTTCCATGGTCGTAAAACAAGAGAACAGTCACTGTAGATTTTATCTGTCATCTTTCCAAATTCACATACTAATTATCACCCAAAGTGACTTGTCACAAGGGGTATCGTCTTCAGATGAATTACCACACCACACCCAGGCAAGGGTTGACACATCAGTGGTCTTCACAGGATACCCCAAATCAGATCCACTCCTATAGCTCAAACAAGGTAACAACCACACATTTGATGTATGCTGAATTGATAATTAACCCACCCTTCTGGGCATAGGAGAATTCCAAACAGAGACCGTTGGCCACTAGTTCCCTGGTTTCGATCCTTCCATCTTTCCTCCTTCGTCTACGTCTGACTCTGAGTGTCTGTGTCCTCAGTTAAAACTAAACAAACTGCGAGCGATGTAAACAAGCTGCAAGTCAGACTGATTCACCTTCTTAATCTCTATCTCTCCCTCTCTCTCGAAATAACAGTCCACAGCAAACAAAACCTAGGGATTCATAACAACGGCCACTCCCCATTGTGAAATGACTGGTATGCCAGTAGTTGAGATGACAGAGTGAATCCTTACCCACATTCTCAGCAGGTGAACGGCTTCTCCCCAGTGTGAACATGCTGATGTCTCTGTAGTGTGGAAGAGCGAATGTATCTCTTCCCACATTCTGAGCAAGTGAACAGCTTCTTCCCAGTGTGAATTTGTTGATGACTCCGTAGGTCAGATGACCGAGTGAATTTCTCCCCACAGACTGAGCAGGTGAATAGCTTCTCCCCAGTGTGAACTCGCTGATGACTCTGTAGGTTGGATGGATCAGTGAATCCCTTCCCACAGACTGAGCAGGTGAATGGCTTCTCCCCAGTGTGAACTCGCTGATGACTCTGCAGGTTGGATGGATCAGTGAATCTCTTCCCACAGACTGCGCAGGTGAATGGCTTCTCCCCAGTGTGAACTCGCTGATGACTCTGCAGGTTGGATGGATCAGTGAATCTCTTCCCACATTCTGAACAGGTGAACGGCCTCTCCCCAGTGTGAATTCGCTGATGACTCTGTAGGTTGGATGGATCAGTGAATCTCTTCCCACAGACTGAGCAGGTGAATAGCTTCTCCCCAGTGTGAACTCGCTGATCACTCTGTAGTTGGGATGACTGAGTGAATCCCTTCCCACATTCTGAGCAGATGAATGGCTTCTCCCCAGTGTGAACTCGCTGTTGTCTCTGTAGGGTGGATGAATGAGTGAATCTCTTCCCACAGACTGAGCAGGTGAACGGCCTCTCCCCAGTGTGAACTCGCTGATGACTCTGGAGTTGGGATGACTGAGTGAATCCCTTCCCACATTCTGAGCAGATGAACGGCTACTCCCCAGTGTGAACTCGCTGGTGTCTCTGTAGGGTGGATGAATGAGTGAATCTCTTCCCACAGACTGAGCAGGTGAACGGCTTCTCCCCAGTGTGAACTCGCTGATGACTCTGTAGTTGGGATGACTGAGTAAATCTCTTCCCACATTCTGAACAGGTGAACGGCTTCTCCCCAGTGTGAACTCGCTGATGACTCTGAAGGTTGGATGAGTGAGTGAATCCCTTCCCACAGACTGAGCAGGTGAATAGCTTCTCCCCAGTGTGAACTCGCTGATGTCTCTGTAGGTTGCATGACAGAGTGAATCTCTTCCCACAGACTGAGCAGGTGAATGGCCTCTCCCCAGTGTGAACTCGCTGATGTCTCTGTAGCTGGGATGACTGAGTAAATCTCTTCCCACATTCTGAACAGGTGAACGGCTTCTCCCCAGTGTGAACTCGCTGATGACTCTGTAGGTTGGATGGATCAGTGAATCCCTTCCCACAGACTGAGCAGGTGAATGGCTTCTCCCCAGTGTGAACTCGCTGATGACTTTGTAGTTGGGATGACTGAGTGAATCCCTTCCCACATTCTGAGCAGATGAACGGCTTCTCCCCAGTGTGAACTCGCTGATGTCTCTGTAGGCTGGATAACTGAGCGAATCTGCTCCCACAGTCTGAGCAGCTGAATGGCCTCTCCCCAGTGTGAACTCGCAGATGACTCTGTACTTGAGATAACTCAGAGAATCTCTTCCCACAGACTGAGCAGGTGAACGGCTTCTCCCCAGTGTGAACTCGCTGATGTCTCTGTAGGGTGGATGAATGAGTGAATCTCTTCCCACAGACTGAGCAGGTGAATGGCTTCTCCCCAGTGTGAACTCGCTGATGACTGTGTAGTTGGGATGACTGAGTAAATTCCTTCCCACATTCTGAGCAGATGAACGGCTTCTCCCCAGTGTGAACTCGCTGGTGTCTCTGTAGGGTGGATGAATGAGTGAATCTCTTCCCACAGACCGAGCAGGTGAACGGCCTCTCCCCAGTGTGAACTCGCTGATGACTCTGTAGTTGAGATGACTGAGTAAATCTCTTCCCACATTCTGAACAGGTGAACAGCTTCTCCCCAGTGTGAACTCGCTGGTGTCTCTGTAGGGTGGATGAATGAGTGAATCTCTTCCCACAGACTGAGCAGGTGAACGGCTTCTCCCCAGTGTGAACTCGCTGATGACTCTGTAGTTGGGATGACTGAGTAAATCTCTTCCCACATTCTGAACAGGTGAACGGCTTCTCCCCAGTGTGAACTCGCTGATGACTCTGAAGGTTGGATGAGTGAGTGAATCCCTTCCCACAGACTGAGCAGGTGAATAGCTTCTCCCCAGTGTGAACTCGCTGATGTCTCTGTAGGTTGCATGACAGAGTGAATCTCTTCCCACAGACTGAGCAGGTGAATGGCCTCTCCCCAGTGTGAACTCGCTGATGTCTCTGTAGCTGGGATGACTGAGTAAATCTCTTCCCACATTCTGAACAGGTGAACGGCTTCTCCCCAGTGTGAACTCGCTGATGACTCTGTAGGTTGGATGGATCAGTGAATCCCTTCCCACAGACTGAGCAGGTGAATGGCTTCTCCCCAGTGTGAACTCGCTGATGACTTTGTAGTTGGGATGACTGAGTGAATCCCTTCCCACATTCTGAGCAGATGAACGGCTTCTCCCCAGTGTGAACTCGCTGATGTCTCTGTAGGCTGGATAACTGAGCGAATCTGCTCCCACAGTCTGAGCAGCTGAATGGCCTCTCCCCAGTGTGAACTCGCAGATGACTCTGTACTTGGGATAACTCAGAGAATCTCTTCCCACAGACTGAGCAGGTGAACGGCTTCTCCCCAGTGTGAACTCGCTGATGTCTCTGTAGGGTGGATGAATGAGTGAATCTCTTCCCACAGACTGAGCAGGTGAATGGCCTCTCCCCAGTGTGAACTCGCTGATGACTCTGTAGTTGGGATGACTGAGTAAATCTCTTCCCACATTCTGAACAGGTGAACGGCTTCTCCCCAGTGTGAACTCGCTGATGACCCTGTAGGTTGGATGGATCAGTGAATCCCTTCCCACAGACTGAGCAGGTGAATGGCTTCTCCCCAGTGTGAACTCGCTGATGACTGTGTAGTTGGGATGACTGAGTAAATTCCTTCCCACATTCTGAGCAGATGAACGGCTTCTCCCCAGTGTGAACTCGCTGGTGTCTCTGTAGGGTGGATGAATGAGTGAATCTCTTCCCACAGACCGAGCAGGTGAACGGCCTCTCCCCAGTGTGAACTCGCTGATGACTCTGTAGTTGAGATGACTGAGTAAATCTCTTCCCACATTCTGAACAGGTGAACAGCTTCTCCCCAGTGTGAACTCGCTGATGACTCTGCAGGTTGGATGGATCAGTGAATCTCTTTCCACAGACTGAGCAGGTGAATGGCTTCTCCCCAGTGTGAACTCGCTGATGACTCTGTAGTTGGGATGACTGAGTGAATCCCTTCCCACATTCTGAGCAGATGAACGGCTTCTCCCCAGTGTGAACTCGCTTATGTCTCTGTAGGCTGGATAACTGAGTGAATCTCTTCCCACAGACCAAGCAGATGAACGGCTGCTCCTTTGTGCGAACTCGCTGGTGATGCATTAGGTCAGATGACTGAGTGAATCCTTTCCCAGAAATTCAACAGATGATCAGCCTCTGCCCAGTGTGGTGTGAACTGACTGGTGTGTCCACAGGTGGGAAGACCAACTGAATCCTTTCTCACACACAGAACAGGTGAATGGCCTTGCCCAGTGTGAACTTGCTGATGTACCTTCAGTTGAGATGACCGAGTGAATTATTTCCCACTGTCTGAGCAGGTGAAAGGCCTTTCTCCTGTGTAAAATGATGGGTTGCCAGTTGGTCAAATGACCGAGTGAATCCTTCCCCACAGTCTGAGCAGGAAGGATGGTCGATAGGATCCCTTGTTCCACTTCTTAAATATCTAGACAGAGACAACAAAACTGGTGTGCCGTGTTTGTGCTTCCTGGAGACAAATTCCTTCTCATTTTTAACCTGTAAAAAGATTTACAAAATCCATCAATGGGTTTAGGACAACATTTCAGATGAGATTACAAGGTTTGATCTGGTATCACACTGATACAGTGAGGTTCAACACAAGTTAGAAGAGATATCATCTCCTGACTGGGCAGAGTGCTGGTTTCTGGAATGACCATCAATTCCCTGATGCTCTTCCTGTCTCTATCAGAAAGGAGCATTTCTGCCATCTCCAATTTGATCCTTAGTTTGACTCTCTCCATTGGTATTATTCCCCCCTCCTGCTGAACTGCATGGGTGCCTGGCCCCACAGTAACTGAAACAGTCTCACGCAAATAGTCTTTCTTGATGTGCATCTGGGATTTTCTTTTATGTATTATTAACTTAAAGTGCCACAGTTTTAACGCCATATAAAAAATTCCTGCTGAGATGAATGGTTGGTCCGCACAGCTGTTAAAAGGACTTAGAGTGAATTTTTGTATTATTGTCACAGTCATAGAAAATTACAACACAGAAACAGGCACTTTGGGCCATCTAGTCTGTGCTGAACTATTTAATCTGCCCACTCCCATACCCCTACCATCCAGGTACCTACACAAAATGTTGAAATCGAGCTTGCATGCACCGCTTGTGCTGGCTGCTCATTCCACACCCTGATGACTGTCTGTGTGAAGAAGTTGCCCCTCATGTTACCCTTAACATTTTACCTTTCACCCTTAACCCGTGGCCTCTGGTTGTAGTTCCACCCAATCTCAGTGGAGAAAGCCAACTTGCATTTACACTATCTATGCCCCTCCATCACAATCAAATCTCCCCTCAATCTTCTACATTCCAAGGAATAAAGTTCATACCAAAGTGCAACAACTCACTCTTGTCTGCATTAAATTCCATTTTCCATTTCTCAAACCATTTTGCCAGCTGGTCCAGATCACACTGCAAGTTTAAATGCTTTTTTGGCATTGACTAGATGGGCCAAAGAGCCTGTTTCTTTACTGAACTTCTCCGTGTTTCTATGGCAGAGAAGCTGGCCAAACTTGTTTGGAAGGGAAAGCGTAGGAGTGACAATTGAGCAGCAGTGGCTGGAGTTTCTGGAGCAATTCGGGAGCTGAGTGATTCCACAGAAGTGGAAGCATTAGAAAGACAGGAGGACACAACTGTGGCTAAAATGAGAAGCCAAAGCCAACATAAATGTCAAAGAGAGGGCAAACAAAAGAACAAAAACTATTCGGAAGCTTCGAGAAACCAAAAGAAGACAACAAAAAAAGTCAGCTGAGCTCAGTGCGTGGAATCATGATTTGTAGTCATTAATGGGTCTCGGTAGCACCCAACAGTCTGAGGCATTTAGAGGAACAAAATATACGAGGCTTCAATTTCTCTTCAAAAGCAAGGTTCCCTGGACCGGTTACCTTTCAACTTTCATTTTGGCAGGCACATACAAACTCTGCATCCTCAAAAATTCACTTCTGAAGGCCTCCCACTTACAGGTACTCCTTTGCCAGGAAACAACCTGTCCCAAACCACACTTGTCAGATCCTTTCTGATACCATCAAAATTGACCTTTCTCCAATTTAGAATCTGAACCCATGGTCCAGACCTCTCTTTTTCTATATTTACTTTGAATCTCATGGCATTATGATCACTAATTTCTGTCACCAGCCCTGATCATTTCCTAACAGCTTATTGCTCACTTCTACATCAGGAACTCTACGTACTGATTAAGGGCACATTTGACAAACTTTACCCCATCTAGTCCTTTTACATTATGGGAGTTCCAGTCAATATATGTAAAGTTAAAATCACTTACTGAATCAACCTTTGTTTATTGACATGGCCTACAATCTACCTACAACTTTGTTCCTCTAAATCCCTCAGACTGTTGGGTGTAAACAAGCCCCTATAATGGCTACAATATCATAATTCCCTGTCCTGAGCTCATCGGGCTTTCCTAAGATGCTTCTTGCATTGTGATATACACAGCTCAGCACATTCATCGCACCATGCTCAACCATTTGATTGCTGACTCTGTCTGAGGTCTGAACAACATCTGACGTGTCAAGAAAACAAACTCCCCCTCATTGTCACAAAAACAAAGGAGCTGATTGTGGACTGCAGGAGGACTGGAGACGGGCTAACCCCTGTTGACATCAAAGGATTTGGGGCTGAGAGGGTGAACAGCTTTAAGATCCTCGGCATAAACATCACCAAGCATCTCACATGGTCTGTACATACCGGCTGTGTTGTGAAAAGAGCACAGCAGCACCTCTTTCACTTCAGATAGTTGAAGAAGTTGGGAATGGGGCCCGAAATCCTGAGGACGTTCTACAGGGACACAATTGAGAGCATCCTGACTGGTTGCATCACTGCCTGGTATGGGAACTGTACTTCCCTTAATCTCAGGAACTTGCAGAGATTGGTGCGGGACAGCCCAGCACATCTGTAGATGTGAACTTCCCACTATTCAGGACATTTACAGAGACAGGTGTGGAAAAAGGGCCCAAAAGATATTGGGGACCCAATTCACCACAACCACAAACTGTTCCTACTGCCACCATCCAGGAAACGGTACCACAGCAAAAGGACCAACAGGCTCCGGGACATCATCTTCTACCAGGCCATCAGACTGATTAATTCATGCTGATACAATTGCATATCCATGTTATACTGACTGTTCTATGCACAAACTATTTATTATAAATTACTATAAATTACACATTGCACATTTAGATGGAGATGTAATGTAAAGACTTCTACTCCTCATGTATATGTATGTAAGAAAGTCAATTCAATTCAAATCACCCTCTCCACTATCTGTCCTGTCATTCTGGCTCCCATTCCCCCTGCAAATCATTTTAACCACATCAGCACCCCCCTCCACCACACTTGCTCTCGCAGCTCTTACAACGAGGATATTAGTCCCCTTCCTGTTCTGTTCCCCTAACTAATGAATCCCCTATCACTCCTTTGACTTTCCTCTGCCAGGTAATCCCCCCAATACTTTCTAAAGTGTTCCACCTGTTGTTGTGTGGGATAGCAACAAGAGTACTCTGTGATGGCTATTTAACCTCATTTCTCTTCCTGACTCTCACCCAGTTTCCTGTGTCCTGCACCTTGGGTGTAACTCACCTCTCTTCATGTCATATCTATCACCCCCTCCAACTGCTGGATGATCCGGAATTCATCCATTTACAGTTCCAACTCCTTAAAATGCAGCTGGATACATATCTTGTAGGTGAGGGCATCAACAACACTGGAGGTCTCCCCACCTTCCCACCAATGTCCCCTCTAATTTGTAATGACAAGTGTGCACATAAATCATGTACCGTGTATTTTTTTTTACCCAGTGACAACCATATAACCATATATAACCATATAACAATCACAGCACGGAAACAGGCCATTCCGGCCCTCCGAGTCTGTGCCGAACTCTTAATCTCACCTAGTCCCACCTACCCGCACTCAGCCCATAACCCTCCACTCCTTTCCTGTCCATATACCTATCCAATTTTACCTTAAATGACACAACTGAACTGGCCTCTACTACTTCTACAGGAAGCTCATTCCACACAGCTATCACTCTCTGAGTAAAGAAATACCCCCTCGTGTTTCCCTTAAACTTTTGCCCCCTAACTCTCAAATCATGTCCTCTCGTTTGAATCTCCCCTACTCTCAATGGAAACAGCCTATTCACGTCAACTCAGTCTATCTATCCCTCTCAACATTTTAAATACCTCGATCAAATCCCGTGTGCAAAAACGTGTGCACAGAGAATTTTATATAGAGAGGTATTCATTTTCACAGCTAGCAAATCACTGTCGATAAAAACTTTGATCTCCTCTGGCTTGTATCGAGTTCATCTGCACTCTCACACAACCTATGTAGCAGGCCTATAGCGGGTTATGAAGGATTTTCTCGCCAGAGCTTTTGCACACTGTCCATATGTGACTTGTTTGCTAAATGACGCTTTAAAAAGTCAGATTTCCAAATTTCACTCCACTTCTTCCCATTTGCAAATTCTCCAGCAACTTTTGCATCACCACAATACAGACAGGTAACAGCAGTTTTCTGAGTTGTACATAAATATTTCCCTTGAACCCTCTCCAGATGACTGACGGTGATGAACTCGATTATGGCAATGCCAATGAATGTGAAGGGAAGGGTAGTAGTCTGTCCCATTGGAGTCTGGCACATTTGTGATGTGAAAGTTACTTGTTGCCAAGGGCAAAGGTTTTTGATATTACCATGTACCCAGAGAGAATGGGACAAAACATGTTCTCACCTGTAGAAAAGTTCAGAACAGGAGGAGGTAGAACAAACAGCACACACACAAAATACTGGAGGAACTCAGCAGGCCAGGCAGCATCTAAGGAAAAGAGTACTAATGCTGAGTTCCGCCGGCATTTTGTGTGTGTTGCTTGGATTTCCAGCATCTGCAGATTTTCTCTTGTTACTGATTGGAGGTGGAACAAAGCTAATTTTCTCTACTGCTGATGCAAAAGATTTTGTTCCCTTCCTCTGAGTTCCTAATCCTTGCATTTAGACAGCTGGAGCTCAGCTCTGTCTGAGAGATCCATCGGTTTCCATTCCCTCATCAGCCGGAAGCTCCCCGGGGCCCGTGTACAGATCGTGGGTCTGAGAGAGAGGAAAGAGGGCAGGACTGTTCCGGGATTGCTGGCCACCGTGACTGGATTTCACAGGAATCGTCCTGAAGTCGGTGTTTAATATAAAATCGGAGAGAATCGATCTTACCTGCGCCCGACATTTTCAAGGCCTGCAGGGTACTGCGCGCATGCGTGATACTCGGGGACGTCATCAGCCTGACGCCTGCGCATTTCCTCGGTGCTTTAGGGCACTTTAGGCGAAATTTTTAACGCACCGCATTATGGGTAATTAGGGTGCCATTAAACATTTCTGCAAGCACCGGTTCATTGTCCATACCTCATTTTTTTTCGTGTGTATAGAAAAATCAGCAGCTGTTTTAACGCAGAAAGTGGCTCCCATAAACAATATACTCAATACCAACGTGTATCTAATGCCAAAGTAAAATGCAGTTAAAAAACACAGGAGATTCTGCAGTTGTTGGAAATACAGAGACGCACACACACAAAATGCTGGAGGAACTCTGCAGTTCAGGCAGCAACTAAGCAGAGAAGTACACAGTCTAGGCATGCTGAAGGGGCTCGGCCTAAACATTGTCTATTTATTCCTCTTCACATTTTCTGCCTCATCTGTTGATTTCCACTAGTATTTTGCAGAAATTAACCACCTTTTTTTCCGGTCAACCAGTTTCCAAATGTTTCTGATGTTTCTTTTGTAGTCATATCCTGCTGGTCTGATTCCTCCTCCTCCTCGTAAACTCTAGACCCCATCTCTCTCTGGAGCCCCAAAGCCTGACTCAGGCTGGCAACTCTTCGGTTTCTGACTCTGCACCATCGAAGATTCACTCGCTAGTCTGCTGTCAGACTTTAGAGGCGCATTGTGTTACGAGACCGCAGGTTCGTTTACTGTGAGTGTCGCTTTAAGTGCCTGAGTGAGGCGGGGCTGTGACGTCAGACACAAGCTGCGGCAGCCTGAGGGAGCGGGAGCGGGAGAGGGAGAGGGAGACAAGCTGTAGGAACTTCAGCGTGTGACTGCTCTAGGCTGCAACTCTTCCATGCCCAAAAGGTTGGGTTGATCTGATCATCGGCACGCAGTGCACAACGGATGTGTGACTGTCACTTCGTATCATCCATATGTGTGGATTTGCTGGAGTATCCTGTGGTATCACTTTTGTGGGCCCTTACCTGGAATCGGGGTGTTCTGTGGTAACCACTTGAAGACGATATTCCTCTGACTGTCACCTGGTGATATTTCTAAGAGGATTTCGGAACTAATCGACGGATAAGATCTTCAGCGACTGTTGTTTCGTTTACCCAGCGTGGAATGTGTGTGGAATTCTTCGTAATTGCCTTCTCTCTACATGTTCGTGTGGATTTACAAATCTCTCCTCTCACTCACTTTTTCCGTGGATTACTGAACTTTTCTATTTTACCATCTTAAGACTTTAAGCATTGTTTCCCAAGCTTGATAGTTTGGGAGCTATATATATGCATTACACTGTTAACTTCTGTTTATTTCATTTAATCTTTTATATTTGGAGCAGATACTAATGAAGATAGTGGTTTTAACATCGAAACCAGACTCCGTTAGTGATCTGTTGCTGCTGCTACGTAACAAATCCAACAACCCAGCTGTCTGAGGCACAGTCCTTTAAAATTGGTGAAAATGACCCAAAACGTTGAAAAGAGCAGGGAAGAAGGAGTTTAACCAACTTCGTCCAGAGCCCTGAAGAACGTCAAAACCACAGTGAGCTCATCGTCTTATTCAGCCTGGAGAAATTCATGCAGGTGTATAAGATGATGAGAGGCATTGATCGTGTGGATAGACAGAGGCTTTTTCCCAGGGCGGAAACGGCTAACACGAGGGGGAATAGGTTTAAGCTGCTTGGAAGTAGGTACAGAGGAGATATCAGAGCTAAGATTTTTAAAGCAAAGAGTGGTGTTTGTGTGGAATGCACTGTCAGCGACGGTGGTAGAGGCGGATACAATAGGGTCTTTTAAGAGACTCTTAGATAGGTACACGGAGCTTAGGAAAATAGGTGGCTATGCAGTAGGCATTTTCTAAGCATTTTCTAGAGTAGGTTACATGGTGGGCAACCTGTCATCTCAGGGAGAGTGAGAGGGGAACGGCAAGGGTAGATTTTCATATACAGATATGGAACAGAAATATGGGCAGGGACCAGATGGGCCGAGTGGCCTCCCTAGTTTGCTTCGTGAGTTTGGTAGAGACAGTAAGTACCTGAGACACGGGACTTGATACAGAACTGATTTATCTTTCACAGATCCACAATATTAAACACCAGTCTAGTTTAAGGCTAACATCAGCAGAACAGACTTCTCCAATGCTCAGTGACCAGGTTTCAGTCCTGGGTGCGATAAACAGCCGCAAGAACTGCAGAATCTGTCAGTAACAGTCCCTCATGAACCTGCAGCTGCCTTCAGTCACCGTGATGGTTAAACATTTAACACAGGACTCCGCCTCTCGCTCATGGACATGTAAGACACAGTCGATTTCTGTCCGCCGTTAATCTCTCCCTTTTCCGACTTAAACTTTGAAATTTCAACTTTATTCAGTGGGATCTATAGAGCAACGGTTATAATTATGGCCCCCAGAAAAACAGAGGATTCAGGTGCTGCGTTATTTCCATTGGTGCGAAGCGATGTCAATTACTCATTACACCCAATAGTACAGGAGAAACAGCCGAGAGATCGTCTCCCCCGCTTCCTCGGCGGGATAAACCTCAAAGTAAATGTCCCGCTTTTTGATTTCTTTCCATTTCTTCCCGCTTCTGAAGCGTCCCCTGCGGCCGGAGTCTGATGTATCGCTGAGAGGTAGGAGGAGAACACTGGCCGAATCCCCGGGGACGGAGGGAATGAACCCAGCAGGGAAAGGAAGGGGGGGGGGCGGTTGCATTTTATTGGAAAGATGGAGTGGTGGCGAGCAGAGGGATTCACCACATTGGGGGTCAAACCGGCAGTCTATTGACCTACAAGTGGGGCCAATGGTCCGAGCAAAGTGGGGGGCGAATGGACCCGTCCAAGGACTTATTGAATGACAGGACGGTTTGGAGGGGCCGAGTGGTCTTCGTCTGTTCTGGTAGTCGGTCTGTTTAAAGACCCTTCCTGGGCCTGTAAGATGTCCCAGTGGGTGTTGTAGGGACCAATACTTGGAACCCAGTTGTTCCCAAACTGTGTCCACTATTTGGCTAAGAGACCAAATCTAACATTTCCAAATCAGTTATTGACACAAAATGCATCTTCATAGAAACCGTACAGCACAATTCAGGCACTTCAGCCCACTATTCTGTGCCGAACATGTCCTTAACTTAGAAATTACCTAGTGTTACCCATAGCCCTCTAGTTTTCTAAGGTCCATCTACCTGTCCAGGAGTCTCTTAAAACACCCTATCGGTTCAGCCTCCAACACCGCCCCCGGCAGCCCATTCCACACACTCACCACTCTCTGTGTCAAAAAAACTTTCCCTCTCATGTTAGCCATTTCAGCCCTGGGAAAAAGCCTCTGACTATCCAAACGATCAATGCCTCTCATCACCTTATACACCTCTATCAGGTCACCTCTCGTCCTCCATCGCTCCAAAGAGAAAAGGCCGAATTCACTCAACCTATTCTCATAAGGCACGTTCCCCAATCCAGGCAACATCCTTGTAAATCTCCTCTGCACCCTTTCAATGGTTTCCACATCTTTCCTGTATTGACGGGACCAGAAATGTGCACAGTACTCCAAGTGGACTCTGACCATGGTCCTATATAGCTGCAACATTACCTCTCGGCTCTTAAACTCAATCGCACGGTTGATGAAAGCCAATGCACCTTATGCCTTTTTCTTTTTAAATCTTTGTATTAATTTTTAAGCAAACATAAATGAAACATGAATACAAAGTGTTTGAGAGTACATAGTTGATAGTTTAAGTAGACATTCAAATATATAATAATCAATATATATAGCCTCCCAAACTCATAGTATTTATGAACAAAAGAAACAAAAAGACCTTATGCCTTTTTAACCACACAGTCAACCTGCGTAACAGCTTTGAGTGTCCTTTGGACTCAGACCCCAAGATCCCGCGGATCCTCTACACTGCCAAGAGGCTTACCATTAATATTATATTCTGCCATCATATTTGACCTAACAAAATGAATCACCTCACACTTATCAGTGTTGAACTCCATTTGCCACTTCTCAGTCCAGTTTTGCATCTTATCAATGTCCTGCTGTAACCCCTGACAGCCCTCCACACTATCAACAACACCTTCCCCCCAAACTTTGTGTCATCAGCAAACTTACTATCCCATCCCTCCACTTCCTTATCCAGGTCATTTATAAAAATCACGAGGAGTAGAGGTCCCAGAACAGATCTCTGAGGCACACCAGACATACAGACAGATATCCTTTATTGATCCCGAGGGAAGTTGGGTTTTGTTAGTCACACCAACCAATAATAGTGTAGAAATATAGTAATATAAAACCATAATTAAATAATAATAAGTAAATTATTCCAAGTGGAATAACACTCCCAGGGAGGAGTTGTAAAGTTCGATGGCCACAGGCAGGAATGACTTCCTTTGACGCTCAGTGTTGCATCTCGGTGGAATGAGTCTCTGGCTGAATGTACTTCTGTGCCTAACAGGTACCTTATGGAGTGGATGGGAGTCATCCACTAGTCCACTAGTAATAGACCACTAGTCACCGACCTCCATGCAGAATATGACCCGACTACAACTATTCTTTGTCCTCTGTGGCAAGCCAGTTCTGGACCCACAAAGCAATGTCCTCTTGGATCCCATGCCTCCTTACTTTCTCAATCGGCCTTGCATGGGGTACCTTGTTAAAGCTCATCTGAAAATCCATGCAAACACCATCCACTGCCTCTGCATTATCTATCTTGCCTGTTATTTCCTCAAAATATTGCAAGTGATTTGTCACACATGATTCCCTGCAAAGGAATTCTGCTGACTTTGTCCTACTTCATCATGCCTCCCCAATTACAGTACCCAAAAAACTCACCCTTAATACACCCGAACATATTCCTGACCACTGAGATCAGACTAACTGTCCTATAATTTCACTGGACAACAATTTTGTTTTTTCAAAAGTGTTGCTTCCTCAGAATTTTTTTGTTTATGATAAACAGCTTGAAGATTAACACGAATATAATTTAAGACTACTTGTATCACGCAGGAATTTGGAAAAACGACAAATTAACTTATTGAACATATTGTCTTTAATTGCATAATGGTGCTGCTGCTTTGCAATAGTGCAACCAAGTAAAAAAATATTTTGTTAATGATTTTCATTCGTACTCAGTGTCTGAGGCTTCTCGCTTAAGTGCCCAACACTAATTTGCAGCACACGAGGAGGAAGATGGGGAATCTGTCTGCAGTGAGGGGTTGGAGGGAGACTCTTTTGATAGAGAAACAGTGGACATCCTCACCCCTCCTGAGAAATCCTCAATTATACCTGTGAAGGAGATCAGAGAGTTCATTCTCACCTCTGAGGGTGCAAAGCATCGGCCTAAACTAACCTCGCTTCGCTGGTTTAGCATTCCGAGGCTGGTGAAGTCCCTGCGAGTCATCCTCAGACGGAAGGGGAAGGGGAAGAGGAATGCTGTGTCGGGGAATGACAGGCGGCAGCTGAAATCCTTTCTGGATGACCTGGTGAGGGACATCAGAGAGGGAAGCAGCCTCGTTCCTTCGGGAGACGGTGGGTCACAGGGTGGCGTTGGCACCACTCGGGCCCGGAAAGCAAAGAGCATTTTTGCTTTCTTTCTGGATAGTGCGACTGAGGGCGCCTCCGCTCTCACTGGGAAGGGTACTGGTGCTGAGGCCCAGTCTGTTCCCAACATGAAGCTCACTGTAGCTGGTCTAAATTTGAATGGTAGCTGGGGTTCTCTCTGAAGATAAAACACTCTCGCAGTCTTCAGTGATGTGAGGTATACGGTGAGTTTCCTGTAGGGAACCCATACCATCCCGGGGGACGAGTCCGCTTGGCTCCTGGAGTGGCAGGGAGGGGTCTACATGAGCCACCTCAGCTCCAGCTCTAGCGGGGGTGGCGATCCTGTTGGCCTCGACCTTCCAGCCGGAAATGGTAAAAGCTCAGGATGTCGAGCCTGGCCGCCTGCTCCATCTGGCTGTGCGCCTGGATGGTGAACCTCTGCATTTCATCAACGTGTATGACCTGAGGGGCGGGGTGATGCGGATGCGTCTATTCCTTATTCCGTCAGCTGTCCACTCTACTGAGCTCCATGGATCCTGGGGGTGGGGACATCAAATGTACCTTCGAGGTGGGGAACCTCTGCAGTCTCCAGCGCGACACAGCGTCGGCAAAGAAGCGAAAGGAGTTAGTCGGCCCCTTTGACTTGGTGGACGGCTGGCGGGATCTACATTCTGACTCTGGAGCCTTCTCGAGAAGGTCTAGAGGTGGAGATTCCCGAATAGACCGCCTCTGTGTCTCTCAAGCGTACAGCTCCCCCGCGACGGCAACCTGCATGCGGCAAATGTCGTCCTCGAACCATCACCTTGTGTGGATGGAATTTGCTCCTCTGCACTCTGAGGTGGGGCCGGCTGGTGGAGTCGTGGCATCAGCGCCAGACTCCGGAGCGAGAGGTCCCTATTTCGAATCCAGCCAGATCCCTTGCACGCTTAACTCGACCTCGTAAAAATAAAACTGGGGAATACTAAACTCGACCTCGTTAAAATAAAACTGGAGAATGCTATAGAAACGAAAAGATCGGCGCATAATGCTTGTCATGACGGCGCCCGATGCATTCTTCTTCTCCGGATCCGGCACGGGCGCTGTAAGAACCAGCTGCTGGAAGACAGCCGGCTCCGCGTCTTGTTCCGAGCGTTCTAGGTCGCCTGGAGGGAAAGACGGGTAACTGTTTTTATGTCGGGAGTACACTAGTAGGTCGACAAAGAGGCGGGGCTCTGAGACTGAGCGGTTTGAGAGAGCGTTGCTGGACCTAGTGTATTGAAGGGGTCGTGACTGTCACGTGACAGCACTGCCCACTACCTGGTCGGAAGGCACGTCACCTGCCAATCAAGGTTTGACCCCTCCTCGCCCATCAATACACTGTTACGGACCCGCAAGTTTCGTTCACTGTGGACTGTCACTTTAACAGAGCGCTTCAGTGAGGCAGGACTATGATGTTGTTCACTGACCGACTCGCAGCTTGTTTACCTTTAAAACAAGGACACAGACAGTCACCGTCAGAAGAAGAGAGAGAGAGAGAGAGAGAGAGAGAGAGAGAGAGAGAGAGAGAGAGAGAGAGAGAGAGAGGGGGGGGGGAGGGAGGGAGGGAGAGAGAGAGAGAGAGAGAGAGAGAGAGAGAGAGAGAGAGGGAGGGAGGGAGGGAGGGAGAGAGAGAGAGAGAGAGAGAGAGAGAGAGAGAGAGAGAGAGAGAGAGAGAGAGAGAGAGAGAGAGAGAGAGAGAGGAAGGAACCTGGAGAAGGCAGCAGTTCCAGCTTGTCGAAGCTGGGGATTTGGAACTCTGCTACACCCACAAGGGTGGGGTGATCATCGATCCGGTGCACATCCGATGTGTGGCTGTCACTCCGTATAATCCAAAGGAGTGGATTTTGGAATGTCCTGTGGGGCGACTCGAAGTTAACCCTTGCCTGGGTGTGTGATGTGGTAACCCCTTGAAGACGGCATCCCTGTGACAGATCACTCTGGTGGTAATTCGTGTGTGGATTTGGAACGGTTCGACGGAGGATCTTCCAGCACTGGTTTATTAATTACCACAGTGGAACCCGTGGAATTCGGCGTAATTGCCTTCTCTCTACGTTTTACCCTGGGTTACAAATATCTCTCTCCCATCATTTACTCCGTGGATGAACTGAACTTCCATGCTTTCCCATCTATAGACTCGAAGCCTTGTTCCGCCGAGCTCAATAGTTTGGGAGTTACATTTACACACACCTACACATAACAGTGTTAATTTTTGTTTATCTTGGTTAAGTTGCTATATTATCAGTAGACACTAATAAAGATAGTGGTTTTAACATCCGGGCACTCCAGTGACCACTGCCGGTGGTGCCGCTAAGCTGGGGGCTCCCTGGAGTTTGAACGGGACCCGCTAGATTTGCGGCCACCGCGCCTACCTGTGGCTTCTCGCGAGCTGGTCCGGCTGTTGCTTTATGTGCCATATGTGCTGCCCTTTATCCACCCCCTGAACGATCTGGGGGAGCACCCGACACACAGCGGCCACCGGGACAAGAGGGCCATCACGGAGGCGGAGAGGTTCTGGACGATAGCCTGTCCCAGATACGGCACGGCCCGATTGTCCCATGAGGTGATCCAGATTACCAGTGTGCTCGGGACGCCGGCCAACGAGATGGCCTCACCCGAACGGCGACAGAGCTGGCGGCCGCCAGGATGGTCACCCTGCAGAATCTATAGGCCCCGGATTACCTACTGGCGGCTGATGGTGGTACCTGTGCAGTGATTGGTAAGGAGTGCTGCACGTTTACCCCTGACGTGTGGAGCAACATCACCCACTGGGCTGCTCACATTCGGGACTCGGTGGCTAAAATTCAAACATTGAGGGACCAGCTCCTCCGGCACGACACCTCATGGGGAAACTGGTGGCCGTTTGGGTCCCTGGGCAACTGTCACCCACTGGTCGATTGCATTCATTCTCGTTATCATCGCTGTGTGTATATTATGCTGTGCTTGCCAAACTATTCAGAACACGTCTGCCTTTTTTCAGGCCTGTACAGTCACATACAGCGTTAACCTTAGAAATAGTTGAGTGTAAGACTTCCATTAAGATATATTACTTTCCTTCTCACTCTGTTACATGTAATGCTTGGCGAGTGGCGTGGATCCGAGTTATGGATTTTATTGGACGGGGTCGTGACAGTCACGTGACACCACAGCTCACTACCTGGTCGGAAGGCACGCCACCTGCCAATCAAGGTTTGACCCCTCCTCCCCATCAATGCACACCCCAACACTGGCCCCTTTAATTAGCTTTGTACTTGGCCTCGAGCAATTGGCCTTTGTAATCATCGTAACTCTGCTGGTACAGAGCCATTGGCCCCCCTGTGAATTACCAGGGCGGGACCCTCCAGCCTTGCTGCACTATAAAGGGTGCCACGTGTGCTGGACCCTTTCCCTTTGCCATCTCCGAGGGACCACCCTACTTCACCCCAGGCTGAGAACCGTGGAACGGAGCTGGAGGAATTGTTGGTGAGCTGTGTATTGAATACTGTTGGGAGCGTTGATTACTGTCCCTAATAACATAGAGCCGAGCCTGCACAGAGACAAGGGGTGGAGAGTATCGTATTGACTTTTCCCTTGGTTGTGTGTGCGCGTGTACTTTGTCCCCAGGCGATCTTCCCACATTCATTAGTAATTGACCGTGTGTGTTTTATTGCCGATCCGACTTTCCCCACGACTGCTGTAAATTGTGTGCATGTTGCTTCAGTTGCCATTTTCCCACGCTTGCCTTCTGTAAATAAAATACTTTACTGCCAAGACTGTGTGTCCGAACTCCTTGCCTTTGAGACCTACCGAATCTGTTTCCCCACTTACCACACTTGCTCACCCAATTTACATTGTCTACGTTCATGCGATATGGGTGTTGTTTAATCGGTTTGGCTTGACCAATATCTATGTCGTGTACTGCGACCGTGGTTTGCTTGGGAACATCGGGAAATAAATCTTTAAACTTCAGAATTAATTCCTTCAGCTGTTGTTCTTGTTTTGGTTGCAGATTAGGCAACTTGTTAGCAATGTTTTCTGGAACAACCGAGTTCATGAGCCTAACTGGGACCACGTTTGGCTTGTGAAAAGTCTCAGACGAGTCAATTGTTTCATTCTCAGGGTTGCCAGATTCATATGTTTTGACAACAACACTCACAGACGGTGCCTGCCTGTCAAAAAAAAAGGCTTCATCATATTTATGTGTAACACCTGTGTTAGTTTGCGTCGGTCGGGTGTTTTAATAACATAATTCACATCATTAATTTGAGAGCCTATTTCATACGGTCCGTTGAATTTCGCCTGAGGTGGATTCGTCAACATTGGAAATAGGCAAGCACCTTATTCCCCACCTGGTATTTTCTTTCACAAGCCCGCTTATCAAAGCAGCACTTCATTTTGTTTTGAGAAATCTTTAAGTTTTGTCTCGCTAGAGTACAGGCCTGGTGTAGTTTATTTTTGAACTTCAAAACATAGTCTAACAAGTTAACATCAATCCCATCAATCCACTGTCCCTTTAACAAGGTCAAAGGTCACCTCACTCTGTGACCAAATACAAGTTCAAATGGACTAAATCCCAGTGATTCCTGGACCAACTCTCTTACTGTGAACAAAAGCAAATATATTCCTTCATCCCAGTCTTTTCCATTTTCAACACAGTGTCTTTTTTTGGCGTGTGCGTGCGAGAGTCCGATGATGTCTTTTTCAAGCCTTTACAAGGCACGGAGCGAGAGAGAGAGAGAGAGACAGTGTGGAACGCATTATGTCTTAATAATTGTTTTGAGGGTAGAATGAAATCTTTCTAGAACCCATGATGGAATGCGGATTATGTAATTTGTTTAGCTCCCAGTTCATAAACTACCTGCTGGAATAATCCAGATGTAAAATTACTTCCTTGATCAGACTGGATTTCTTTAGGCAAACCAAATCAAGTAAAAAAACTTGGTAACAGCCTTCGCCAGGTTTTTAACTTTAATATTTCTGAGAGTTATTGCCTCTGGGAATCTGGATGCAGTACACATAATAGTTAGCAAATACCGATGGCCAGCTTTAGCCTTTGGCAATGGGCAAACTCAATCCAGGATAACTTTAGAAAAGGGTTCACCGAATGCAGGTATAGACCACGGTGGGGCCTCCTATCAAACCGACACTGACTTGACAAGTGTGACAGGTTCTGCAAAAGTTCACAACATATTTCCCCAAATTAGGCATGTAGAAGTATTTCATAATCCTGTTTACAGTTTTATTCACTCCAAAATGTTGACCTAAGGGCATACTGTGAGCCAAAGTTTAAATTTCAGCCCTATAAACTTTAGGAACTACAACTTGGTGAACAATTGCCCATTCCTCATTCGCTGGTATAGCAGGTGGCCTCCGCTTCCTCATTAACACTCCATCCTCCAGATAATACCCTACTGCCACTTTCTTAATCGCATCATCTGAGAGAGCTGTTTCTTTCAAAGCTTCACTCTCAGGGTCTCGGTTCTGTTCTGCTATAAACTCCTTCCAAGACAGGGATAAATCTTTCTTATCAGACTTACTACCTGAATCCTGTTGAAACAATGAAGGCAGAAAAGTCCCTGACAAGTCATCATAACCTGAATCCTGATTTTGGCTATCACGGGTATCAGAATTATGCTGCACAGATCCGTCTGGGTCGGCAGACTTTTTAGCCATACTGCGACTTACTGCGCAGGAAGGATAAATGTTAAAATCCATCTGTGGGTCGTCAGTGGTTGGCTTAGTTGTCAACTGCACTGCAGGAACAACTTTACCATCTGCCAGGTCATTCCCTAACAGCAAAGTAACATCTTCCACCGGTAAACTGGAGCATAATCCGATCTTAACAGGTCCCGAAACCAACCCTGACTGTGAAGTTACCTTGTGCAATGGCACAGAAACGATACCGACCCCAATGCCTTTAATAAGATTTACCTCTCCAGTGTTAGTCTCATCACCAAACTTTAGGACACTGTCTAATATAAGTGACTGAGAAGCCCCAGTATCTCGAAGAATTTTCACTGGTACTGGGGTTGACCCTTCCTTTACTAATACAAACCCATCTGACATAAAATGATTGAATCCCTTCTTAACTCAGTCAGACCTCTCAGTCCTTAATTGAGCCTCAACAGAATGTTCAGAACCCTGTGGGTTTATAGGTGCTTCAACATACTGAACACAGGCATTCGGGACTGCCTCCTTTTCCTTTTTCTTCTTCAGGACAGAACAATTAGCCATCATATGACCAGCTTTCTTACAATAGTAACAAGTGAGACCAGAATATTTCTCCTTCAACTGTTTCCCTTCATCCTTACTCTTGTCACTGGTCCCAGCTTCAATTTCTGGTTTACCCCTGCTACTCTTTTGGAAGCTCTTATTCTGGGTAAACTTAACCTTATGAGTTAAAACAAACTCATCTGCTAATCTAGCAGACTACTGCAAAGTGACAGTATCCTTTTCATCTAAATATGTCTTTAGGTCATCAGACACTCAGCTTTTGAATTCTTCAATTAAAACCAACTCTTTCAAGCTGTTAAAATCATCCTTCACATTTTTACATGTGCACCAGCAGTCAAAACACACAAACTTCTCATAAGCAAATTCCATATAAGTCTAGTTCACAGATTTCCTCAAATTTCTAAACATTTGCTGTATGATTCTGGGACCGACTCGTAAGCTTTGAGCACAGACGGTTTCACTATGTCATATCACTATGTGATAAGGTTCCACACGGTAAGTTTATTCAGAAAGTCAGAAGGGATATTTGGCCAGGTGGATTCAGAATTGGCTTGCCTACAGAAAGCAGACAGTCGTGGTGGAGTGAGTATATTTTGGATTTGAGGGTTGTAACTAGTGGTGTCCCACATGCATCGGTACTGGGACACTTACTTTTCGTGATTTTTATTAACGACCTGGATATGGGGGTAGAAGGGAGGGTTGACAAGTTTGCAGATGATACAAAGGTTGGTGGTGTTGTGCATAGTGTAGAGGATTGACAAAGATTGCAGACAGACATTGATAGGATCCATGAATGGGCTGAAAAGTGGCAGATGGAGTACAACCCGGAGAAGTGTGAGGTGGTGCAATTTGGAAGGTGGAACTCCAAGACAGAGTACAAAATAAATGGCAGGACACTTGGTAGTGTGGAGGAGCAGAGGGATCTGGGGGTTTATGTCCACAGATCCTGAAAGTTGCCTTACGTGTAGGTAGGGTAGTTAAAAACGCTTTATGGAGTGTTAGCTTTCATAAGTCGAGGGATAGAGTTTAAGAGTCGCAAGGTAATGGTGCAGCTCTATAAAACTCTGGTTAGGCCACACTTGGAGTACTGTATCCAATTCTGGTCACCTCACTATAGGAAAGATATGGAAGCATTGGAAAGGGTACAGAGGAGATATATCAGGATAATGTCTGGTTTAGACTGCATGCATTATGATCAGAGATTAAGGAAGCTAGGGCTTTACTCTTTAGAGAGAAGGAGGATCACAGGAGACATGATAGAGGTATACAAGATATTAAGAGGCATAGATAGAGTGGGCAGCCAGCGCCTCTTCCCCAGGGTACCACTGCTCAATACAAGAGGACATGGCTTTAAGGTAAGGGGTGTGAAGTTCAAGGGGGATATTAGAGGAAGGTATTTTTTTTAACTCAGAGAGTGGTTGGTGTGTGGAATGCACTGCCTGAGTCTATGGTGGAGGCAGATACACTAGTGAAATTTAAGAGACTACTAGACAGGTATATGGAAGAATTTAAAGTGGGTGGGGGATATATGGGAGGCAGGGATTAAAGGTCGGCACAACATTGTGGGCTGAAGGGCCTGTGCAGTGCTGTTCTATGTTCTATAATCAGCTGCTTCATCAATTATCAAAGCAGAATAGGCTTGCTGAGCCTTCCCCTTAATTACACTATGTAAGAGAATAGGCCAACCCTCTTTTGGCCACTTTAAACTCTGAGCAACCTTCTCAAAATACTGGAAGTGTTTATCAACCTTTGCCTTGTCAAATGGAGGTAGCAATTTAACTTCCCAACTGGCCTCAAACTTATCACCAGAGTGTAACACTAGACCCCTTTGCTGTAATCTCTCTATCTTTTCCAGCTGGAACAGCCTCTGTCTTTCTGCTTCCTCCCACTGTTTTACTGCCTCTTCTCTCCGTTTTTCTGCCTCTCTAGCTTTAAACGGCCTCTGCCTTTCCGCAGCCTCCATCTTTAATTTTTGTCATTTGTATGGGAGCTCAAGCTCACTAGGTTTACTTTCAGGAAACACCTCCAACACCTCCACTTTAAACACACCGTCAGATACATAATGTTCAGCGATTATCCTCTGCATCAGTGCCCTCCTGATTATAAATTTCACCTCAGCAAGTTTTAACCTTTTTAGCAATACCCAACAACCCAGTCCTTCTGGCGTCCTCTAATGCCTCAGAGGTTGGCCCTTCCAGATATCTATCAACATCCATTGCTGCTGATTTTCCACCCACAAATAAATCAAAATTGATTTCCCCAATGAAATCGATAATTAATCAATACGCCCCCAAATCTATTCATATCCTGGACACAGGCCCCAATTTTGTTACGAATCGTCCCACTTTAGAAAAGAACCAGCAGCAATAGACTACACCTGAGTCTGTTTTTGATGTTAAAACTATCCTTATTAGAATCTCATTGTAATTTAGTAACTTAAGCAAGATGAACAGAAGTTAACAGTGTTATGTGTATATATGTGTGTAAATAGAACTCCCAAACTATTGAGCTCGGGGGGAACAAGACTTGGAGTCTTGAGATACTAAAGTATGAAAGTTCAGTTCAACCACGGAATAGGTGATGAGAGAGAGATATTTGTAATCCAGGGTAAATGTCGAGAGAAGGAAATTTTGTCGAATTCCACAGGTTCCATGGAGGTAAAATGGGAGAACAGTCACTGTAGATTTTATCTGTCATTGTTCCAAATCCATATATGAATTATCACCGAAAGTGACTTGTCACAAGGGGTATCCTCTTCAAGTGAATTACCACACCACGCCCAGGCAAGGGTTAATACATTCAGTGGTCTTCACAGGATACCCCAAATCCGATCCACTCCTATGGATCAAACGAGATGACAGAATCGATAATTAACCCACACTTGTGGTCATAGGAAAGATCCAAACAGTGACTCTTGGCCACGAGTTCCCTGGTTTCAATCCTTCCATTTTTCCTCCTTCATCTCTGTCTGACTCTGAGTGTCTGTGTCCTTGGTTAAAACTAAACAAGCTGCGAGCGATGTAAACAAGCAGCAAGTCATACTGATTCACCTTCTTAATCTCTCTCTCTCTTAAAATGACAGTCCACAGCAAATGAAACATAGGGATTCATAACAACGGCCACTCCCCAGTGTGAGCTGACTGGTGTGCCAGTAGTCGGGATGACTGAGTGAATCCTTTCCCACATTCTGAGCAGGAGAACGGCTTCTCCCCAGTGTGAACTCGCTGATGACTCTGTAGGGTGGATAACCGAGTGAATCTCTTCCCACAGACTGAGCAGGTGAACTGCTTCTCCCCAGTGTGAACTCGCTGATGTTTCTCTAAGGTGGATGAATCAGTGAATCTCTTCCCACATTCTGAGCAGGTGAATGGCCTCTCCCCAGTGTGAATTCGCTGATGACTCTGTAGGGTGGATAACCGAGTGAATCTCTTCCCACAGACTGAGCAAGTGAACGGCTTCTCCCCAGTGTGAACTCGCTGGTGTCTCTGTAGGATGGATGAATCAGTGAATCTCTTCCCACATTCCGAGCAGGTGAATGGCTTCTCCCCAGTGTGAACTTGCTGGTGTCTCTGTAGATGGTGTAACTGAGTGAATCCCTTCCCACATTCTGAACAGGTGAACCACCTCTCTCCAGCATGAACTCGCTGATGTACTTTCAGTTTAGATGATTTAGTGCATCCCTTCCCACAGTCTGAGCAGGTGAACAGCCTCTCCCTAGTGTGAACTCGCTGATGTACCAGTAGGGTAGATGAATCAGAGAATCTCTTCCCACAGACTGAGCAGATGAACGGCTTCTCCCCAGTGTGAACCTGCTGATGCCTCTGTAAGGTGGATGACTCAGTGAATCCTTTCTCACATTCTGAGCAGGTGAGCGGTTTCTCCCCAGTGTGAACTCGCTGGTGTGCCAGTAGTTGGGATGACCGAATGAATCCCTTCCCACACTCTGAGCAGATGAACGGCCTCTCTCCAGTGTGAACTCGCTGATGACTCTGTAGGGTGGATGACTGAGTGAATCTCTTCCCACAGTCTGAGCAGGTAAATGGCTTCTCCCCGGTGTGAACTCGCTGATGTACCAGTAGAGCAGATGACTCAGAGAATCTCTTCCCACAGACTGAGCAGATGAATGGCTTCTCCCCAGTGTGAACTCGATGATGAACTTTCAGTTTATATGAGCCAGTGAATCCCTTCCCACAGTCCAAACAGGTGAATGGCCGCACACCGGTGTGAACTCGCTGGTGAGCCATTAGGTCAGATGACCGAGTGAATCGTTCCCCATAAATTCCGCAGATGACCAGCCTCTGCCTATTGTGAACTGACTGGTGTTTCCACAGGTGGGATGACTGACTGAATCCTTTCTCACACACAGAACAGGTAAATGGCCTTGCCCAGTATGAACTTGGTGATGTACCTTCAATTGTGATAACTGAGTGAATCCATTCCCACTGTCTGAGCAGGTGAATGGCCTTTCTCCTGTGTAAAATGACGGGCGTGCCAGTTGGTCAAATGACCGAGTGAATTCCTCCCCACAGTCTGAGCAGGAAGGATGGTCGATTGAATCCCCTGCTCCACTTCTAAAATATCTGGAAAGAGTCAACAAAACTGGCATGCCATGTTTGAGATTCCTGGAGACAAATTCCTTCTCATTTTTAACCTGTAAAAAGATTTACAAAATCCATCAATGGGTGTAGAACAACATCTCAGATGAGATTAATTGAGTTGCCAATGTTTGATTTGGTATCACACTGTTACAGTGAGGTTCAACCCAAGTTGGACAGAGAAATCATCTCCTGACTGGGCAGAGTGCTGGTATCTGGAATGACCATCAATTCCCTGATAATCTTCCTGTCTCTATAAGAATGGGGCCTTTCTGCCATCTCCAATTTGTACCTTGGCTGAGTTGAACTCTCTCCATTGGTATTATTCCCTGCTCCTGCTGAGCTGCATGGGTTCCTGGCTCCACAGTAACTGAAACAGTCTCACGCAAACAGTCTTTCTAGATGTGCAGCTGGGATTTTCTTTTACGTATGATTAACTTAAATTGCCACAGCTTTAACGCCATGTAGAAAATTCCTGCTGAGATGAATGGTTGGTCCACATCTGTTGAAAGGACAGAGTGATTTTTTGTATTATTGTAACAGTCATAGAAAATTACAACACAGAAACAGGCCCTTTGGGCCATATAGTTTGTGCTGAACTATTTAAACTGTCCACTTCCATACTGCTAACATCCAGGTACCTACACGAACATCTTAAATGTTGAAATCGAGCTCGCATGCACCACTTGTGCTGGCTGCTCATTCCACAGCCGGATGACTGTCCGTGTGAAGAAGCTTCCCCTCATGTTCCCCTTAACATTTCACCTTAAAACCCTTAGCCCATGGACTCTGGTTGTGGTCCCACCCCATTTCAGTGGTAAAAGCCAGCTTGCATTTACACTATCTATGCCCCTCTATCACAATCAAATATCCCCTCAATCTTCTACATTCCAAGGTATAAAGTCCTAACCTGTTAATATTTCCTTCTAACCCATGTCCTCCAGACCTGGCAACATCCTTGTGAATTTTCTCTGAACTCTTTCAAAGTCCTTACATCTTTCCTGTAGGTTGGTGACCAAAACTGCACACGATACTCCAAATTAGGCCTCACCAATGTCTTCTACAAGTCAACATAATATCCATTTATTGTTGTCAGTACTTGCTTCATGAAGGGCAATGAGCTAAAATCTTTCCTTCATCTCTATCTAACTGTGATACCACTTTCAGTGAATTAAGGACTTGTATACCCAGGTACCTTTCTTCTACAACACTCCTCCGTGCCTGACCAGTCACTGTGAAAGACCTCCCTTAGTAGATCATACCAAAGTGCAACAACTCACACTTATCTGCATTAAATTCCATTTTCCATTTCTCAAAACATTTTCCCAGCTGGTCCAGATTGCACAGCAAGATTAAATGTTTTTTTGGCATTGACTACATGGGCCAAAGAGCCTGTTTCTGTACTCAACTTCTCCATGTTTATATGGCAGAGAAGCTGGCCAAACTTGTTTGGAAGGGAAAGGGTAGGAGTGACAATTGAGCAGCAGTGGCTGGAATTTCTGGAGCAATTCAGGAGCTGAGTGATTCCACAGAAGTGGAAGCATTAGAAAGACAGGAGGACACAACTGTGGCTAAAATGAGAAGCCAAAGCTAACATAAATGTCAAAGAGAGGGCAAACAAACAACAAAAACTATTCACAAGCTTTGAGAAACCAAAAGAAGACAACAAAAAAAGTCAGATGAGCTCAGTGCGTGGAATCATGACTTGTAGTCATTAATGGGTCTCGGTAGCACCCAACAGTCTGAGGCATTTAGAAGAACAAAATATACGAGGCTTCAATTTCTCTTCAAAAGCAAGGTTCCCTGGACCAGTTACCTTTCAACTTTCATTTTGGCAGGCACATACAAACTCTGCATCCTCAAAAATTCACATATGAAGGCCTCCCACTTACAGGTACTCCTTTGCCAGGAAATAACCTGTCCCAAACCACACGTCAGATTCTTTCTGATACCATCAAAATTGACCTTTCTGCAATTTAGAATCTTAACCCCTGGACCAGATCTTTCTTTTTCCATATTTACTTGGAATCTCATGGCATTATGATCACAAATTCTGTCACCACCCTGGATCATTTCCTAACAGCTTATTGCACACTTCTATGTCGGGAATTCTACGTACTGATTAAGGGCACATTTGACAAACTTTACCCCATCTAATCCTTTTACAGTATGGGGAGTCCCAGTCAATATATGGAATGTTAAAATCACTTACTGGAACAACCTTTGTTTCTTGGCATGGTCTGCAATCTCTCTACAAATATCTCTAAATCCCTCAGACTGTTGTGTGTAAACAAGCCCTATAATGGCCACAATATCATAATTCCCTGTCCTGAGCTCATCAGGGTTTCCTACAATGCTTCTTGCATTGTGATATACACAGCTCAGCACATTCATCGCACCATGTTCTCAACCATTTGATTGCTGACTCTGTCTGAGATCTGAACAACATCTGACTGGTGTCAAGAAAACAAACTCTCCCTCATTGTCACAAAAAACAAAGCAGCAGGAGGAATGGAGACAGGCTGACAGCAAAGGATCTGGGGCTGAGAGGGGTGAACAGCTTTAAGATCCTCGGCATAAACATCACCAAGCATCTCACATGGTCTGTACATACCGGCTGTGTTGTGAAAAGAGCACAGCAGCACCTCTTTCACCTCAGATAGTTGAAAAAGTTGGGGATGGGGACCAAAATCCTGAGGACATTCTACAGGGACACAATAGAGAGCATCCTGACTGGCTGCCATCCACCTGCCTGGTAATGGGAAACTGTACTTCCCTTAATCTCAGGAACCTGCAGAGAGTGGTGCGGACAGCCCAGCGCATCTGTAGATGTGAACTTCCCACTATTCAGGACATTTACAGAGACAGGTGTGGAAAAAGGGCCCAAAAGATATTGGGGACCCAATTCACCACAACCACAAACTGTTCCTGCTGCTACCATCCACGAAACGGTACCACAGCAAAAGGAGCAACAGGCTCCGGGACATCATCTTCCACCAGGCCATCAGACTGATTAATTCATGCTGATACAACTGCATATTTATGTTATACTGACTGTTATATGCACAAACTATTTTATTATAAATTACTATAAATTACACATTGCACATTTTAGATGGAGATGTAACGTAAAGACTTCTACTCCCTCATGCATATGTATGTAAGAAAGTCAATTCAATTCAACATCACCCTCTCCACTATCTGTCCTGTCTTTCTGGCTCCCATTCCCCCTACAAATCATTTTAACCACATCAGCACCCCCCTCCACCACACTTGCTCTCGCAGCCTTACCACGAGGATATTAGTCCCCTTCCTGTTCTGTTCCCCTAACTAATGAATCCCCTATCACTCCTTTGACTTTCCTCTGCCAGGTAATCCCCCCCAATACTTTCTAAAGTGTTCCACCTGTTGCTGTCGGGGATGGCCACAAGAGTGCTCTGCGATGGGTATGTAACCTCATTCCCCTTCCTGACTCTCACCCAGTTTCCTGTGTCCTGCACCTTGGGTGTAACTCACTTCTCTTCATGTCATATCTATCACCCCCTCCAACTCCCGGATGATCCGGAATTCATCCATTTCCAGTTCCAACTCCTTAAAGTGCTGGGTTACAAGCTGCAGCTGGATGCACATCTTGTAGGTGAGGACATCAGGGACACTGGAGGTCTCCCCACCATCCCTCCAATACCCCTCTAATTTGTAATGACGTGTGCACATAAATCATGTAGATAGATAGATACTTTATTCATCCCCATGGGGAAATTCAACTTTTTTCCAATGTCCCATACACTTGTTGTAGCAAAACTAATTACATACAATACTTAACTCAGTAAAAAATATGATATGCATCTAAATCACTATCTCAAAATGCATTAATAATAGCTTTTAAAAAGTTCTTAAGGTCCTGGCGGTAGAATTGTAAAGCCTAATGGCATTGGGGAGTAGTGACCTCTTCATCCTGTCTGAGGAGCATTGCATCAATAGTAACCTGTCGCTGAAACTGCTTCTCTGTCTCTGGATGGTGCTATGTAGAGGATGTTCAGAGTTATCCAAATTGACCGTAGCCTACTCAGCGCCCTTCGCTCAGCTACCGATGTTAAACTCTCCAGTACTTTGCCCACGACAGAGCCCGCCTTCCTTACCAGCTTATTAAGACGTGAGGCGTCCCTCTTCTTAATGCTTCCTCCCCAACACGCCACCACAAAGAAGAGGGCGCTCTCCACAACTGACCTATAGAACATCTTCAGCATCTCACTACAGACATTGAATGACGCCAACCTTCTTAGGAAGTACAGTCGACTCTGTGCCTTCCTGCACAAGGCATCTGTGTTGGATTTCAAGAGATAGATTAAGTGCAAAAAGGATTGCAAGGCACAAAGTTGGTCCTCTGGAAGACCGGAATGGCAATCCACGTGTGGAAACAAAGCAGATGGGGGAGATCTTAAATATTTTTCCATCTCTATTTACTCAGGAGATGGACAAAGGGTCTATGGGAGTGTGGAAAAGCGGCATTAACCATTTCAACCCTGGGGGAAAAAAACACTCCTCTGGCCACTCACACGCTCAATACCCCTCATCATTTTATGCACCTAAAAATGTCTCTAAATATAAAACAAGGAAATTATCCATTGCACAATCTACTTTACACGATTCAGTACATTTACACAGACAGGTGTGTAAAAGGGCCCAAAGAATATCAGGGACAAACAGGCCCAATTCACCCACAACCACAAACTGTTCCTGCTGCTAACCATCCAGGAAACGGTACCACAGCAAAAGAAGCAACAGGCTCCGGGACATCATCTTCCACCAGGCCATCAGACTGATTAATTCATGCTGATACAATTGCATTTCGATGTTATATTGACTGTCCCTATGTGCAAACTATCTATATAAGTTACTATAAATTACACATTGTACATTTACATGGAGATGTAACGTAAAGATTTCTACTCCTCATGTTTATGAAGTATGTATTTAATAAAGTCAATTCAATTCACCCTCTCCACTATCTGTTCTGTCATTCTGGCTCCCATTCCCCCTACAACTTATTTTAAACCACATCACCCCCCCCCCCCCCCACCGTTCACTACCACTAGCAAGCCTTACCACTAGGATATTCGTCCCTCTTGTTCTGTTCCTCTAACTAACGAATCCCCTATCAGCCTTTTGACTTTCCTCTGCCAGGTAATTCCCCCCCTCCAACAGTTTCTAAGTGGTCCACCTGTTGTTGTTGGGGATGGGCCACTAGAGTACTCTGCGATGGCTATTTAACCTCATTCCCCTTCCTGATTCTCACCCAGTTTCCTGTGTCCGGCACCTTGGGTGTAACTCACTCTCTTCATGTCATATCTATCACCCCCCTCCAACTGCTGGATGATCTGGAATTCACCCCATTTCAAGTTGCAGCTCATTGAAGTGCAGGGTTACAAGCTGCAGCTGGATGCACATCTTGTATGTGAGGGCATCAGGGACACTGGAGGTCTCACCACCTTCCCACCAATGTCCCCTCTAATTTGTAATGACCAGTGTGCACATAAATCATGTACTGTGTATTTTTTTTAACCCAGTGACAACAGTGCACAGTGAATTTTATATAGAGAGGTATTCATTTTCACAGCTAGCAAATCACTGTCGATAAAAACTTTGATCTCCTCTGAGTTCTATCGAATTCATCTGCACTCTCACACAGCCTATGTAGCAGGCCTATAACGGGTTATGAAGGATTTTCTCGCCAGAGCTTTTGCACACTGTCCATATGTGATTTGCTTGCTAAATGATGCTTTAAAAAGTCAGATTTCCCAAATTTCACTCCACTTCTTCCCATTTGCAAATTCTCAAGCAACTTTTGCATCACCACAATACAGACAGGTAACAGCAGTTTCTGTGTTGTACATAAATATTTCCCCTGAACCCTCTCCAGATGACTGACGGTGATGAACTCGGTGATGGCACGGGAAGGGCAGTAGTCTGTCTCATTGGAGTCTGGCACATTTGTGATGTGAAAGTTACTTTTTGCCCAGGACAAAGGTTTTTGATATTATCATTGTACCCAGAGAGAATGGGTCAAAACATGTTCTCACCTGTAGAAAAGGTCCAGAACAAGAGGAGGTAGAACAAGCAACACACACACAAAATGCTGGAGGAACTCAGCAGGCCGGGCAGCATCTATGGAAAAGACTACTAATGCTGAGTTGCGCCCGCATTTTGTGTGGGTTGCTTAGATTTCCAGCATCTGCTGATTTCCTCTTCTTTGTGATTGGAGGCAGGAACAAAAGGTAATTTTCTCTACTGCTGATGCAAAAGATTTTGTTCCGTTCCTCCCAGTTCCTAATCCTTGCATTTAGATAGCTGGATCTCAGCTCTGTCTGAGAGATCCATCGGTTCCCATTCCCTCATCAGCCGGAAAGCTTCCCGGGGCCCGTGTGTACGCATCGTGGGGTTGAGAGAGAGGGAAAAGAGCAGGACTGTTCCGGAATTGCTGGCCACCGTGACCGGATTTCACAGGAATCGTTCTGAAGTCCGTGTTTAATATAAAAACGGAGAGAATCGCTCTTACCTGCACCCGACATTTTCAATGCCTTCAGGGTACAGCGCGCATGCGTGATACTCGGGGACGTCATCAGCCTGACGCCTGCGCATTTCATCGGTGCTTTAGAGCCGGCGAAATTTTTAACGCACCGCATTATGGGTAATTACGGTGCCATTAAACATTTCTGCAACCACCGGTTCATTGTCCATACCTCTATTTTTTTCCTGTGCATAGAAAAATCAGCAGCTGTTTAAACGCAGAAGAAGTGGCTTCCCATAAACACTATATTCAATATCCAACATGTATCTAATGCCAAAGTAAAAATGCAGTTATAAAACACAGGAGATTCTGCAGTTGTTGGAAATACAGAGACGCACACCAACACACCACAAATGCTGGAGGAACTCTGCAGTTCAGGCAGCAACTAAGCAGAGGAGTACACAGTCTAGACATGCTGAAGGGCTCGGCCTAAACCTTGTCTATTTATTCCTCTCCACATTTTCTGGCTCATCTGTTGATTTCCACTAGTATTTTGCAGAATTTAACCACCTTTTTTTCCGGTCAACCAGTTTCCAAATGTTTCTGGTCTTTCTTTTGTAGCTACATCCTGCTGGTCTGATTCCTCCTCCTCCTCGTAAACCTCTAGACCCCATCTCTCTCTGGAGCCCCAAAACCCTGACTCAGGCTGGCAACACTTTGGTTTCTGACTCTGCACCATCGAAGATTTCACTCGCTAGTCTGCTGTCAGACTTTAGAGGCGCATTGTGTGATAAGACCGCAGGTTCGTTTACTGTGAGTGTCGCCTGAAATGCCGGAATGAGGGCGAGAAGACTGCGAGGGAGGGGGAGGAGAGGGAGAGGGAGAGGGAGAGGGGGAGGGAGGGAGGGAGGGAGGGGGAGAGAGAGGAGAGAGAGAGAGAGAGAGAGAGGAGAGAGAGAGGAGAGAGAGAGAGAGAGAGAGAGGAGAGGGAGGAGAGAGAGAGAGGAGAGAGAGAGAGAAGAGAGAGAGAGAGAGGAGAGAGAGAGAGAGAGAGAGAGAGAGAGAGAGAGAAAGAAAGAAAGAAAAACTGTTGGAACTCTTTCATGCCGAAAAGGTTGGGTTGATCTGATCATCGGCACGCAGTGCACAACGGATGTGTGACTGTCACTTCGTATCATCCATATGTGTGGATTTGCTGGAGTATCCTGTGGTATCACTTTTGTTGGCCCTTACCTGGAATCGGGGTGTTCTGTGGTAACCACTTGAAGACGATATTCCTGTGACTGTCACCTGGTGATATTTCTAAGTGGATTTCGGAACTAATTGACGGATAAGATCTTCGGCGACTGTTCTTTCGTTTACCCAGCGTGGAATGTGTGTGGAATTCTTCGTAATTGCCTTCTCTCTACATGTTCGTGTGGATTTACAAATCTCTCCTCTCACTCACTTGTTCCGTGGATTACTGGACTTTTCTATTTTACCATCTTAAGGCTTTAAGCATTGTTTCCCGAGCTTGATAGTTTGGGAGCTATATATACGCATTACACTGTTAACTTCTGTTTATTTCGTTTAATCTTTTATATCTGGAGCAGATACTAATGAAGATAGTGGTTTTAACATCGAAACCAGACTCCATTAGTGATCTGTTGCTGCTGGTACATAACAATTGCAACAACCCAGCTGTCTGAGGCACAGTCCATTAAAATTGGAGAAAATGATCCAAAACGTTGAAAAAGAGCAGGGAAGAAGGAGTTTAACACAACTTCGTCCGGAGCCCTGAAGAACGTCACAACCACAGTGAGCTCATCGTCTTATTCAGCCCGGAGAAAATCATGCAGGGAATTCATGCAGGTGTATAAGATGATGAGAGGCATTGGTCGTGTGGATAGCCAGTGGGTTTTTCCCAGGGCAGAAACGGCTAACACGAGGGGAATAGGTTTATCGCTGCTTGGAAGTAGGTACAGAGGAGATGTCAGAGCTAAGTTTTTAAAGCAAAGAGTGGTATTTGTGTGGAATGCATTGCCAGCGATGGTGGTAGAAGCTGATACAATAGGGTCTTTTAAGAGACTCTTAGATAGGTACATGGAGCTTAGGAAATAGGAGGCTATGCAGTAGGCATTTTCTAAGCATTTTCTAGAGTAGGTTACATGGTTGGCAACCTGTCATCTCAGGGAGAGTGAGAGGGGAACGGCATGGGTAGATTTTGATATACTGATATGGAACAGAAATATGGGCATGGACCAAATGGGCCGAGCGGCCTCCCTAGTTTGCATCGTGAGTGTGGTAGAGACAGTAAGTACTTGAGACACGGGATTTGATACAAACTGATTTATCTTTCACAGCTCCACAATATTAAACACACAGTCTAGTTAAGGCTAACATCAGCAGAACAGACTCCTCCAATGCTCAGTGACCAGGGTTCAGTCCTGGGTGCGATAAGCAGACCGCAAGAACTGCAGAATCTGACCAGTAACAGTCCCCTCATGAACCTGCAGCTGCCTTCAGTCACCGTGATGGTTAAAACATTTAACACAGGGACTCCGCCTCTCGCTCATGGACATGTAAGACACAGTCGATTTCTGTCCGCCGTTAATCTCTCCCTTTTCCGACTTAAACTTTGAAATTTCAACTTTATTCAGTGGGATCTGTCGAGCAACAGTTATAATTATGGCCCCCCAGAAAAACAGAGGATTCAGGCGCTGGCATTATTTCCATTGGTGCGAAGCGATGTCAATTACTCGTTACACCCAATAGTACAGGAGAAACAGCCGAGAGATCGTCTCCCCGCTTCCTCGGCGGGATAAACCTCAAAGTAAATGTCCCGCTTTTTGATTTCTTTCCATTTCCCTCCGAGGGAAGTTGGGGGCGCTTCTGAAGCGTCCCCTGCGGCCGGAGTCTAATGTATCGCCGAGAGTAGGAGGAGAACACTGGCGAATCGGCTTGTTGCCGAACCCCCGGGAACAGAGAGAATGAACCCAGCAGGGGAAGGAAGGGGGGGGGGTGCATTTTATTGGAAAGATGGAGTGGTGACGAGCAGAGGGATTCACCACATTGGGGGTCAAACCGGCAGTCTATTGACCTACAAGTGGGGCCAATGGTCCGAGCAAAGTGGGGGGGCGAAATGGACCAGTCCAGGGACTTATTGAATGACAGGACGGTTTGGAGGGGCCGAGTGGTCTTCGTCTGTTCTGGGAGTCGGTCTGTTTAAAGACCCTTCCTGGGCCTGTACGATGTCCCCAGTGGGTGTTGTAGGGACCAATGCTTGGAACCCCAGCTGTTCCCAAACTGTGTCCACTATTGGCTAAGAGACCAAATACAACATTTCCAAATCAGTTATTGACACAAAATGCATCTTCATAGAAACCGTACAGCACAATTCCGGCACTTCAAGCCCACAATGCTGTGCCGAACATGTCCTTAACTTAGAAATTTACCTAGGGTTACCCATAGCCCTCTAGTTTTCTAAGATCCATCTACCTGTCCAGGAGGTCTCTTAAAACACCCTATCGGTTCAGCCTCCAACACCGCCACCGGCAGCCCATTCCACACACTCACCACTCTCTGTGTCAAAAAAAACTTTCCCTCTCATGTTAGCCATTTTCAGCCCTGGGAAAAAGCCTCTGACTATCCAAACGATCAATGCCTCTCATCACCTTATACAACCTCTATCAGGTCACCTCTCGTCCTCCATCGCTCCAAAGAGAAAAGGCCGAATTCACTCAACTATTCTCATAAGGCACGGTTCCCCACAATCCAGGCAACATCCTTGTAAATCTCCTCTGCACCCTTTCAATGGTTTCCACATCTTTCCTGTATTGACGGGACCAGAAATGTGCACAGTACTCCAAGTGGACTCTGGACCATGGTCCTATATAGCTGCAACATTACCTCTCGGCTCTTAAACTCAATCGCACGGTTGATGAAAGCCCAATGCACCTTATGCCTTTTTCTTTTTAAATCTTTGTATTAATTTTTAAGCAAACATAAATGAAACATGAATACAAAGTGTTTGAGAGTACATAGTTGATAGTTTAAGTAGACATTCAAATATATAATAATCAATATATATAGCCATCCCAAACTCATAGTATTTATGAACAAAAGAAACAAAAAGACCTTATGCCTTTTTAACCACACAGTCAACCTGCGTAACAGCTTTGAGTGTCCTTTGGACTCAGACCCCAAGATCCCGCGGATCCTCTACACTGCCAAGAGGCTTACCATTAATATTATATTCTGCCATCATATTTGACCTAACAAAATGAATCACCTCACACTTATCAGTGTTGAACTCCATTTGCCACTTCTCAGTCCAGTTTTGCATCTTATCAATGTCCTGCTGTAACCCCTGACAGCCCTCCACACTATCAACAACACCTCCCCCCAAACTTTGTGTCATCAGCAAACTTACTATCCCATCCCTCCACTTCCTTATCCAGGTCATTTATAAAAATCACGAGGAGTAGAGGTCCCAGAACAGATCTCTGAGGCACACCAGACATACAGACAGATATCCTTTATTGATCCCGAGGGAAGTTGGGTTTTGTTAGTCACACACCAACCAATAATAGTGTAGAAATATAGTAATATAAAACCATAATTAAATAATAATAAGTAAATTATTCCAAGTGGAATAACACTCCCAGGGAGGAGTTGTAAAGTTCGATGGCCACAGGCAGGAATGACTTCCTTTGACGCTCAGTGTTGCATCTCGGTGGAATGAGGTCTCTGGCTGAATGTACTTCTGTGCCTAACAGGTACCTTATGGAGTGGATGGGAGTCATCCACTAGTCCACTAGTAATAGACCACTAGTCACCGACCTCCATGCAGAATATGACCCGACTACAACTATTCTTTGTCCTCTGTGGCAAGCCAGTTCTGGACCCACAAAGCAATGTCCTCTTGGATCCCATGCTCCTTACTTTCTCAATCGGCCTTGCATGGGGTACCTTGTTAAAGCTCATCTGAAAATCCATGCAAACACCATCCACTGCCTCTGCATTATCTATCTTGCCTGTTATTTCCTCAAAATATTGCAAGTGATTTGTCACACATGATTCCCTGCAAAGGAATTCTGCTGACTTTGTCCTACTTCATCATGCCTCCCCAATTACAGTACCCAAAAAACTCACCCTTAATACACCCGAACATATTCCTGACCACTGAGATCAGACTAACTGTCCTATAATCTCACTGGGACAACAATTTTGTTTTTTCAAAAGTGTTGCTTCCTCAGAATTTTTTTGTTTATGATAAACTGCTTGAAGATTAACACGAATATAATTTAAGACTACTTGTATCACGCAGGAATTTGGAAAAACGACAAATTAACTGTTATTGAACATATTGTCTTTAATTGCATAATGGTGCTGCTGCTTTGCAATAGTGCAACCAAGTAAAAAATATTTGGTTAATGATTTTCATTCGTACTCAGTGTCTGAGGCTTCTCGCTTAAGTGCCCAACACTAATTTGCAGCATTGCTGGATTCAGTTGCCCTGGTATCTTTTCTCCATGACCGCAGTGTCCTGGTGAAAACTTTCACCATGCTCGTCACTAACAGCACCAAGATTTGCAGGGAAGAAGTCCAAATGTGAATGCAGAAAATGAACCTTTAGTGACATGTTGCATTTCATGGTTTTATATGCTTGAAGCATGGTTTCAACCAGCTGCATGAAGCTTGGTGCTCTGTTGATGCCGAGAAAAATTTCAACAACTTCCTTGAATGCCTTCCATGTCATTTTCTCCAGTCCCACTAGAAATTCTTCAAATTGCCTGTCATTGATGACCTGTTTGATTTGTGGACCAATAAAAATGCTTTCCTTAACCTTGGCATCAGTTATTCTGGGAAAAATCTTTCATTGATTTTTTTTTTCCTCTGCCTGGTAATAGCAAATTCCATCCTTACAGTCCTGAACCCAATAATTATTACTAAAACCAGTCCTGACTTGCAGCAGCCGCGCCGGCTAAGTATGCCCAAGCATGCCTGAACAAGATAGGAAACTTTCCAGCTGACATTGCAGGCAACATTTTAATTGACCTGAATTATGAATTGAAATAATAAACATAAGCGATTTCAAAAAATGGTGCGTGATAGGGAAATTCCATGGTGATTTTCATGATCAGTAGCCCAAAATTCATAAGATACACCTAAAGGTTTTCAGGAAGCAAAACCTTTGTTGTCCATTGTTTTTTTTTTCTTCTGCCTCCCTCTCTTCTTAAAGAGTGGAGTGACATTGGCAAGTTTCTAGTCCGCCAAAAACCATTCCAACATCTAGTGATTTCTGATAGATCATTACTCATCACTTGAAGAGAAAACTAAGGGGGAACTTCTTCATTCAGAGGCGGGGAGAGTGTGCACCGAGCTGCCAGAGCAAGTGGCAGGGACGATTGTAATCTTTAAGAGAAATTTGCTTAGGTCACTGGATGAGAAGGATATGGAGGTCTATGGTCCAGGTGGAAGTTGTTGGAACTCGGTAGATTAATGTTTTGGCACGGACTAGTTTGGCTGAAAGGGGTTTGCCTGTGTTGTAGTGTTCTTTGACTCTAATGCCTTCACAATCTCTTCAGCTACCTCTTTCTGAACCCTGGGGTGTACACCTTCTGGTCCAGGAGTCTTATCTACCTTCAGGCCTTTCAGCTTCAAAAACACCTTCTCTCCTTGGTAAAAGCATGTATCCTCACTTCTGTCCCAGATACTGCTGAATGTTTGGCATTTATGCAATAAATTTAATGACACAATTGTAGTGGGTGACTTCAATCTGCAGGAGAATGGGGAAAGTCAGATTTGTGTCCGATCGCAAGAGATGGAATGTGTACAAAATGGCTTTTTTAAAGCAGCTGATGGTTGAGAATATGCAGGGAACTGCTATCTTAGTTTTGTGTTTTTTAATAACCCAGATCTTATTAGGGAGGATAATGTAAAGGAACCATTAGAAGGCAGTGATCTTAATTTGATTGAATTCCCACTGCAACTTGTGAGGGAGAAGCATAGGTCACATGCGGAGTATGGCAATGGAATAAAGTGTATTACAGAGGCATGAGAGAGGTGATTCCCCAGGTGGCTGACGTCTCTGAGAATAGTTCATAACGTACAGAATAGATATGTCCGGCAGAAGTAGTTCTCAAACAGCAGGGCTAGACTACCACGGCTGACAAAGGAAGTTAAGGACTGTATAAAAGCCAAGGAAAGTGCATATAATGTAGCAAAAGTGAGTGGGAAGTTAGATAATTGGGTTTCTTTTAAAATCCAGCAACAGGCAACTGAAAAAAAAAAGCAAATTATAGTCCAGTTAGCCTAACCTCAGTGGCTGGGAAAGCATTTGAGTCTAATATAACAGTTGAGGTTTTGGGGTACTAGGAGACTAGTGATATAATAAGTCAAAGCCAGCATAGCTTCTGTACAGGGAAACCTTGCCTGACAAGTCTGTTACAGATCTTTGAGGAAGTCATAAGGAGGATGGACAAATGAGAGGCAGTGGATATCATTTACTTGGATTTTCAGAAAGCATCTGATAAGGTGTCACACATGAGACTGCTTGACAGGATAAAAGTCAGAGGAAATACTAGCATGGACAGAGGAATGGCTAACAGCCAAGAGGCAGCGAGTGGGAATAAAAGGGGCCTTCTTTGGTTGGCTAGCAGTGACTAGTGGTCTACAGGGGTCAGTATTCGGACTGCTACTTTTCAAATAGTTTGTCAATGAGTTGGATAATGGAACTGATGGCTTTGTGGCAAGGTTTGCGGATGATACAAAGATTGGTGGAGGTGTTGGTAGTGCTGAGGAAGTAATCCGATTGCAGCAGGACATGGAAAAATTTCAAGAACGGGCAAAAAAGTGGCAGATGGAATACAATACTGGGAAATGTACGATAATGCATTTTGGCAAAAGGATCAATAGTGAACTATTATCTGATTGGGGAAAAGGTTCATACAACAGAAGTACTGAAGGAAATATGAATCCTCGGGCAAGACTCCCAGAAGGTTAATTTACAGGTTGAGCCTGTGTAAAGAAGGCAAATGCAATGCTGGCATTTATTTAAAGTGAAGTAGAATCTATGAGCAAGGAGATGATGCTAATATTTTATAAGACACTACTTAGGCCGCACTGAGAGTATTTGGGATGCATATCTCAGAAAAGGTGTGTTGTCGTTGGAGAGAGTCCAGAGGGTGTTCAAGAAGATGATTCCGGTAATAAAGGGGTTAAGATATGAGAAGCGTTTTCCAGCCTTGGGCCTGTACTCCTGCACTGACCTGTGTTTAATAAATGTGGGGGTAGGGTGTAAAATCTCACTGAATCCCACCGAATGTGGAAAGGTCTGGATAGTGTGGATGAGGAGAGGACTTTTCGTATGGTCGGGGTAGCCATAACGGAGGGCACAGCCTCCAAACTGAGGAGTGACCTTGCAGAGTAGTTAAGGAGGATTTTATTTAGTCAGAGAACGGTGAATCTGTGGAATTCTCTGACACAGGACGGCGGTGGGGGACAAGTCTGTGGGTATATTTTGGGCAGAAGCTAATAGTTTGCTGATCAGTCAGGGCACTACAGGATATGCCGAGGAGGCAGGTGAGTGAGAACCAGGATCAGCCATGATAGAACGGCGGAGCAGACTTGATGGGGCTGAATGGCCTAATTCTGCTCCTATGTCTGATAGTCTTATACTGCGAGTGTCTGACACAGTGAAGATTGACACAAAATACTTATTACATTCGGCCCGCGATTTCTTTGCTCTGTTACTAACTCGTCAGCATCATCTTCCAGCGGTACAGTATCAACTCTTGCCTCTCCTTTACTCTTTATGTATGTGAACAACTTTTGATACTTGATATTATTGGCTCACTTACCTTAATTTTTCATCTTTTCTCTCCTGTGTTTTTTTTTTTAGTTGTCTCCTGTTGGTTATGTAAATACTTTCCAATCCTCTCACTTCCCACTGTTTTCTTGCTATATTATATGACCCAGCTTTTGCTCTTATCAAAAACAGGAGAGAATCTGTGGATGCTGGAAGTCCAAGCAACACATACACAAAATGCTGGAGGAACCTAGAAGGCCATTAATAATATTACAGGATAAACAAGCAGGAACAACTCCCTCAATAGATAAAACCATTCCCAACACACACGTTCCTCGACCAGTGGTGCACCTCACCACAGGTATTGTTGTGTCATCAGTCAGACAAACAAAAGATTTTCTCCATCAATCAGCTTCCAAATGTTGCTACTCTGCCATTCGTTGCCACGCCCCGCTACTGATTTCCTTCTCCTCATCGTACTTTCTTACCCCGACCATCGTCCAGAGCCCCAAACTCTGCTCTGTGCGGACCCGCCTCTGGTTTCTGACCCTGCTTTGTTGAACATCCAACAAATGGTTTCCCATTCTGCTTTCAGTCTTTAGAGAACAGTGGTGTTTTCAACAACCCTTTAGAAGCAGGGAAAATGACCCATAATGTGGAAATGAGTCATGATTGAGGAGGTTAACTACCAAAGTCATTCTTCCTCAGCCCAGAGATTTGAATGGTGAAGAACATCTCAGACAGAACTGCAGTCAGCTCAACTTCTTCAGTCTGCAGAGAATTCAATGGAAACCTCTTCACCCACAGAGTGGTGACTGTTTGGAACCCATCACCACAGGGACAGTGAGAGGGGAACAACAGGGGAGGATTTAAAAGGACTGTCTTGGAACAGAATCACTGGCCGGGTCCAGCTGGCCTGAGTTGACTCTCTACTGTGCACTAGGCGTGTTATAAATTCACTAAGTACTGGAGACAGAGTTTAAAATAGAACTGATTTATTTGTCTCAGATGCAGAATATTAAACTCCAGTCCCATTAAAGGTGAATGTGCAGCAGAAGAAACTCCTCCCATGCCCAGTGACCAGGGTGCAGAACTGGGTGTGGTGAGCAGCAGCAATAATTGCAGAGTTCAGCACCGACAGTCACTCTAGAAATTGCATTCAGCAATGGGGATTGACAAATATCCAGCATGCAGCTCATTGAAACTTCCTCCCCAGTGTGAACCCCGTAGTGTGTCAGAAGGTTTGATTACTGAGTGAATCCTTCCCCACATTCACAGCAGGTGAACAGTCACTCCCCGTGTGAACTCAATGACAGACATTTGGTGGAGATCGCTGAGAGAATCTCTTCTCAAAGTCTGAGCAAGTGAATGGCCTCTACCCAGTGTGAACTCGCTGGTGTCTCTGTAGATGAGATAACTGTGTGAATCCCTTCCCACATTCACCGCAGGTGAACGGCCTCTCCCCAGTGTGAACTGACTGATGTGCCAGTAGTTTGGATGACTGAGTGAATCCTTTCCCACATTCACTGCAGGTGAACGGCCTCTCCCCAGTGTGAAGTGACTGGTGTGCCAATAGGGTGGATGACCGTGTGAATCCCTTTCCACAGACTGAGCAGGTGAATGGCCTCTCCCCAGTGTGAACTGACTGGTGTCTCTGTAGGGTGGATGACTGACTGAATCTCTTCCCACAGTTTGAGCAAGTGAACGGCCTTTCCCCAGTGTGAAATCGCTGGTGTGCCAGCATATCAGATGACTGAGTGAATCCCTTCCCACAGATTGAGCAGGTGAACGGCCTCTCCCCAGTGTGAACTCTCTGGTGTCTTTGTAGTGTGGCTGACTGACTGAAACCCTTCCCACAGTCTGAGCAGATGAACGGCTTCTCCCCAGTGTGAACTCGTTGGTGACTCTGTAGGTTGGATAACTGAGTGAATCCCTTCCCACAGACTGAGCAGGTGAACAGCCTCTCCCCACTGTGAACTCGCTGGTGTTTTTGAAGATCAGATGACCAAGAGAATCCCTTCCCACAGTCTGAGCAGGTGAATGGCTTCTCCCCGGTGTGAACTCGCTGGTGTGCCAGTAGGTGAGATGACCGAGTGAATCCCTTCCCACATTCACCGCAGGTAAACGGCCTCTCCCCAGTGTGAACAGACTGGTGTGCCAGTAGTTCGGATGACTGAGTGAACCCTTTCCCACATTCTGAGCAGGTGAACAGTCGCTCCCCGGTGTGAACTGACTGGTGTCTCATTAGGTGAGATGACAACATGAATCCCTTCCCACAGTCTGAGCACGTGAACGGCCTCTCCCCAGTGTGAACTCGCTGATGTACCTTCAGTTGGGATGACTGAGTGAATCCCTTCCCACAGTCTGAGCAGGTGAACGGCCGCTCCCCGGTGTGAACTCGCTGGTGAGCCATTAGGTCAGATGACCGAGTGAATCCTTCTCCACAAATTCAGCAGATGACCTGCCAGAGTGATCTGACTGGTGTGTCCACAGGTGGGATGACCGACTGAATCCCTTCTCACACACGGAACAGGTGAATGGCCTTGCCCAGTGTGAACTTGCTGATGTACCTTCAGTTGAGATGACCGAGTGAATCCATTCCCACTGTCTGAGCAGGTGAACGGCCTCTCCCCTGTGTAAAATGACGGACGTGCCAGTTGGTCAGATGACCGAGTGAATCCCTCCCCACAGTCCGAGCAGGAAGGATGGTTGATTGAATCCCTTGCTCCTTAAATATCTAGACAGAGACAGCACAACTGGTGTGGTGTGTTTGAATTCCCATAGACAAATTCCTTGTCGTTTTCAACCTGTAAAAAGATTTAAAAATCCATCAGTGGGTGTAGGACACCATTTCAGATGAGATCACTGAGTTGTCAAGCTGTGAACTGACATCACACTGTCACAGTGAACTTCAACACAAGTTGGAGAGAGAAATCACCTTCTAACTGGGCACAGTGCTGGTATCTGGAATGATACGTTGGTTCATGAAGGCCAATATGTCAAAATCTTTCTTTCTGTCCCTATCGAACTGTGACACCACTTTCAGTGAATTATTGACCTGTATTCCCAGATTCCTTTCTTCTACAGCACTCCTCAGTGCCCGACCAGTCACTGTTTAAGACCTAATTCCTACCAAAATGCAACACCCCACACTTGTCTCCATTAAATTCCATTTTGCATTTCGCATTTCTTAACCCATTTTTCCAGCTGATCCAGATCGCACTGCAAGCCATGACAGTCCTCCCCGCTGTTCATTACACCCCAATTTTGGTGTCATCCAAAAATTTGCTGATCCAGTTAACCACACTATCATCCAGATTACTGATATAGATGACAAACAACAACAGATCCAGCACTGATCCCTGTGGCAACCACTAGACACAGGCCTCCAGTCAGAGAGGCAACCATCTGCTACCACACTCTGGTTTCTCCCAAAGACAGTGTCTCATCTGATTTACTGTCTAATCTTGAATGCTGAATGACTTAACCAAACTCCCATATGAGACTTTGTCAACTGCCTTGATAACGTCCATGTAGACAACACCTGCTGCCTTGCCTTCATCAACTTTCCTGATAACTTCCTCGAGAGACTCTATAAGATTGGTTAGACATGACCTACCATGCACAAAGCCATGCTGTTTATACTTAATCAGTCCACATCGATCCAAATCCTTATATATCCGGTTCCTGCTCATACGTTCCAATAACTTTCCCACTACTGATGTCAAGCTCACCAACATATAATTTCCTAGTTTATTTTTTGAGCCTTTCTTACACAGCGGAACAACACTGGCTGTCCTCCAGTCCGTCACCTGTCACTAAGGGTGATATCAATATCTGTGCTTGGGCCCCGAAAATTTCTGCACCTGTCCTCCGCAGGGTCCAAGCCCTGTCAGGCCCTGGGGATTTATCCACGCTAATTTGCCTTAAGACAGCCAACACCTCCACCTCTGTCATCTCACATTCTACAGGGGTTGTATTGAGAGCATCCGGAGCAGCTGCATCACTGCCTGGTTCGGAAATTGCACCATCTCGGATCGCAAGACCCTGCAGCGGATAGTGAGGTCAGCTGAGAAGATCATCGGGGTCTCTCTTCCCGCCATCACGGACATTTACTCTACACGCTGCATCCGAAAAGGAAACAGCATTATGAAGGACCCCATGCACCCGTCATAAAATCTCTTCTCCCTCCTGCCATCTGGGAAAAGGCTCTGAAGCATTCGGGCTCTCACGACCAGACAATGTAACTGTTTCTTCCCCCAAGCTATCAGACTCCTCAATACCCAGAGCCTGGACTGACACCTTGCCCTGCTGTCCTGTTTATTAGCTATTGTAATGCCGGTACTGTTTTGTGCACTTTGTGCAGTCCAGTGTAGGTCTGTAGTCTAGTGTAGCTTTCTCTGTGTTTTTTATATTACGTAGTTCAGTCTAGTTTTATGTACTGTGTCATGTAAACCATGGTTCTGAAAAACGTTGTCTCATTTTTACTGTGCACTGTACCAGCAGTTATGGTCAAAATGACAATAAAAGTTGACTTGACTTGACTTTAATAATAATAATAATAAAAATAATCTCCCCATCTATTTTGTCTCCTCATATGGATTACCATTCTGATCTTGCAGAGGATTAATTTTTTCCCATGTAATCTTTTTGCTCTTAACATATCTGCAGAATCCCTGAGGATTCTCCTTCACCTTGTCTGCTGGGGCAACCTCATGCCTTCTTTCATCAGTGTTCACTTGAATTTCCTGTATCTCATAAGTACCCCATTTGTTCCTATCTGCCTGTACCTGGTATGCACCTCCTTTTTATTGATCTGGGAGAGGAAAGCCAAAGGGGTGATAGATCTGCATGGTGGGAGGTGGGGGTAGAGGGGTTAATCGAAAGTTGCAGGGGGAACGGGAGCCTGAATAACAGAATAGATAGTGGAGGGATTGTGGAGACAGATGTTGTTCAGGCCTCAGACAAAGTCAGGAATGAAAAAGTTGAACATGGTGCAGTGAATATGCTGAGCCCTGTATATTTCAATACAAGGAGCAGCGTAGGAAAGGTGGATGTGTTCAGGGCATGGATCAACACCTGGAATCAACACTAGGATCTGGCAACTGTGGATTGGGACAGGCTGCTTTATGGCAAAGGTGTGCTTGGTAAATGGGAGGCCTTCAAAGCGAAATTTTGAAAGTACAAAGTGGGTATGTGTGTGTCAGAATAAAAGGTAAAGACAGAAACTGTAGGGAACCTTGGATTTCTAGAGATAGTTTAAGAGTGAAACGATTGCAAGGCACAAAGTTGGTCCTCTGGAAGACCGGAATGGCAATCCACGTGTGGAGCGAAAGCAGATGGTGGATATCTTAAATATTTTTCCATCTCTATTTACTCAGGAGATGGACAAAGGGTCTATGGGAGTGTGGAAAAGTGGCATTTAAATCGTGGACCCTGTACAGATTAAAGAGGAGAAGTTACTTCACTGTTCAAAATAGAAGATAGAAATCTACAGCATATTCCAGGCCATTCAGACTAAAATGTTGTGCCAACCATGTAACCTACTCTAGTAACTGCCTAGAATTTCCCTAGCACACAGCCCTCTGTTTTTCTAAGCTCCATGTACCTATCTAAGAGGCTGTTAAAAGACCCTATTGTATCTGTCTGGACCACCACAGCTGGCAGTGCATTCCACGCACGCACCACTCTCTGTGTAAAAATCTTACCCCTGACATCCCTCAGTATCTATTTCCAAGCACCTTAAAACTATGCCCCCTTCGTGTTAACCATTTCAACCCTGGGAAAAAACCGCTGGCCACCCACACGCTCAATACCCCTCATCATTTTATACACCTAAAAATGTCTCTAAATATAAACAAGGAAATTATACATTGCACGATTCAGTACATTTACACAGACAGGTGTGTAAAAAGGGCCCAAAGAATATCGGGGACAAATAGGCCCAATTCACCAGAACCACAAACTGTTCCTGCTGCTACCATCCAGGAAAGGGTACCACAGCAAAAGGAGCAACAGACTCCAGGACATCATCTTCTACCAGGCCATCAGACTGATTAATTCATGCTGATACAATTGCATTTCAATGTTATATTGACTGTCCTATGTGCAAACTATCTATATAAATTACACATTGCACATTCAGATGGAGATGTAACGTAAATATTTCTACTCCTCATGTTTATGAAGTATGTATCTAATAAAGTCAATTCAATTCACCCTTTCCACTATCTGTTCTGTCATTCTGGCTCCCATTCCCCCTACAAATTATTTTAACCACATCACCCCCTCCCCTGTTCACAACCACTAGCAAGCCTTACCACAAGGATATTCGTCCCCTCTTGTTCTGTTCCTCTAACTAACGAATCCCCTATCAGCCTTTTGACTTTCCTCTGCCAGGTAATTCCCCCCAACAGCTTCTAAAGTGGTCCACCTGTTGTTGTGGGGGATGGCCACAAGAGTACTCTGCGATGCCTACTTAGCCTCATTCCCCTTCCTGATTCTCACCCAGTTTCATGTGTCCTGCACCTTGGGAGTAACTCACCTCTCTTCATGTCATATCTATCACCCCCTCCAACTGCTGGATGATCTGGAATTCACCCATTTCAAGCAGCTCATTGAAGTGCAGGGTTACAAGCTGCAGCTGGATGCACATCTTGTAGGGCAGGGCATCAGGGATACTGGAGGTCTCCCCTCCTTCCCTCCAATACCTCTCTAATTTGTAATAATCTCCCCTCTAATTTATCATAACCAGTGTGAAGATAAATCTTGTACTGTGTATTTTTTACCCAGTGACAAGATGTGCACAGTGAATTTTATATAGAGAGGTATTCATTTTCACAGCTAGCAAATCACTGTCAATAGGAACTTTGATCTCCTCTGGGTTTGATCGAGTTCATCTGCACACTCACACAACCTATGTAGCAGGCCTGTAACAGGAAATGGAGGATTTTCTCACCAAAGCTTTTGCACATTGTCCATATGTGGTTTCCTTGCTAAATTACACTTTAAAAAGTCAGATTTCCAAATATCACTCCACTTCTTCCCACTTGCAAATTCTCCAGCAACTCTTGCATCACCAAAATGCAAACAGGCATCCCCAGTTTCTGTACTCTACATAAATATTTCCTCTGAACCCTCCCCCAATGACTGACGGTGGTGAACTCAGTGAATGAAATCCTAATGAATATGAAGGGAAGTGCAGTAGTCTGTCTCACTGGAGTCTGGCACATTTGTGATGTGAAAGCTGCTTGTTGTCCAGGGCAAAGGAGTTTGATATCATTACGTACCCAGAGAGAATGGGTCAAAACATGTTCTCACCGGTAGAAAAGTCCAGAGCAAGAGGAGGTAGAGGAAGCAACACACACAAAATACTGGAGGAGCTTAGCAGGCTAGGCAGCATCTACGGAAAAGAGTACTAATGCCGATTTTCTCAACTGCTGATGTAAAAGATTTTGTTCCCTTTCTCCGAGTTCCTAATCCTTGCATTTAGATAGCTGGAGCTCAGCTCTGTCTGAGAGATCCATCGGTTCCCATTCCCTCATCAGCCGGAAGCTCCCCGGGGCCCGTGCACGGATCGTGGGGCTGAGAGAGAGGGAAGAGAGCAGGACTGTCCCGGGTTTGCTGGCCACGGTGACCGGAGTCGGTGTTTAAGATAAAAACACAGAGAAACGCTCTTACCAGCAGCCGACATTTTCAAGGCCTTCAGTGTACTGCGCGCATGCGTGAAACTCAGGGACGTCCTCAGACTGACGCCTGCGCATTTCATCGGCGCTTCAGCGCCGGCGAAATTCATAACGCATGGCCCTATGGGTAATCACGGTGCCATTAAACATTTCTGCAAGCACCGGTTCAATGTCCATACCTCATTTTTTTTAATCGTGTGTTTAGAAAAATCTGCAGCTGTTTTAACGCAGAAAGCGGCTCCCATAAGAAATATACTCAATATCAACGTGTATCTAATGCCAAAGTAAAATGCAGAGCTAAAACACAGGAGATTCTGCAGTTGCTGGAAATACAGAGACGCACACACACAAAACGCTGGAGGAACTCTGTAATTCAGAGAGCAACTTAGCAGAGGAGTACACAGGCTAAGCATGCTGAAGGCGTTCTGCCTAAACATTTTCTATTTATTCCTCTCCAAAATTTCTGCCTGATCTGTTTATTTCCACCTGTGTTTTGCAGAAAGTAACCCACCTTTTTTTTGGATCAACCAGTTTCCAAATGCTTCTAATCTTTCACTTTTGACCACATCCTGCTGGTCTTATTCGTCCTCCTCCTCTGGACCCCATCTCTCTCTGGAGCCCCTGACTCAGGCTGGCAAATCTTCGGTTTCTGACTCTGCACCATCGAAGATTCACTCGCTAGTCTGCTGTCAGACTTTAGAGGTGCATTGTGTTACGAGACCGCAGATTCGTTCAATGTGAGTGTCGCTTTAAGTGCCTGAGTGAGGCGGGCTGTGATGTCAGACACAAGCTGCGGCAGCCTGAGGGAGCGGGAGAGGGAGAGGGAGAGGGAGACAAGCTGTTGGAACTTCAGCGTGTGACTGCTATAGGCTGCAACTCTTCCATGCCCAAAAGGTTGGGTTGATCTGATCATCGGCACGCAGTGCACAACGGATGTGTGACTATCACTTCGTATCATCCATATGTGTGGATTTGCTGGAGTATGCTGTGGTATCACTTTTGTTGGCCCTTACGTGGAATCGGGGTGTTCTGTGGTAACCACTTGAAGACGATATTCCTGTGACTGTCACCTGGTGATATTTCTAAGTGGATTTCGGAACTAATCGACGGATAAGATCTTCGGCGACTGTTATTTCGTTTACCCAGCGTGGAATGTGAGTGGAATTCTTCGTAATTGCCTTCTCTCTACACTTTCGTGTGGATTTACAAATCTCTCTTCTCACTCACTTATTCCGTGGATTACTGAACTTTTCCACTTTACCATCTGAAGACTTTAAGCATTGTTTCCCAAGCCAGATAGTTTGGGTGCTGTATATACGCAGTGCACTGTTAACTTCTGTTTATTTCCTTTAACCTTTTATATTTGGAGTAGATACTGTTACGTACCCCGTGACGGGTCAAAGAACCAGCAGAAATAGAAAACACCGTGGGGTCTGGTATTGCTATAAACTAATGCTATTTATTAGTAACTACGCGATACAGCAATATAAATGCAGATATATCAAACAGGTTAGCAATGATCGTGTGTGTGTGTGTGTGTGTGTGTGTGTGTGTGTGTGTGTGTGTGTGTGTGTGTGTGTGTGTGTGTGTGTGTGTGTGTGTGTCTGTGTCTGTGTGTCTGTGTAGAAATAGGAAAGCCAAGCTTCTTCACGCCTCGGGGTGAATGGATACCGTCTTACGGTGATGAGTGAAGTTCAGTTCAGTTCGTGGGATTGAGTCGAGTAGTGATGGAGAGAGAGAGAGGGAGAGTTTTGAGTCTTCAGGTAAGCTGACACCGTCGATAGTCCCATCGTCCTTTGGAAGTCACCGACTGTGACACTACAAACGGGACCGTTCTTCTGTGGTGGAGTTATTAACCCAGGCGAGGGATGGACACACGAATAAATCCCCACCGGTCACAGCCTTTTCACACTGCGAGAGCCACTGATCGATGCTCCTGATCGATCTTCCAAAACCCATCTTTTTCTGTGGACACAACAAAGCTCATTCAGTGTCCAAAACCATGTGTCTGGAGGTCTATCAGCGGACCTCCTACTTATCTCACCGCGCTGAGCCCCAGCTGTCTATCAAACAGTTCCTCCCTTCTCTCTCTGTAAGAACACAGAAGCTGACAGTGTCCTTGTAAAAGTGTAAACAAGCTTGCAGAGAAACCATAACACTCTCTCTCTCTCTCCTCTCTCTCTCTCTCTCTCTCTCTCTCTCTCTCTCTCTCTCTCTCTCTCTCTCTCTCTCTCCCTCCCTCCCCTCCCTCCTCCCTCTCTCTCTCTCTCTCTCTCTCTCTCTCTCTCTCTCTCTCTCTCTCTCTCTCTCTCTCTCTCTCTCTCTCTCTCTCTCTCTCTCTCTCTCTCTCATCCCTCCCTCCCTCCCTCCCCCCCACCTCTCCCTCTCTCCAACAAGGTGTTCGGTGTTGAACAACAACTCCCTCTCTCTTTTCAAAAACACAGTTCATAGGGGTAATTCAGGACCCCGTTACAATACTAATGAAGAGAGTGGTTTTAACTTCGAAACCAGACTCCGTTAGTGATCTATTGCTGCTGGTACGTAACAATTGCAACAACCCAGCTGTCTGAGGCACAGTCCTTTAAAATTGGTGAAAATGACCCAAAACGTTGAAAAGAGCAGGGAAGAAGGAGTTTAACCAACTTCATCCAGAGCCCTGAAGAACGTCACAACCACAGTGACCTCATCGTCTTATTCAGTCTGGAGAAAATCATGCAGGAAATTCATGCAGGTGTATAAGATGATGAGAGGCATTGGTCGTGTGGATAGCCAGAGGCTTTTTCCCAGGGCAGAAATGGCTAACACGAGGGGGAATAGGTTTAAGCTGCTTGGAAGTAAGCACAGAGGAGATGTCAGAGCTAAGATTTTATAAGCAAAGAGTGGTGTGTGTGTGGAATGCACCGCCAGCGACGGTGGTAGAGGCGGATACAATAGGGTCTTTTTAAGAGACTCTTAGATAGGTACATGGAGCTTAGGAAAATAGGTGGGTATGCGGTAGGGTAATTCTAAGCAGTTTCTAGAGTAAGTTACATGGTCGATACAACATTGTGGGCCAAAGCATCGGTAATGTGTTGTAGATTTCTGTGATTCTATGAAATTCAAGAGAAATCTCCTATCCGACGGAGTGCTGACTAGTTGCAACCTGTCATCTCAGGGAGGGGGAGAGGGGAACGGCAGGGGTAGATTTTCATATACTGATATGGAACAGAAACATGGGCAGGGACCAATGGGCCGAGTGGCCTCTCAAGCGAGACACGGGATTTGATACAAACTGATTTACCTTTCACAGATCCACAATATTAAACGCCAGTCTAGTTTAAGGCTATCATCAGCAGAACAGACTCCTCCAATGCTCAGTGACCAGGGTTCAGTCCTGGGTGCGATGAGCAGCCGCAAGAACTGCAGAATCTGACAGTAACAGTCCCTCATGAACCTGCAGCTGCCTTCAGTCACCGTGATGGTTAAACATTTAACACGGAGCTGATTTGAACTTCCTCCCTGATGTGAAGTTGCTGGTGTTGCAGCAGCTGGGATGATTGAGTAAAACTCTTTGCTCACTCCGGACAGAAATGTGGCCTCTATTTATTGTGAACTCACCGGGGCATCACAAGGTGGGTTAACTGAATGAGTCTCTTCGCGCACACGGAGCAGGTGAACGGCCGCTTCCCAGAGCGAAGCTGTTGGTGTATCTGCGATGGCTGACTGAATCCCTTCCAAAATGAGAGCCAGTGAATGACATCACACTGCTATAACGTCATGGTGATGTATCCAATCAGGTCACGGACATGGACACGTGTTCGGGCTCTCCTTGTAGCAAGAGGGAGCGTTGTCTTCTCCAGCATCTCCGCCTCCACGTTTGAGGATCGGCGGCATTCAAGCGCTGGTGAACTGACAGATTCAGCGGAACTAACGTGTTGTTGTGTTTGTGATTCCCGTACACAAATCCTTTGAATTTTCTACACTGTTGAAAGTTTACAAAACACTTCAGTGGGTAAAGGACAATAGGTCAGCTGAGATAATTTTAATCTTCATGGTGCCTTCTGATAAAAACACAGTCACAACTCAAAACAACTTAGAGGAACAAGATTTCATCTTCTAACTGGCCACAGTTCCGGAATCAGGCACAATATGAAACTCTCTGCTTCCCTCTCTGTATCAAAATGGATCATTCCTCCCTTCATCAGTCTGTAACTTGGCTCAGTTTGTCTGTCTCCTTCGCAATCTGAGCATGCGCCACACACCTACTGAGATCACATTGTATTTACACGGCTGTGACTAGAGACTTTCTGATTATTATGTTCCTCCTGGCATTTGACGGTGGTAAACTCAGAGTCAGCAATGGTATTGAACATCGGGAGTAGGTGACTTGGCTTTTTCGTTGGAGATCGATAAACTGCCGGTAGTGTGTGTCTGGATGAGTGGGTCGTTTTCAGACTGGAAGGAGGTAGAGTTTGGAGTACCCCAGAGACCAGTCCCTGACCACAGTTGTTCACAGTTTAATGTCCTGGCGGAGGCAGCGAGATGTGAGATGCCCCAGTCTGCTGGTGACGCAGAAAGAGTGGAGTTGGGGGAGGGGAGGCTATTCACATGCAATTTCGTAGCTTTGCAATCAGTTCATAGTGCACAGTGGGGCTGCAGTGGCGGGTTCCAATCTGCTAATTAGATTTGCTGACGGCACTACATTAATCGACCGAATCCCAAATAACGAGGGAGCGTATAGAGAAGTCATCACCCCGACACAGTGGTGTCAAGAAAACAACCTCTCCCTCATTGTGACAAAAACAAAGGAGCTGGTTGTGGATTACAGGAGGAATGGAGACAGGGACCAAATTCAACATTTCCAAGTCTGTTATTCACACAAATGCACATTTTAATATTGATCATGACACAATGTATTTTAAATATCGTCAATGACATAAAACATATTTACAGATTGTTACTGACAGAGAATTGTACAATTTATGCTCCATGTGTTATCTGAATGTACTTGCCTGTGATGCTGCCACAAGTCAGTGTTTCTCTGTACCTGTACCTTCCCGTACTTGTGCACTTGGCAATAAATTCAACAGGACCTGAGAAATCTCAGTGAGATTTGATTAGTGATGATCATCTCGGCAGCTCGGTAGGTCGAATGTATGAGACAGTACACTGTTAAATGCAAAACCCTGAACAGTGTCGATGATCAGAGGGATCTTAGACTCCAAGTTCTTCGCTCCCTGAAAGAGACTGCACAGATTGATCGGGTGGTTAAGAAGGCAAATGGCATGGTTGTCTTTATTAGTTGAAGCATTGACTTCAAAAGTCGGGAAATTGTGTTGCAGCTGTTACGAGCCTGCTGTCGTACTGTGACTGTTTCTTTAAGAGCGCCGGCGTGAGGAGGCGGGACTATGACGTCAGTCACAGGCTGACAGCGCTGACTGTGGACTGAACCATCAGAGAGAGAGAGCGATCTGCAGACAGGCAGTCGGCCAGTCTAAATTGAGAGAGTGAGAGCAGCTTCAGTTAGTCGCAGCTGAGGCTTGGAACTCTCCTATGCCCACAAGAGTGGGTTGATCATCGGTACACGGAACCACAACGAATGTGTGTGGCTGTGACTTCGTATAATCCATAGGAGTGGATTGTGGAATATCTTGTGTTAACCCTTACCTGGGTATGTTGTGTGGTAACCCCTGGAAGACGGTATTCCTGTGACAGGTCACTTTCGCTGATAACTCGTATGTGGACAAATTCAACGGATAAGAACTTCGTCGACGGTTATTTTGAAGTAACGGCCTTTTCTCTATGTTTCACCCTGGATTACAAATATTTCTCTCCCGTCCTTTATTCCGTGAATTACTGAACTTTCCTGCTTTACCATCTCAGGACTCTGAGCTTTGTTCCCTCAGGCTCGTTAGTCTGGGATTATATTTACACATATATGCACATACCACTGTAAACTTCCCTTTACTTCGTTAAGTTACTATATTATAAGTAGATACTAATAAAGAGAGTGGTTTTAACATCAAAACCAGACTCCAGTGTGAACTCTATTGCTGCTGGTTCGTTTCTAAAACGGTACAGTTCGTAACACAGTTTTATAAAACTAGTTAGACCACATCTGGAGTGTTTCATACAGTTCTGGTCGCCCCCATTCTCGGAAGGATGTCGGGGCTTTGGACAGGGCGCAGAAGAGGTTTACCAGGGCACTGCCTGGATTAGAGGGCATGAGCTATAACGAAAGGCTGGACAACAGTTCAGTTCAGTTCAGAAATGAAAACAGTTCAGTTTCCTTCGGTGGTTCCAGAGCAGAAACTCAGTCTGTCTAACATTGCCGCAGAATTAAAATGGGGAATTTGTTTATTATCATCATGTACTGAGCTACAGTGATAACTTTGCCTGACGTACCATCCACATAGATCGATACATTGCAACAGTACATTGAGCTGATTTACGACAGAACAATCACTGTAACAAAGCATAATGGCTGCAGAGAAAGTGCATTGCAGATAGACATATGGTGCAGGGTCACGTCGAGTTACATTGTGAGGTCGAGAACATTTTATCATTCATTTGGCTGATAAACACAGACAGAAAGCCGCCCTTGAGCTTGTCATTACTAATACCTGCAGGTCTTCTTTTTTTCTCACTTTCTCGTGGCACTAGACAGGGATGTCCTCTAAGCCGTTTATTGTTTAATCTTGTATTGGAGCCTTTAGCTATAACACTCCGTGAAGCTAAAAATATTTATGGTATCTCTATGAATAGAACCATACATAAGATCTCTCTTTATGTGGATGATCTTTTGATTTTATTTCAAGTCTTGAGGAATCAATTCCTAATCTTTTGGAAGCACTTAAAGATTTTGGTAAATTTTCAGGATATAAACTTAACTTTAAAAAAAGTGAATTGTTTCCATTAAATGTCCCTGTTAGTATATATAATGATATTCCTTTTAGAATTGTTCATACATTTAGATATTTAGGTATTATAATTACTAAAAAATACAAAGATCTCTATAAAGCGAATATAGTTCCTTTAATGGACTCCATGAAACAACAGTTTTCTAGATGAAATCCACTTATTTTTTTCTTGAATAGGTCGTATTCGTGCTGTGGAAATGATGATTCTACCTAGATTTTTATATATTTTCCAAAATATACCTATCTTTCTAACTAAAAAAAAATCGATCAAATTGACTCTCTATTTCTTCTTTTATTTGGAACAATAAGAGACCAGGAATTAATGTATCATTTACACAAATCTACAAAAGATGGTGGACTTGCACTTCCTATTTTAAGACTATTATTGGGCTGTGAATATTAGACAATTACGTTTTTGGTTATATTGGCATGATAAGATCCAAAAACCATTATGGGTTGATTTGGAATTAAAAGCTGTTAAACAATTTTATTTTACTTCAATTTTAGGATCTCCATTACCCTTACAGCTCTCTAAAATTCCAAATTTAAATCATTACCCGGTTATTAAACAATCCCTATGGATTTGGTTAAGTTTCGTTTATTTTAATTTTAAACAATTTAAGTTGTCTAGTTTTTTAAATCGAAACTTTTCATTTAAACCTTCAACAACTGACCCAATTTTTCTTCTATGGAAAAATAAAGGGATCCATTCTTTTACAGATTTATTTTGTGATGGTCGATTGATGAACTTTGAAGAGTTAATTAACAAATTTTCTCTCGCTCATACACAATTTTTGCAGTATGTTCAGGTGAAACATTTTTTACAACAATGTTTACCTAAGTTTCCATATTTACAAGAATCTGATTTGTTGGATACCATTTTGAAATTGAATCCCTCAATGAAAGGTTCCATTAGCAGAATTTATTTTTGTTACGAAACGCGAACCTATCACGAAAGATTAAACAAGATTGGGAGAGAGAACTTAAAATGACCCCTGTTAATGAAGATCAGCTTCGACTTTTGTAAAACGTAAATTCTTCTTCTTTATGTGCCAACCATTGTTTAATTCAATTTAAAATTGTTCCCCGTTATTATTTAACAAAGGAGAGACTATCTAAAATATTTCCTACTATAGACAAATGCTGTGATAGATGTGAAACTGAAGTAGCTACTTTGTCACATATGTTCTGGTCATATTTTTCATTAAAATCGATTTGAAAATCTTTATTTTCTACAATTTCTAAAGCTCTGAAAATTAATTTACAAACTAATAGATTGACTGTTCTATTTGGAATAGTTCCACATCATATTCAGGGTATTTCATCTTCAGATCTACCTGTAATTGCATTTGTTACACTACTGACAAGAAGGGCTATTTTATTAAAATACAAAGATATTTCTTCCCCTACATTAATTGAAAGGTTTTCTCAAGGAATGTTATGTCTTAGTTTGGAAAAAAATAGAAGTAGAACTTTGGATCCTCGATTCGATTTTCTGAGAAGAGGGGGTTCTTTTGCCAAATATTATCATTTATATTGAATTACGCTATATGGTTTCCTTCCAATTTTATTTTTTTTATAAATATGAAATGGCGGTTTGATGTTTCTTATTTTCATATTTAGATGATGGTCAAATGTGTGTTACTTATGTAGTTAGTGGGTTTTTTTCCAAGTTAGATGGGGTTCTTTTTTTCCCTTCTATATATATATATATATTTCCGATTTTATATTTTACGGTCAGTTATTTTCAGCTTTATTAATTGCATACGTATTAATCTATTGAAGTTTTGTATCATTTTATAGCTGTAGAAGATTCTGTACCAACAAAAAAAGATTCTAAGAATGAAAAAAAAAATGAAAACGACAAAACAATAACTGCGACAAAGCATTATAGCTGCAGAGAAAGTGCAGTGCAGATAGACATATGGTGCATGGTCACGTCGAGTTACATTGTGAGGCCGAGTCCATTTTATCATTCATTTGGCTTATAATCACAGACAGGAAGTCGTCCTTGAGCCGGGTGGTTCGCGCTTTAAGGCTTTTGTATCTCTTCCCCGATGGGGGAGCGCATTTGCAGCGAGAATGTCCATGTTGTGAGGATCTTTGAGTACATGGCCTGCTTTTCCGAGACAGGGGAAGTGTGGGAAGAGTCCATGGAGGGGAGGCTTGTTTCTCTGATGTTCTCTGCTCTCCAAAGTTATCTGCAGTTCCTTGCAGTCATGGGCAGAGCAGTAGCCGGACGAAGGCGTGAAGTATCGACAAGGAGCTCAGAGACGTCGGCCTTCACCCTGCCTTGTGTAGCTGGATCCTGGACTTCCTGTCAGATCGCCGGCAGGTGGTAAGAGTGGGCTCCATCTCCTCTGTTTCTCTGACCCTCAGCACACATACCCCACAGGGGTGTCTCCTTGCCCCCTCCTTTACCTTCTGTGCACCCATGAATTTTGTTGCCACCCACAGCTCCAGTCTGCTAATTTAATTTGATGACGACACTACACTGACTGGTCTGATCTCAAATAATAACGAGGCAGCCTACAGAGAAGAAGTCATCACGCCGACAAGAAAACAACCTCTCCCTCATTGTGACGAAAACAAAGGAGCTGGTTGTGGATTTCAGGAGGAATGGAGACAGGGACCAAATTCAACATTTCCAACTCTGTTATTGACACAAAATACACATTTTGGTATTGATCATGATACAATGTGTTTTATATATTGTTAATGACATAATACATATTTATAGATTGTTACTGACAGAGAATCGTATATTTTGTGTTCCGTGTGTTATCTGAATGTATTTGCCCGTGATGCTGCCACAAGTTAGTGTTTCTCTGTACCTGTACCTTCCCGTACTTATGCGCTTGGCAATAAATTCAACAGGACCTGAGAAATTTCAGTGAGATTTGATTATTGATGATCATCTTGGCAGCTCGGTAGGTCGAATGTATCCGACAGAACACTGTTAAATGCAAAACCCTGAACAGTGTCGATGATCAGAGGGATCTTAGACTCCAAGTTCATCGCTCCCTGAAAGAGACAGCACAGATTGATCGGGTGGTTAAGAAGGCAAATGGCATGGTTGTCTTTATTAGTTGAAGCATTGACTTCAAAAGTCGGGAAGTTATGTTGCGGCTGTTACGAGCCTGCGGTCGTACTGTGACTGTTTCTTTAAGAGCGCCGGCGTGAGGAGGCGGGACTATGACGTCAGTCACAGGCTGACAGCGCTGACTGTGGACTGAACCATAAGAGAGAGAGCGATCTGCAGACAGGCAGTCGGCCAGTCTAAAGAGAGAGAGAGAGACTGGAAAAGCTGATCGCTTCAGTTAGTCGCAGCTGAGGCTTGGAACTCTCCTATGCCCACAAGAGTGGGTTGATCATCGGTACACGGAACCACAACGAATGTGTGTGGCTGTCACTTCGTATAATCCATAGGAGTGGGTTTCGGAATATCTTGTGTTAACCCTTGCCTGGGTATGTTGTGTGTAACCCCTGGAAGACGGTATTCCTGTGACAGGTCATTTTCGCTGATAACTCGTACGTGGACGGATTCGACGGATAAGAGCTTCATCGACGGTTATTTTAAAGTAACGGCCTTTTCTCTACGTTTCACTCTGAATTACAAATATCTCTCTCCCATCATTTATTCCGTGGATTACTGAACTTTCCTACTTTACCATCTCAAGACTCTGAGCTTTGTTCCCTCAGGCTCGATGGTCTGGGAGTTATATTTACACATATATACACATAACAATGCTAACTTTCCTTTATTTCGTTAAGTGACTATATTATAAGTAGATACTAATAAAGAGAGTGGTTTTAACATCAAAACCAGACTCCAGTGTGAACCCTATTGCTGCTGGTTCGTTTCTAAAACGTTACAGTTCGTAACAGTTTTATAAAACAAGTTAGACCACATCTGGAGTGTTTCATACAGTTCTGGTCGCCCCCATTCTCGGAAGGATGTCGGGGCTTTGGAGAGGGCGCAGAAGAGGTTTACCAGGACACTGCCTAGATTAGAGGGCATGAGCTATAACGAGAGGCTGGACAAACTTGTGTTGTTTTCTCCAGAGCGGCGCAGGCTGGGGCGAGACTGGATGGACGTTTATAAGACTACGAGAGGAATAGATAGAGTGGACAGACGATATATTTTTCCTGGGGGTTGAAATGTCTAATACATTTAAGGTGAGAGGAGATGTGAGCGGCAAGTTTGCTTCTATCCAGAGACTAATGAGTAGCTAGTGTCTCTGCCTGGGGCCGGGGGGGGGGGTGATCACCAATCATGTCACGTGATCCCGTTTGCCCCTCCCATTTAACCGGAGATGGGCAGCACCTGCGCGTCTGTTTCCGAGGCCCCGCCTCCCGATGATGTAACAATCTCTTCGCGCATGTTCACAGTCTCCGGATGGACGGTGTAATCCTCTCCGCTCAGAGCTGAAGTGGGTCGGCTCTGTGTACGGGAAAGACTTTCGTCTCTTCCGTCGGGATCATTGTCTGCGGGCCGAAGATATCACTTTCTCATCGGTGAGTATTGAGACCGATCACGAGCGGGGAGATCCGATGTTGGCCGTGAGCCCCGAACTGAGGGCCAGGAATTCATTTGTTTCCAAACTATCTGGGCTCGTCAGAAATGTGTCGACTTCACTTAATCTGCATTGAACGATCCAAAACCAGGAGCCCAGGCTGTCTGCTTCCGCAGAGTTGAAATGGTAGTCCCGCCGACAGGTCACGTGAGGCTGTGTGCCGCAGATTCGCCCCGCCCTCCGCTTTGAGACGCCAGATCACGTGATGTGATTTTGGCCAATGAGGCCCATTAACTTCCCCGAACTCGCCTCGTTTCCTGAGGCTCCTCACATTTGTCCTGGAACTTTATGGCTGTTGTGTCTTCTTCCGGATTGTCCCAGGTTGTGGGGATCTTTGATTTCACTGCCTGCTTTACCGAGGGACTGGAAAGTCAAGGGAGATAATGGTTCGAGCCTCAGCTCCAGGCAGCGTGCTGTGTCCTTGAACAAGGCATTTAGCCACACATTGCTCCTGCACGTTTATAGCCCAGCGACGGCGGTCGGTCCAGTATGTACAAGACAGGATCTGTATCCTAGTATCTGTAATGCAAATTTCCTGAAATTGACCTGTTTTAACCTGGAAATGGAGTGATAGTATAACAGTAAAGAAAGCACAACTTTTCCCTGTAAATTATCCTGGAACCAATTTGTCTGTTATTCCTGGAAATGTGTTCAGTACAGTTGTTCCTAACAAGGCTTACAAGAATAATCTCATGAATGATCAGCTTTATGTATGAGGAGCATTTGATGGCTCTGGACCTGTGCTCAATGGAGTTCAGAGGGACGGTGGGGGTGGTGGGGGGATGTATGGTTAAGTAAACCTACCGAATACTGAAAAGTCTGGATACAGTGGACATGGAGAGGATGTTTCCATTAGACCATATATGTCAAACTCAAGGCCCGCGGGCCAAATCCAGCCCGTGGTGGAATTATCTTTGGCCCGCGAGATAATATCTAATTACTATTAAAGCTGGTCCCAGTAATCGAAGCGCCTATGGCGTATGGTATGGCTAATGCTGAGTTTATTCAGGTACCAGGTTTTCAGGGTTTTTTTGTGTTTATTCGGCAGTCTTGCTCGGCAGACTTCTTCATAAGAAACGGAATTTGTAAAGTGAAACACTTTGTAGTTATAGCAGAGACTGAGACACATGAGAGCAGGCTGAAAAAACGGAGGCAACGAAAGCTGCGTTGGCACGCGTCTAACTGATCCGGCCCGCATGAAGCTGCATTTTGCTCAATCCGGCCCGTGACCTAAAATGAGTTTGACACCCCTGCATTAGACAGAGAGTCTGTGATCTGACAGCAAGGTCTCAGAATAAATTTGCTTCCCTTTAAAACTGAGATAAGGAAAAATTTTGGGCCAAAAGATGTCTGATATGTGGAATTTGTTGCCGCAGAATTTGTTTGAGGCTGCCATTTGGGTATATTTGTGAAGATTAATATACTGATGATTGCTGAGTAGCTTCAGGGTTACAGGAGGAAGGCAGGAATATGATGTTGGAATAAAAATCAGCCCTGGTTGAAAGGTTGAGTGGTGGGACAGACTAGATGGATTGAATCACCTGATTCTGTTCCTGTGTCTCATGTCTTACCATGACTGAATGATGGCTCCTTCTTATCCCGTATTGTTTTGTGATGTGTGAGGGACAATAAAAGATTGTTCACTGAGATCATTATATTTGCCAACGTTTAAATTTCAGTGAGTTTTGTTCCTAGTAACTTTAAGCAGAAATGTTTGGTCCTCCTTTTCATTGTTGACGTGCTTCATTATCTTTCATATTAAAGTTAGACCTGCAGTGAGAGATTTATTGGAAGAAAAACCACGACTGAAAACAAGGGAACAGCAACAAGTGAACCAGCCTGAGGATTGAGAGCATCAACTGGAGAAAACCCATTTGACTCGGAGATTCCAGTGATACAGTCGGGAGAAAGTTTGGTGAGTCTCATTTACTCAAACACTGGTCCTTTAGACATTACATACCTGTACAAAGGAAGGTAGGAAATAGTTGGGAGTGAGACAGAATGTGCTCAGAAGAACCAGTTATGCCAGTACCAGTCAGACCCAGTTGTGAAGAAGCTCCCCCCCCCACCCCCCAATATTCCCTTTAAACTTTTCACCCTTCACCCTTAACCCATGTCCTCTGGTTTTTTTTCTCCCCTAGCCTCAGTGGATAAAGCCTGCTTGCATTCACTCTATCTATACCCATCATAATTTTATACACCTCTATCAAATCACCCGTCATTCTCCTACGCTCCAGAGAATAAAGTCCTAACCTATTCAACCTTTCTCTGTAACTCAGTTTCTCAAGTCCTGGCAACATCCTTGTAAACCTTCTCTGCACTCTTTCAACCTTATTAATATCCTTCCTGTAATTCGGTGACCAAAATTGCACACACTACTCCAAATTCCTCCCCCCCCCCCCCACTAATGCAATATACAACCTCACCATTACATTCCAACTTATAAAGGCCAATGTACCAAAAGCTCTCTTTACTGCCCTATCTACATGTGATGCAACTTTTAGGGAATTTTGTATCAGTATTCCTAGATCCCTCTGTTCTAGTGCACTCCTCAGTGCCCTGCCATTTACCTTGTATGTTCTACCTTGGTTTGACCTTCCAAAGTACAATACCTCACACTTGTCTGTATTAAACTCCATCTGCCATTTTTTCAGCTGGTCCAGATCCCTCTGCAAGCTTTGAAAACCTTCTTCACTGTGCACTACACCTCCAATCTTTGTATCATCAACAAATTTGCTGATCCAATTTACCAAATTATTATCCAGATCATTGATATAGATGACAAATAACCATGGGCCCAGCACTGATCCCTGTGGCACACCACTAGTCACAGGCCTCCACTCAGAGTAGCAATCCTCCACTACCACTCTCTGACTTCTCCCATTCTCAATTCCCAATCAAATTTACTACCTCACCATGTATTCCTAGTGACTGAACCTTCCTTACTAACCTCCCATGCGGGACCTTGTTAAAGGCCGTACTGAAGTCCATGTATACAACATCCACTGCCTTGCCTTCATCCACTTTCCTTGTAACCGCCTCGAAAATCTCTAATATATTTGTTCAACATGGCACAAAGCCATGTTGACTCTCCCTAATAAGTCCCTGTCTATCTAAATAATTGTCCATCCTATCTCTTAGTACTCCTTCCAATAATTTACCCATGACCGACATCAAACTTGCCAGCCTATAATTTCCCGGATTACTTTTAGAGCCTGCTTTAAACAACGGAACAATATGAGCCATCCTCCAAATCTCTGGCACCTCACCCATAGATAACGACTTTTAAATATATCTGCCAGGGCCCCTGCAATTTCAACACTAGTCCCCTTCATGGTCCGAGGGAATATCCTGTCATGTCCTGGAGATTTATCTACTCGCCTCAAGGTCGCAAGCACCTCCTCCTCTTCTATCTGTATAGGTTCCATGACCTCAATACTTGTTTGCCTTATTTCCATTGACTCCATGCCAATTTCCTTAGTAAATTCAGACACAAAAAAACCATTTAACAGCTCCCAAATTTCTTTTGGTTCCATACATAGCCAACCGCTCTGATCTTCAAGAGGACCAATTTTATCCCATAACTATCCTTTTGCTATTAATATACCTGTGGAAGCTCTTACTATCCTTCACCTTGACTGCCAACACTACCTCATGTCTTCTTTCAGCCCTCCTGATTTCTTCCTTAAGTATTTGTTTGCACTTTTTATACTCCTCAAGTACCTTATTTGCTCCCTGTTTCTTATACATGTCATACATCTCTCTCTTCTTTATCAGAGTTCCAATATCCATCGAGAACCAAGGTTCCTTATTCTTATTCACTTTGCCTTTAATCCTGAGACTTTGTTCCCAGGGTGTCCTCATGGGCCGTCCAGAAATGATTTCAGCTGGTGACAACCTTGTTTTCCCCTGTGGGGTAACCCTCATGTGGAATCAGGCTAATGGTCGGACCTTCAACCAAGTGAGTCCAGTCTCCGCTGTTAGTTTTGCCAGTTTACTCTTCAGAGTGCCATTGGCTCTTTCCACTCTGCCAGCGGCCCGTGGGTGGTGTACACAGTGGAATTGTTGCTTGATAGCTAGTTTGTTACATACTCCTTCATTTACTTTCACCATAAAGTGTGAGCCATTGTTGAACTCAGCATCTCTGGCTTGTACCTGGGAATTATTTCCCTTAATAATACCTTCACAACAGTCACAGCAGTATTAATGGTAGTTGGAATAACTTCAATCCATCTACTAAACACATCTATAATAACTAAGCAGTATCTATAGCAATGTACTCTAGGCAATTCAATAAAATCAACTTGTAGACACAAAAAAGATCCACCTGTCAAGGGAGTCATACCCGGTGTGCAGGGTACAGGTTACCAACCATTCCCTCCTTTCCCAGGTGTGTACAATTATGTATATAATCGGCCAATATTGGTAAAAACTGTGTAGGAACACAAACCTGTCCCACTGGTGTGATCCAAAAACCTAGGTCGTGGTCTTTCTAACACCCCATCTGGGACCACAGTTTTCACTCCTCCTCAGAGGCGACCCCTGAGAAGAACAAAACTCGAGGTAGCTGTAGAGCGGTGAGTAAGTTGTTTACAAAGGTGGCATTACTAATGGAGTGGCCAGAGGAAGTCAGGAATCCCCACATTCCCAGAGAGCCCCATAGTCATGTACAATTCCAAATGCATAACGGGAGTCTGTGTAAACGTTCCCACTTTAGTCTGTTGCTGGGATACAGGCACGGGTCAGAGCAAACAGCTCAGCCTTCTGGGCAGAGACAGCTGCTTCAAAAGAGGCCTGTTCAATTACTTCACTGTCCATCACTATCGCATAGTCAGAATATCGTTTTCCTGATGGATCCACAAAAGAGTTTCCATCCTCATAAAACGTTGCCTCAGGCTAGAGGGGGTATTGCAGAATGAATGGGAGAGTCTGACCTACTTTCACAGTGATCCGGACGGGCTAGAGGGGGTATTGCAGAATGGATGGGAGAGTCTGTCCTTCTTTCACAGTGATCCGGACAGGCTAGAGGGGGTATTGCAGAATGGATGGGAGAGTCTGTCCTCCTTGCACAGTGATCCGGACGGGCTAGAGGGGGTATTGCAGAATGGATGGAAGAGTCTGTCCTTCTTTCACAGTGATCCGGACGGTCTAGAGGGGGTATTGCAGAATGGATGGGAGAGTCTGTCCTTCTTTCACAGTGATCCGGACGGGCTAGAGGGGGTATTGCAGAATGGATGGGAGAGTCTGTCCTTCTTTCACAGTGATCCGGACGGGCTAGAGGGGGTATTGCAGAATGGATGGGAGAGACTGTCCTTCTTTCACAGTGATCCGGACAGGCTAGAGGGGGTATTGCAGAATGGATGGGAGAGTCTGTCCTTCTTTCACAGTGATCCGGACAGGCGAGAGGGGGTATTGCAGAATGGATGGGAGAGACTGTCCCTCTTTCACAGTGATCCGGACAGGCTAGAGGGGGTATTGCAGAATGGATGGGAGAGTCTGTCCTTCTTTCACTGTGATCCAGACAGGCTAGAGGGGGTATTGCGGAATGGATGGGAGAGTCTGTCCTTCTTTCACAGTGATCCGGAGAGGCTAGAGGGGGATTGCAGAATGGATGGGAGAGTCTGTCCTTCTTTCACAGTGATCCGGACAGGCTAGAGGGGGTATTGCAGAATGGATGGGAGAGTCTGTCCTTCTTTCACTGTGATCCGGACAGGCTAGAGGGGGTATTGCAGAATGGATGGGAGAGTCTGTCCTTCTTTCACAGTGATCCAGACAGGCTAGAGGGGGTATTGCGGAATGGATGGGAGAGTCTGTCCTTCTTTCACAGTGATCCGGAGAGGCTAGAGGGGGATTGCAGAATGGATGGGAGAGTCTGTCCTTCTTTCACAGTGATCTGGACGGGCTAGAGGGGGTATTGCAGAATGGATGGGAGAGTCTGTCCTTCTTTCACAGTGATCCGGACGGGCTGGAGGGGTTATTGCAGAATGGATAGGAGAGTCTGTCCTTCTTTCACAGTGATCCGGACGGGCTAGAGGGGGTATTGCAGAATGGATGGGAGAGTCTGTCCTTCTTTCACAGTGATCCGGACAGGCTAGAGGGGGTATTGCAGAATGGATGGGAGAGTCTGTCCTTCTTTCACAGTGATCCGGACGGGCTACAGGGGGTATTGCAGAATGGATGGGAGAGTCTGTCCTTCTTTCACAGTGATCCGGACAGGCTAGAGGGGGTATCGCAGAATGGATGGGAGAGTCTGTCCTTCTTTCACAGTGATCCGGACGGGCTAGAGGGGGTATCGCAGAATGGATGGGAGAGTCTGTCCTTCTTTCACAGTGATCCGGACAGGCTAGAGGGGGTATCACAGAATGGATGGGAGAGTCTGTCCTTCTTTCACAGTGATCAGGACAGGCTAGAGGGGGTATTGCAGAATGGATGGGAGAGTCTGTCCTTCTTTCACAGTGATCCGGACAGGCTAGAGGGGGTATTACAGAATGGATGGGAGAGTCTATCGTTCTTTCACAGTGATCCGGACAGGCTAGAGGGGGTATTGCAGAATAGATGGGAGAGTCTGTCCTTCTTTCACAGTGATCCGGACGGGCTAGAGGGGGTATTGCAGAATGGATGGGAGAGTCTGTCCTTCTTTCACAGTGATCCGGACGGGCTAGAGGGGGTATTGCAGAATGGATGGGAGAGTCTGTCCTTCTTTCACAGTGATCCGGACAGGCTAGAGGGGGTATTGCAGAATGGATGGGAGAGTCTGTCCTTCTTTCACAGTGATCCGGACGGGCTAGAGGGGGTATTGAGGAATGGATGGGAGAGTCTGTCCTTCTTTCACAGTGATCCGGATGGGCTGGATGGGGTATTGCAGGATGGATGGGAGAGTCTGTCCTTCTTTCACTGTGATCCGGACAGGAGGGCTGACTTCATGGACTGAAATTGCCCAGAGATGGGGTATAACGTCTTGGGTTCGGTCACTATTAAAAGAATGTCTTACCAGATGTCCCGTCTTCACCTGAGACTCCTTCCAGTATCGGAGTTGGCCCACGGCAAAGTCTTGCCAGTCTCCCTCGGTGCTGGAGGCCTGTTTCGTCAGGGTGTAGGCAAGGAGCCCTGGGCTCTTTGGCTTGAACCCAGGGCAAACCCTGAAGGTGGTGTGGGGAAACACCAAACCTGTCTGTTGCCAAAAGAAATCTGGAACTTCAGTAAGAAATGCAATGCCGTCAGTTACTTTAACCTCTCCAATCACCGTGACTGGGAATTTCTGTCCCTCGAGGGGTACATAATATTAGCTTTCCTCAGTTGAGCACCACGTAGGGTCATAGCAGAGAGTCACATGAGAGCTGGCCGCTGGCAGAAGGGGTTCAAATGTACTGGAGTCCAGATAAAGTGCCCACCACTGGGTGGTCAGAAACTGAGGAATCTATCAGTTGTTCACAGTTCCAGCATGATATCCTTGTCCGTGCATAGAATCTCGACTTCCAACGGACAGAGCAAGTATCTCCCTATGAGATTACACCCCCGTCTGGTGGTAACAGTAAATGAAACCTCACACTGCTTCCCCTGGAATTCCACCTGCAGTGGCTGGGTATGTGAATACGTATGTTCCGTGCCTCTGAACCCTGACAGAGTGATTGTAGCGTCTGATAGCTGGAATTCCTTTTCCGATACTATTTCCTGATCGAGAGTGGTTGTGGTTACCCTCATATCAATCATAAACCGAACTGGAATTCCAGCAACTTGCAATATTACATTGGGCTCTTCCTGAGGGTTGGCACTCATGGTTGGAAGCATCTTCTTGTCAGTTTCTGAACAGGTTGTTGTCCCCACTTGTCCCTTGGTAAGTTTTTGTTCCCATTTCTGTTCCTCAGATATAGCCCGCTCGTGTCCTTCTTCCCGCTGAACATATTCACCTTTAATATTAGTTCCCTTCGGGGTTGATTGGGATTCGAAAGTTGGGTCCTAATGATATGTCAAAGCTCGTCGCCTTCGATTTCGGGCATTGTCAGACCAGTCCATATTATTTGTTTTAATCATGTTGGCTAACTTAGTTTGTGAGCATTGGAGCAGTAGGGCATTGAACTGGGGGGGACAGATTCGCTTGGTCTCCTGCGAAGGTGCCGTAGCAGGCCACAAATCACAATCAGTAGTCTGGTCCCGATTCCCCAGGCTTAGGTTTGCATTAGGTACTTTAGTGATGTTTACAGTTTGCTGGAGAGCCCTTTCCAAGGCTTGAATAATCTGGTCTGTCTGTTCTTTGTCATTATGTTTTCCCGCTTGTAACTCCTGATAGGTTTGGTATCTCAATTCTGTCTTCCATTTCTGCCCTTCATCAGCTGAGAAAATCATGCAGCAGAGACTGAATAAATCTTGCAGAGTCGCATTAAACATTTGTGTAGTACTGTGGACACACTGAGCAAACTGTGCTGGTTTTTCTTTTCTATCTGGGGCCTGATTCATGATCATTATCATTTCTTGAGTCTTCCAGGGTGCATACACATGAATCACTGAGGGCTGTCCCTCCTCCTAGTCCTAGGGGGAGCGTTTGCTACTGCTGTTCAGGAGGATTTAAACTAATGTGGCAGGGGGATAGGAACAAGTGCAGAGAGACAGAGGGGTGTAAAATGAGAGTAGAAGCAAAAAGTAGTAAGGTGAAAAGTAAAAGTGGCAGGCAGTCAAATCCAGGCAAAAATCAAAAAGGGCCACTTTTCAACATAATTGTATAAGGGCTAAGAGTGTTGTAAAAACAAGCCTGAAGGCTTTGTGTGTCAATGCAAGGAGCATTTGTAATAAGGTGGATGAATTGAATGTGCAGATAGTTATTAATGAATATGATATAGTTGGAATCACAGAGACATGGCTCCAGGGTGACCAAGGATAGGAGCTCAATATCCAGCGATGTTCAATATTCAGGAGGGATAGACAGGAAAGAAAAGGAGGTGGGATGGCGTTGCTGGTTAGAGAAGAGATTAACGCAATAGAAAGGAAGGACATCAGCCTGGAGGATGTGGAATCAATATGGGTAGAGCTGCGTAACACTAAGGGGCATAAAACGCTGGTGGGATTTGTGTACAGGCCACCTAACAGTAGTAGTGAAGTTGGGGATGGCATTAAACAGGAAATTAGAAATGCGTGCGAAAAAGGAACAGCAGTTATAATGGGTGACTTCAATCTACATATAGATTGAGTAAACCAAATTGGTAAGGGTGCTGAGGAAGAGGATTTCTGAGAATGTGTGCGGGATGGTTTTCTGAACCAACATGTCGAGGAACCAACTAGAGAGCAGGCCATTCTAGACTGGGTATTGAGCAATGAGGAAGGGTTAATTAGCAATCTTGTCATGTGAGGTCCCTTGTGTAAGAGTGACCATAATATGTTGGAATTCTTCATTAAGATGGAGAGTGACATAGTTAATTCAGAACCAAATGTTCTGAACTTAAAGAAGGGCAACTTTGAAGATATGAGATGTGAATTAGCTAAGATTGATATCTAATGATATTTAAAGGGTTGACAGTGGATAGAAACATAGAAAATAAGTGCAGGAGTAGGCCATTCGGACCTTCGAGCCTGCACCACCATTCAGTATGATCATAGCTGATCATCCAACTCAGAACCCTGTACCTGCTTTCTCTCCATACCCCCGATCACTTTAGCCACATCTAACTCCCTCTTAAATATAGCCAATGAACTGGCCGCAACTGTTTCCTGTGGCAGAGAATTCCACAGATTCACCACTCTCTGTGTGAAGAAGTTTCTCCTCATCTCGGTCCTAAAAGTCTTCCCCTTTATCCTTAAACTGTGACCCCTCGTTCTGGACTTCTACAACATCAGAAACAATCTTCCTGCATCTAGCCTGTCCAATCCCTTTAGAATTTTATACGTTTCAATAAGATCCTCCATCAATCTTCTAAATTCCAGTGAGTATAAGCCTAGTCGATCCAGTCTTTCTTCATATGAAAGTCCTGCCATCCCAGGAATCAATCTGGTGATCCTTCTTTGTACTCCCTCTGTGGCAAGAATGCCTTTCCTCAGATTAGGGGACCAAAACTGCACATAATACTCTAGGTGCGGTCTCACCAAGGCCTTGTACAACTGCAGTAGAACCTCCCTGCTCCTGTACTCAAACCCTTTTGCTATGAATGCCAGCATACCTTTCACCTTTTTCACCGCCTGCTGTACCTGCATGCCTCCCTTCAATGACTGGTGTACAATGACACCCAGGTCTCGTTGCACCTCCCCTTTTCCTAATTGGCCATTCAGATAATAATCTGTTTTCCTGTTCTTGCAACCAAAATGGATAACCTTATATTTATCCACATTAAATTGCATCTGCCATGAATTTGCCCTCTCACCTAACCTATCCAAGTCACCCTGCATCCTCTTAGCATCCTCACAGCTAACACCACCACCCAGCTTCGTGTCATCCACAAACTTGGAGATGATGCATTTAATTGCCTCATCTAAATCATTAATATATATTGTAAAGAACTGGGGTCCCAGCACTGAGCCTTGCAGTACCCCACTAGTCACTGCCTGCCATTCTGAAAAGGTCCTGGTTATTCCCACTCTTTGCTTCCTGTCTGCCAACCAATTCTCTATCCACATCAATACCATACCCCCAATACTGTGTGCTTTAAGTTTACACACTAATCTGTGTGCGACCTTGTGTCTCTCTCTCTCTCTCTCTCGCTCTCTCTCTCGTCTTCGATGGTGCACAGTCAGAAACCAAAGTGTTGCCAGCCTGAGTCAGCGCTTTGGGGCTCCAGAGAGAGATGGGGTCTGCAGTTTACGAGGAGGAGGAAGAATCAGACCAGCAGGATGTGGCTACAAAAGAAAGATCAGAAATATTTGGAAACTGGTTGGCTGAAAAAAAAGGTGGTTAATTTCAGGCAGCAAATGTGGAGAGGAATAAAAAGACAACGTTTAGGCCGAGCCCCTTCAGCATGCTTAGCCTGTGTACTCCGCTGCTTAGTTGCTCTCTGAATTGCAGAGTTCCTCCAGCATTTTGTGTGTGTGCGTCTCTGTATTTCCAGCAACTGCAGAATCTCCTGTGTTTTATAACTGCATTTTACTTTGGCGTCAGATACACGTTGATATTGAGTATATTGTTTATGTGAGCCACTTTCTGCGTTAAAACAGCTGCAGATTTTTTCCATACACACTATTAAAAAAAATGAGATATGGACATTGAACCGCTGCTTGCAGAAATGGTTAATGGCACCATGATTACCCAAAGGGCCATGCGTTAAGAATTTCGCTGGGGCTGAAGCGCCAATGAAATGCACACGCGTCAGGCTGAGGACGTCCCCGAGTATCACGCATGCGCGCAGTACACAGAAGGCCTTGAAAATCTCGGGTGCAGGTAAGAGCGATTCTCCGTGTTTTTATATTAAACACTGACTTTGCGACAATTCCTGTGAAATCCGGTCACTGTGACCCGCAATCCCGGGACAGTCCTGCCCTCTTCCCCCTCTCTCTCAGCCCCACGATCCGTACACGGGCCCCGGGGAGCTTCCGGCTGCTGAGGGAATGGGAACCGATGGATCTCTCAGACAGAGCTGAGCTCCAGCTATCTAAATGCAAGGATTAGGAACTCAGAGAAAGGGAACAAAATCTTTTACATCACCAGTTGAGAAAATCACCTTTGTTCTAACTCCAATCACTAACAAGAAAATCTGCAGATGCTGGAAATCCAATCTACACACACAAAATGCTGGAGGAATTCAGCATTAGTACTCTTTTCCATATATGCTGCCTGGCCTGCTGAGTTCCTCCAGCATTTTGTGTCTGTTGCCTGTTCTACCTCTTTTTCTGGACTTTTCTACTGGTGATAATGTGTTTTGTCCCATTCTCTCTGGGTACTTAATGATATCAAGCACCTTTGCCCTGGGCAGCAAGTAGCTTTCACATCACAAATGTGCCAGACTCCAATGAGACAGACTACTGCCCTTCCCTTCATATTCATTGGCATTGCCATCACTGAGTTCACCACTGTCAGTCTTTGTCTGATGTGTGTATTGTGGCGATGTAAACGTTGCTGGAGAATTAGGGGATGCTTCAGGGGAATATAGAAACTGAGTTCACCACTCTCAGTCATTGGGGGGGTGGGGGAGGGCTTGGGGAAATATTTATGTAGAATATAGAAACTGGTGATACTTGTGTGTATTCTGGTGTTGCAAAAGTTGCTGGAGAATTTGCAAGTGGGAAGAAGTGGAGTGATATTTGGAAATCTGACTTTGTAAAGCATAAATTTGCAAGCAAACCACATATGGACAATATGCCAAAACTTTAGTCAGAAAATTCTTCATTACCCATTACAGGCCTGCTACATAGGTTGTGTGAGAGTGCAGATGAACTGGATCGAACCCAGAGGAGAACAAAGTTCCTATTGACCGTGATTTGCTAGCTGTGAAAATGAATACCTCTCTATAAAAAATTCACTGTGCACATCTTGTCACTGGATTAAAAAAAATGCACAGTGCAAGATTTATGTACACACTGGTTATTACAAGATAGAGGGGGTATTGGAGGGAAGATGGGGAGACCTGTAATGTCCCTGATGCCCTCACTTACAAGAAGTGCATCCAGCTGCAGCTTGTAACCCTGCACTTTAAGGAGTTGGAACTTGAAACGCATATGGGAATTGATGGTCATTCCAGATACCAGCACTCTGCCCAGTCAGGAGATGATTTATCTTCCAAATTGGGTTTAACCTCACTGTAACAGTGTGATACTAGATCAAACCTTGGCAACTCAAGTAATCTCATCTGAAATGTTGTCCTACACCCATTGATGGATTTGTAAATCTTTTACAGGTTAAAAGCGGGAAGGAATTTGTCTCCAGGAATCTCAAACACGGCACAACAGTTTTGTTGTCTCTGTCTAGATATTTAAGAAGTGGAGCAATGGATTCAATCTACCATCCTTCCTGCTCAGACTGTGGGGAGGGATTCACTCGGTCATCTGACCAACTAGCAAGCCTGTCATTTTACACAGGAGAAAGGCCTTTCACCTGCTCAGGAATGGATTCACTCGGTCATTTCAACTGAAGGTACATCAGCAAGTTCACACTGGGCAAGGCCATTCATCTGTTCTGTGTCTGAGAAGGGGTTCAGTCGGGCATCCCACCTGTGGACACACCAGTCAGATCACACTGGGCAGAGGCTGGTCATCTGCTGAATTTCGGGGAAGCGATTCTCTCGGTCATCTGACCTAATGGCACACCGGCGTGTTCACACCAGGGGGCAGCCATTCACCTGCACAGTCTGCAGGAAGGGAATCACTGCGTCATCCAACCTACAGAGACATCAGCGAGTTCACACTGGGGAGAAGCCGTTCACCTGCTCAGTCTGTGGGAAGGGATTCACTCGGTCATCCAACCTACGGAGTCATCAGCGAGTTCACACTGGGGAGAAGCCTTTCACCTGCTCTGACTGTGGGAAGAGTTTCACTCGGTCATCCCAACTACTGGTACACCAGTCAGTTCACACTGGGGAGAAGTCGTTCACCTGCTTAGACTGTGGGAAGGGATTCAGTCAGTCATCCAACCTACTGGTACATCAGCGAGTTCACACTGGGGAGAAGCCATACTCCTGCTCAGAATGTGGGAAGGGATTCACTCAGTCATCCAACTTACAGAGTCATCAGAGAGTTCACACTGGGGAAAAGCCATTCACCTGCTCAGTCTGTGGGAAGGGATTCACTCAGTCATCCAACCTACAGAGTCATCAGAGAGTTCACACTGGGGAAAAGCCATTCACCTGCTCAGTCTGTGGGAAGGGATTCACTCAGTCATCCAACCTACAGAGTCATCAGAGAGTTCACACTGGGGAGAAGCCGTTCAGCTGCTCAGTCTGTGGGAAGAGGTTCACTCTGTCATCCAACCTACAGAGTCATCAGCGAGTTCACAGTGGGGAGAAGCCGTTTACCTGCTCAGAATGTGGGAAGGGATTCACTCAGTCATCCAAACTACAGAGTCATCAGAGAGTTCACACTGGGGAGAGGCCGTTCACCTGCTCAGTCTGTGGGAAGGGATTCACTGATCCATCCAACCTACAGAGTCATCAGAGAGTTCACTCTGGGGAGAGGCCATTCACCTGCTCAGTCTGTGGGAAGGGATTCACTCAGTCATCCCACCTACAGAATCATCAGCGAGTTCACACTGGGGAGAAGCCGTTCACCTGCTCAGACTGTGGGAAGAGTTTCACTCGGTCATCCCAACTACTGGCACACCAGCAATTTCACACTGGTGAGAAGCCATACACCTGCTCAGTCTGTGGGAAGGGATTCACTCAGTCATCCAACCTACTGGTCCACCAGCGAGTTCACACTGGGGAGAGGCCATTCACCTGCTCAGTCTGTGGGAAGAGATTCACTCAGTCGTCCAACCTACTGGTCCACCAGCGAATTCACACTGGGGAGAGGCCGGTCACCTGCTCATAGTGCGGGAAGGGATTCACTAGCTCATCTGTACTGAAGGTACATCAGAGAGTTCACACTGGGGTGAAGCCATTCACCTGCTTAGACTGTGGGAAGAGTTTCACTCAGTCATCAAACCTCCTGGCACACCAGTCAGTTCAAAGTGGGGACTGGCTGTTGTTATGAATCTCTAGGTTTTGTTTGCCGTGGACTGTCATTTTAAGAGAGAGAGAGATTAGGAAGTCAAATCAGTCTGACTTGCAGCTTGTTTAGTTTTAACCAAGGACAAAGACACTCAGAGTCAGACAGAAACAAAGGAGGAAAAATGGAAGGATCGAAACCGGGGAACTAGTGGCCAAGGGTCACTGTTTAGAAGTTTCCTATGCCCACAAGGGTGGGTTAATAATCGATCCATGTACATCGAATGCGTGGTTGTCACCTTGTTTGATCCATAGGAGTGGATCTGATTCGGGGTATCCTGTGGAGACCACTTATATGTTAACCCTTGCCTGGCTGGGTGTGGTAGTTCACTTGAAGATGACACACCTTGTGACAAGTCACTTTCGGTGATAATTTGTATGTGGATTTGGAATGATGACAGATAAAATCTACAGCGCCTGTTCTCTCGTTTTACCATCGTGGAACCTGAGGAATTCTACATATTTGCCTTCTCTCGCCATTTACCCTGGATGACAAATCTCTCTCTCTCATCGCCTATTCTGTAGTTGAACTGAAATTTCATACTTTACCATCTCAAGACCGCAAGCCTTGTTTCCCCCGAGCTCAATAGTTTGGGAGTTACATTTACACACATTTATAAACTTAACACTGTTAACTTCTGTTTATCTTGTTTAAGTTGCAATATTACAAGTAGATTCTAATAAAGACAGATTTAACGTCAAAACCAGACTCCAGGTGTAGTCTATTGTTGCTGGCTTGTTTCTAAAGCACTATGGTTTGTAACAAATTTGGGGCCTGCGTCTGGGATATGAACAAATTTGGGGGCTATTGATCGAAGAATGATCGATTTGATAGGGGAAATCCCTTTTGATTTATTTCTGTGTGGAAATCAGCAGCAATGGACATTTATAAATTTCTGGAAGCGCCAACCCCTAAGGCATTAGGAAAAGCCAAAAAGAATGAATTGCTGACTGTTTCTAATGGGCTGAATCTTAAGCAGGTAAGGGGGTGTGAAGGACCAGGGCAAGCATAAAACTGGGAGAGGAGGTAAAGGTAAAACAATAGGGGTTTTATTATAAAATATAGGCATCCCCCCCTTTTTCAGAGACTGGGATCCCTGGTTCAACCGGTAATGATGTGCATTTCAATGTGTCCACCTCTCAGTCCTCGATTCTCCAAATGAAAGGGTTATCACATTTGATCTTTCTTCATATGATGACCCAACCATTTCAGGGAACAGTCTGTTGAAACTTCATTGCACTCTCTATAACAAATACTCTCTAACCACTTTGTTAATCCTCTGTGCAAAAAATGTCCATCTTCCGCAGCCCCGTGTTGCCCCAACCACTCACCTCCCACCCTTGTCACTGGCCCCACTTGCAGGTCAACCGTCTGCCGGTTTTTCCCCCCCAAATGTGAATCCCTCTGCTCACCACCACCGTGGGCTCAGACATTTCCACAGATTTCCACCGGGACAAAAATCCTGTCCGCCCCCTCTCACACCATTGTTTTCCTTTCAATAAAATCCCTCCTCTCCCTCCCCAGGGAACTGGCATCAAACTGACGGGCCGAGCGGTCTCCTCCTACCTCTCGGCGACACATCAGACTCCGGCCACAGAAGACGCTTCACAAACGCCCCAACTTTCCTTGGAGGGAAATGGAAATAAATCAAAAAACGGACATTTACTCCAATGTGATGTGGGGTTTGAGGCTGGAGCGGGAGGCGAAATCAGCGGGGGTAACGCCCTCTGGACTTGTCCACCTCTGCAACTAGTGGTAACAAGTGATTGACATCGCTTTGCACCAATGGGAATAGCGCAGCCCCTGAATCCTCTGTTGACAGCGGTGGGGGAGGGCTGGTCACGTGATTATTAGCCCAGCTATTAAACTGATAAAGCCCGAGCTCAGCAGCGCATGGATGACGTAAGACGCTGTGCACGTAAGGGCAGATCCCGGTGTGGGAAGCCCATGCGTGACGTCAGGCACGAGGGGGTTCTGTGTGACGTCACCTGTGGGGATGCGCTCGCATTTAAATGCACCTTAATGTGCGTTTCTTATGATTTCAGAGGGACAACAACATTAATCTCGGGTTTCATTACTGAATCCAGTGTTGTGAGATGTAAAGTCCCCTGTTATGTGTCCGGCTGTGCCGTGTTGTTTGGGGGCTATTGATCGATTAATTTTCGATTTGATTGGGCATATCCCTTTTGATTTATTTGTGTGTGGAAATCAGCAGCAGTGGATATTGATAAATTTCTGTAGGGTGGATGACTGAGTGAATCCCTTCCCACGTACTTCCTCATCCTGGTCATCCACTCTTGGTCTTCCTGGAATCATTCTTTGAAACTTCTCCGGACCCACTCCAATACGAGCACATCCTTTGCTCAGATAATAAGTCGGAAGTACAGGTCGGAATCTGCTCACCATACACCAACAGTGATCTGCCCAATGCGTTATAAAGCTATAGTATCGCATCCTTGCTCTTATATTGCTAACATTGCAGTTGTCATCCTTAATCAACTCAATCTGCAAGCAAACCTTTAGGGCCTCTTGCTCAAGGACTCACAAGCACTTATGCACCTCTAATTTTTTCAAGTTTCTCCCATTTATTTTTTTCCTACACCCAATTACTTCTACCAAATGTACATGACTTGCATACACTGTATTTCAACTGCTACCTTGCTGGCATTCTCCAGACCTATCGAAGTCCTTCTGCAGACTCCCGCTTTGCTCTAAACTACCTGTCCCATACCTATCTTTGTATCAACTGCAATGTTCGTCACCAAGGTATCAATTCCATCATCCATATCATTCAGATTTAACATGAAACGATGCGGTCTCAATACTGACCCCTGCAGAACAGCATTAGTTACCGACAGCAAAACAGAATTGCCCACATTATTCTGACTCTTTCTCCCTTGTCAGTACAAGTTTCTTTCCTGTAATTCCATGAGCTGTGATCCTGTTCAGCAGCCTCACGTGCAGCACCTTAGAAACATAGAAAACCTGCAGCACGTTACAGGCCCTTTGGCTCACAAAGCGATGCCGAACATGTCCTTGCTCTAGAAATGCCAAGGGTTACCTACAGTTCTCTATTTTTCTAAGCTCCGTGTACCTATCCAGGAGTCTCTTAAAAGACCCGATCGTGTCCGCCTCCACCACCATTGCCGGCAGCCCATTCCAAGCACTCACCACTCTCTGTGTAAAAAACTTACCCCTGACATCTCCTCTGTACCTACTTCCAAGCATCTTCAAACTATGCCCTCTCGTGCTAGCAATTTCAGCCCTGGGAAAAAGCCTCGAACTATCCACACGATCAATGTCTCTCATTTTCTTGTACACCTCCATCAGGTCACCTCTCATCCTCCATCACTCCAAGGAGAAAAGACTGAGTTCACTCAACCTGTTCTCAAAAGGCATGCTCCCCTTTCCAAACAACATCCTCGTAAATCTCCTCTGCATCCTTTGTATGGCTTCCACATCCTTCCTGTAGTTTGGCGACCAGAACTGAGCACAGTACTCCAAGTGGGGTCTGACCAAAGTCCTATATAGCTGCAACATTACATCACGGCTTTTAAACTCAAGCCTGCGGTTGATTAAGGCCAATGCAGAGTATGGCTTCTTAACCACAGAGTCAACCTACATAGCAGCTTTGAGTCTCCTATGGACTCCGTCCCCAAGATCCCTCTGTTCCTCCACACTGCCAAGAGGCTTACCATTAATACTATATTCTATCATATTTGACCGAAGAAAATGAACCACATCACACTTCTTTGGGTTGAACTCCATTTGCTACTTCTCAGCCCAGGTTTGCAGTCTATCAATATCCCCCTGCAACCTAACCCAACCTTTGTGTCATCAGCAAATTTACTAACCCGTACCTCCACTTCCTCATCCAGGTCATTTATAAAAATCACGAAGGGTAGGGGTCCCAGAACCGATCCCGGAGGCAGACCACTGGTCACCGACCTCCATGCAGAATATGACCAGTCTACAACCACTCTTTGTCTTCTGTAAGCAAGCCAGTTCTGGATGCACAAAGCAATGCGCCCTTGGATCCCAGGCCTCCTTACTTTCTCAATAAGCCTTGCATGGGGTACCTTGTTGAAGATCATCTGAAAATCCGAGCAAACAACATACGCTGCCTCTGCTTTATCTATCTTGCCTGTTATTTCTGCAAAGTATTCCAAGAGATTTGTCAGTCAAGATTTCCTTGAAAGAATCCGGCTGACTTTGGCCTACTTCATCATGTTTAACCAATTACAGTGCCCAAAAAACACACTCTTAGTACACTCTAACATCTTCCTGACCACTAAGGTCAGACTAACTGTCCAATAATTTTCTTTCTTGTGCCCCCTCTCTTCTTAAAGAGTGGAGTGACATTTGCAAATTTCTGGTCCACCAGAACCGTTCCAAAATCTAGTGATTTGTGATAGATCATTACTCATCACTTGAAGAGAAAACTAAGGGGGAACTTCTTCATTCAGAGGCGGGGTGAGTGTGCACCGAGCTGCCAGAGCAAGTGGCAGGGACGATTGTCATCTTTAAGAGAAGTTTGCTTAGGTCACTGGATGAGAAGCATATGGAGGGCTATGGTCCAGGTGGAAGTTGTTGGAACTCGGAAGATGAATGCTTTAGCACGGACTAGACTGGCCGAATGGCATTTTCCTGTGTTGTAGTGTTTTATGACTCTAATGCCTTCACAATCTCTTCAGCTACCGCTTTCTGAACTCTGCAGTGTCTTATCTACCTTCAGGCCTTTCAGCTTCAAAAACACTTTCTCTCCTTGGTAAAAGCATGTATCCTCACTTCTGCCCCAGGTACTGCTGAATGTTTGGCATTTATGTAATAAATTTAACGACACAACTGTAGTGGGTGACTTCAATCTGCAGGAGGATTGGGAAAGTCAGATTGGAGTGAGATCGCAAAAGAGGGGATGTATTGAATGCTAACAAAATGGCTTTTTAGAGCAGCTGATGGTTGAGCCTGCTCGGGAAACTGCTATCTTACATTGGGTGCTGTGTAATAACCCAGATCTTATTAGGGAGGTTAATGTAAAGGAACCATTAGAAGGCAGTGATCATAATATAATTGAATTCCTACTGCAATTTGTGAGGGACAAGCACAGGTCACATGCATAGTATCGCAATGGAATGAAAGGGAATTTCAGAGGCGTGAGAGAGGTGATTCCCCAGATGGATTGGAGGATGCTGGTGGAGATGACGCCAGAGCAGAAATGGCTGACGTTTCTGGGAATAGTTCATAATGTGCAGGATAGATATGTCCCACAGACGTAGTTCTCAAACAGCGGGGCTAGGCTATCGTGGCTGACAAAGGAAGTTAAGGACTGTATAAAAACATATAAAGTATTAAAAGTGAGTAGTAAGTTGGATAATTGGGTAGCTTTTAACATCCAACAACAGGCAAATTTAAAATAAAAGCTATAAGGGGAAAGGTGAAATATGACAGCAAACTATACAATAATATAAACCAGTTATAAAATATACGAAAGGGAGGCGAGTGTTGATATTGGACCACTGGAAAATGATGCTCATGGGGTACAAATGGGGAAGAGATGGTAGATGAACTTGATAGGTACTTTGCATCCGTCTTGTCTGTGGAAGACACCACCAGTGTGCCAGAGATCCGTGAGTGTCAGGGAGCAGGAGTGAGTGCCATTGCTATTACAAAGGAAAACGTGCTAGGCAAATTCAGGTTCTTAAAGTGGATAAGTCACCTGGACCAGATGGACTACATCCCAGAGTCCTGAGAGAGGTTGCTGGAAAGATAACAGATGCATTGTTCATGACACGTCAAGAATCACTTGATCCTGGCATAGTCCTGGAGGACAGGAAGATTGCAAATGTCTATCAACACTTTGAGAAGGGAGGAAGGCAAAGTAAAGCAAATTATAGTCCAGTAGGCCTAACCTCAGTGGCTGGGAAAGTGTGGAGTCATGATAACAGATGAGGTTTTGGGGTACTAGTAGACTAATGATATAATAAGACAAAGCCAGCATAGGTTCTGCACAGGGAAATCTTGCCTGACAAGTCTGTTACAGATCTGAAGGAAGTCATAAGCAGGATGGACAAACGAGAGGCAGTGGATATCATTTACTTGGATTTTCAGAAGGCATCTGATAAGGTGCCTACAAGATGCTTTTTTAGAGCAGCTCGTGATTGAGCCCACTTGGGGGGTCAGCTATTCTGGATTGGGTGTTGTAATGAACCGGAATTAATTAGGTCACTTGAGTTCAAGGAACCCTTCGGGACAAGTGATCTTAATATGATCAAATTCACCCCGACATTAGAGAAGGAGAAACTAAAGAAAGATATGGAATAAAGAGAATTAGAGAGGCATGAGAGAAAAAATTGTCAAAATTGATTTGAAAAGAACACGGGCAGGAATGAAAACAGAGCAACAATGGCTGGAATTTCTAGAAGCAATTCGGAAGTCACAGAGAGGAAGTGGTATTCTAAAGGTAAGGTGACAAAACCGTGGCTGATAAGAGAAACCAAAGACAACACATAAAATAAAGAGAGGGCACAGAAGAAAAAATACTAGAAGTTGGAGGATTGGGAAGCTTTTAAAAGCAAACAGAATGCAACTAAAATCATTAAGAAGGAAAAGATGGAATACTTAGGTGAGCTAGCCAGTAATATTAAAGAGGATACTATTTTTTCTTCAGGCACATATAGTGTAAAAGAGAGACAGAAGCGAATATCAAACCACTGGAGAATGATGCTGGAGAGGTAGTAATGGGGTGAGGGTGAAAGATGATGGCTGATGAACTGAATAAGTATCGTACATCACTCTTATCTGTAGAAGACACTGGCTGGAATATGGAAGTCCCAGATGTCAGTGGTCAGAATGTGTAAAGTTACGTTACTCGGGAGAAAGTAGAAGGAAAGGTGGGCCGTAATTTTTTTTTTACTGGAAGGAGAAATCGATATTCATGCTTTCAGATTGGAGCTATGCAGTTGGAATATGATGTGTTTCTCTTCAACCCTGAGGATGTCAGGTGGAGCAACTCCAGCCATTGCTATTCTGCCATCATCCCTGCTAGTGCCCCTTCAATCAACTTTAGTAATCTCCTCTCCCGTGCCTCCGTAGTTCCCCTCACCCTATTAATAATGATGCATCTTGTTGTACCTTTCCCCTCTCAAAGTGCAGGGTGAATTGTAACATGTTATGATCACAGCGTCAACATGGTTCCTTTACCATAAGCTCCCTAATCCAATTTGGTTCTTTGGACAACACCCAATCCAGAATCAACATTTCTCAATAGGGCACAATTACAAGCTATTCTAAAAGCATCTCATTAGTATTTTCCAAATGCCCTCTCTTGAGATCAAGCACCAATCTAATTTTCACAATCTACCTCCACCCATCCCACTCATGGACTACTCATCTCACTCTCATTGGTGGGTAGATGCGCAGGATCCTCACCAGGACTACCAGCCTCTGAGACAGCTACTTTTCCCAAGCAGTAAAGCTGATAAATATCTCTACCCTCTAACCCACCCTTCCACAACACCAAACACCTCTACTTTATCATTTCCTGTCTGTCATCCTATGCAGGCATCCTATGCCGAGCGTCACTTTATGGACATACAATCAATCCGTGCACAGTATATAAGCTGTGGATATATGTTGTTACTATTATGTTTTTGTGCTGTATTGGAGCCGGAGTAATAATTATTTCGACATCATTTACATGTGTCTGCTGGAAATGGAATTAAACAACCCTGAACCTTGAATAAACATTTCAACAGGCTGCAGCGTCACATTTTTGTCTCTCAGCGTTATTGCGTCAGAGCGCCACCTGGTGACAATGGAGTCCACAAATCAGGGGGTCCTGTTATTGTGGCAAATCACCACCACGTGGCAGTGTTGTCCACAAAAGGGAGAGGTGTACAGCGGTAAGGAGGAGTGCAGGGGCTGCAAGTCGATGAAGTTCCAGACCTGCCTCTAACCACTCTCCTCACCACGAGTCAGAGTCCCAAACAGTCCTTCCATATGAGGCAACTTTTCGACATCGTGACTGTTGGGGTTATCCATCGTTTCCAGTTTTGCTAGTGTGGCCTCCTCGACATTAGTGAGACCCGATGTCGTCTCTGCATTCTGCACTCTGTCCCGATGAGATTCTGCAGATGTTGGAGATGCAGAGTAACATACACAAAATGTTGGAGGAAGTCAGGAGGTCAGGTAGCTTCTATAGAGGGGGTAAAGCAAAACAGAGATTTCCTGCCGGGACCCTTCATCAGGACTTGAAATCGGGAGAGGCCGGAATAAGATGGTGCGGGGAGTGGAAAGAGTCCAAGCTGGTAGGTGATTGGTGAAGCCAGATAAGAGTGAAGGTGAGTGGGTGGGGGAGGTGGGAGATGAAGTGAGACGCTGTGAGGTGGTAGGTGGAAAATGCAAAGGGCTGAAAAGGAGGAATCTGATAGGAGAGGAGAGCGGACAATGGGAAAGTAAAGGGGAACCAGAGGGAGACGATCCGCAGTGGAGAAGAGAGCAATGAGGAGACAGAATGGAGGAGGCTGGCGTGTGGGTTGATGAAATGAAAAGGTGGAGATAGAAGTTAAAGGTATCGATGCTCATGTCATCCGGATGTAATATGAGCTGTTGCTCCTCCAACCTGAGAGTGCACTCATCGTGTTAGTTAAACAATGAACCGGAAGGGAGAGTGGATTAATAATTTTCCCCTAGGATCCCTATTAAATCAATCCTCCCTCACCTTAAAACCGGTGCTCTCTGGTTGTTGATTCTACAAAAATGGGGGTGAAGAAAAATAAACAGAAAAACATATAAAACCTACAGCACAATACAGGCCCTTTAGCCCACAAAGTTGTGCTGAGCATGTCCCTACCTTATAAATTACTGGGGTTACCCATAGCCCTCTATTTTTCTAAGCTCCATGCACCTATCCAGGAGTCTCTAAAAAGACCCTGTCGTTTCCCCCTGCACGAACACTGCCGGAGCCCATTCCATGCACTTATCACTCGCTGTGTAAAAACGTACCCCGACATCTCCTCTGTACCTATTTCCAAACACCTTAAAACTGTGCCCACTGTGGCAGCCATTTTACCCCTTGGAACAAACCGCTGACTATCCACACGATCAATGCCTCTCATCATCTTATACACCTCTATCAGGTCACCTCTCATCCTCAGTCGCTACAAGGAGACAAGGCTGAGTTCTCTCAACTGCGCACATTCCCCATTTCTGTGCACTTATCGTTTGGAACACCTGCATAATGTCACCTCAATCTCCAGCACTTCAAGGTGTGAAATCCCTACCTGCCCGACCTCTCTCCAGAACTCAGTCCCTCGAGTATCGGCAGCATTCTCGTAAATCTTTTCTGCCCTTATTCTAGCTTAGCGTCCTCTTTCCTATAGCAGAACGACCAATACTGAATACAATAATCCAGGCATGGATACCCGAGCAATACCCTAATCCTAATGCAACCTCACTGGCCTCTTCTTCAGACCATGAGCCATGAGATATGAGACAGAGGCTGCTCAGCCAATCGAGTCTGCTCCGCCATTCCTTCCTGTCCAATTGATTACCTCTCGCAACCCCATTCTCCTGCCTTCTCCCCATAATCTTTGAACATCCCTTTAAAATACACTCAATGACTTGGCGTCTACGCTTGGGTAGCTTTTAAAATCTAGAACAGGCAACTAAAAAAACAAGCTATATGAAGGGGAAAGGTGAAATATGAGAGCAAACTAGACAATTCAATAAACCATTATAAAAATGCGAAAGGGAGGCGAGAGTTGATATTGGACCACTGGGAAATGATGCTCATCTGGTAGAAATGGGGAAGAGATGGTAGATGAACTTGGTAGGTATTTTGCATCAGTCTTCTCCGTGCAAGACACTGGTAGTGTGCCAGAAAGAGTGTCATTGCTATTACAAACGGAAATGTGTTAGGCAAACTCAGGTTCTTAAAGTGGGTAAGTCTCCTGGACCAGATGGACTACATCCCGGAGTCTTGAGAGAGGTTGCTGAAGAGATAACAGGCGCAGTGGTCATGACTTCTCAAGAATCACTGGATCCTGGCATGGTCCCGGAGGACCAGAAGAATGCAAAAGTCATTTTACTCTTTGAGAAGGGAGGAAGGCAAAAGAAAGCAAATTATAGTCCAGTTAGCTTAATCTCATAGTTTCTGCATAGGGAAATCTTGCCTGACAAATGTGTGAGATTTCTTCGAGGAAGTCATAAGCAGGATGGACAAACGAGAGGCAGCGGATATCATTTACTTGGATTTTCAGAAGGCATCTGATAAGGTGTCACACATGAGACTGCTTCGCAGGATAGAAATCCGAAGTAATACTGGCATGGATAGAGGAATGGCTGACAGCCAAGAGGCAGCGAGTGGGAATAAAAGGGGCCTTTTCTGTTTGGCCAGCAGTGACTTGTGGTCTTCAGGTGTCAGTATTCGGTCCGCTACTTTTCACATTATTTGTCAATGATTTGGATAATGGAACTGATGGCTTTGTGGCAAAGTTTGTGGATGATTCAAGGATTGGTGGAGGCGTTGGTAATGTTGAGGAAGCAATGCGATTGCAGCAGGACACAGACAATTTAAATAACGGGCAAAAAGTGGCTGATGTAATACAATATTTCGAAATGTACGATAATGCATTTTGGGAAAAGGAACAATGGTGAAACTGACTGGGAGAAACTTCAAAAACGGAAGTACAGAAGGAAATCTGAGTCTTCGGGCAAGACTCCCAGAAAGTTAATTTACAGTTTGAGCCTGTGGTAAAGAAAGCAAATGCAATGCTGGCATTTACTTAAAGTGATGTAGAATATCTAAACAAGGAGATAATACTGGTGTTTATAAGACACTACTTAAGCCGCACTTAGAATATTTGGGACCCATATCTCAGAAAAGGTGGGTTGTCGTTGGAAAGAGTCCAGAGGATGTTCAAGAACATGATTCCGGGAATGAAGGGGTTAAGATATGAGGAACGTTTCCAGCCTTGGGCCTGTACTCCTGCACTGACATATGTTTAATAAGTGTGGGTCGGGGGTGTTAAATCTCACTGAAACCGACCGAATGTGGAAAGGTCTGGATAGCGTGGATGAGGAAAGGAATTTTCGTATGGTGGGGGTAGCCATAACGGAGGGCACAACCTCAAAACTGAGGAGCGACCTTTTGGAGTTGTTAAAGAGGATTTTATTTAGTCAGAGAGCAGTGAATCTGTGGAATTCACTGACACAGACGGCGGTGGGGGACAAGTCTGTGGGTACATTTTAGGCAGAAGCTAATAATTTGCTGATCAGTCAGGTCATTACAGGATATGCCGAGGAGGCAGTTGTATGGGGTTGAGTGAGAACCGGGATCAGCCATGATAGAACGGCAGAGCAGACTTGATGGGCTGAATGGCCTAATTCTGCTCCTATGTCTTATTGTCTTATACTGCGAGTGTCTGACACAGTGAAGATTGACACAAAATACTTGTTACATTCGGCCGCTATTTCTTTGCTCTATTACTAACTGCTCTATCATCTTCCAGCGGTACAATATCAACTCTTGCCTCTCTTTTACTTTTTGTATATCTGAGCAACTTTTGATACGATATTATTGGCTCACTTACCTTAATTTATCATCTTGTCTCTCTTGTGTGTGTGTTTTTGTTGTCTCCTGTTAATTATCTAAAAGCTTTCCAATCCTCTAACTTCCCACTGTTTTCTTGCTATATTATATGACCCCGCTTCTGGTTTTATCCAAAACAGGAGAAAATCTGTGGATGCTGGAAATCCGAGCAACACAAACACAAAATGCTGGAGGGACCTCGGAGGCCAGGCAGCATATATGGGAAATAGTAAACAGTCGACGTTTCGGGCCGAGACCCTTCGTCAGGACGGGCGGGGGGCGGGGGGGGGGGGAACATGAGACGTCAGAGGAAGAAGTGTGGGGGTGAAGGGGTGGAAGAAGTGGTCGGTGACAGGTGAAACCGCGAGAGGGGGAGTAGTGAAGTGTGAGGATGAGGGGGTGGAAGAAGTGTGAGGGTGAAGGGATGGAAGAAGTGGTCGGTGACAGGTGAAACTGCGAGAGGGGGAGTAGTGAAGGAAAAAAACTTCTTAGGATTTTATTTCCTTAACGATTCTTGAAAAAATCATTGCTAATGCCTCCACAGCTCTTCAGTCACCTCTTTCAGATCTCTGGGGTATACACCATCTGGTCCAGGTGACCTGTTTACCTTCAGACCCTCTCGGTTTCCCAAGAATCTTCTCCCGTGTAATGTAACTTTACACATTCTGAGCACTAACATCTGGGACTTCCATATTCCTGCTGGTGCCTTCGAGAGATAAAATTGACGTACAATACTTACTCAGTTCTTCTGCCATCACTTTGCACCCCAACCCCATTATTACCTGTTCAGCATCATCTTTCAGTCTCCCCCTTTTTCAGAGACTGGGATCCCTGGTTCAACCAGTAAGGATGTTGTGCATTTCAATGTGTTCTCCTCTCACTCCTCGATTCTCTAAATGAAAGGGTAATCATATTTGATCTTTCTTCATATGATGACCGCACCACTCCAGGGATCAGTCTGATGAATCTTCATTGCACTCTCTATAACAAATACTCTCTAACCTCTTTGCTAATCTTCTAAGGAGTTAATTTCCATCTTCTGCAGCCCCGTGTTGTCCCGAACACTTCCGCCTCTCTTTTGCACTATATGTAGCTGAAGAAAAATTTGGTATCCTCTTTAATATTACTAGCTAGCACACCTATGTATTCCATCTTTTCTTTCTTAATTATTTTAGTTACATTCTGTTTGTTTTTAAAAGCTTTCCAATCCTCTAACTTGCTAGTAATTTTTGCTCTATGCCCTCTCCTTGGGTTTTACGTTTTCTTTGGTTTCTCTTATCAGCCACGGTTTTGTCACCTTCCCTTTGGAATACTACTTCCTCTTTGTGATGTAAATATCCTGTGCCTTCCGAATTGCTTCCAGAAATTCCAGCCATTGCTGCTCTGTCTTCATCCCTGCCCGTGTTCTTTTTAAATCAATTCTGACCAGTTTTTCTCTCATGCCTCTCTCATTATCCCGCATCAGACTTTTGCTTCTCCTTCTCCAATGTCAGGGTGAATTTAATCGTATTAAGATCTCTTGTCCCTAAGGGTTCTTTGAAATTAATTGACCTAATTAATTCCGGTTCGTTACATCACCCAATCCAGAATAGCTGATCCCAAAGTGAGCTCAATCACGAGCTGCTTTAAAAATGCATCTTGTAGGCATTCTAGGAATTTCTCCTCTTGAGACCAACACCATCCTGATTTTCCTAATCACCTGCATGACAATCCCCCATGACTATTGTAACATTGCCTTTTTGGCACGCATTTTCTATCTCTCATTGTAATTTGTGGACCACATACTTACTACTGTTTGGAAATCTCTATACAATTCCCATCAGGGAGTTTTCTTTTACATTTGCTATTCCTTCATTCCACCCACAGACTCTACATGTTCAATCCCTATGCCGCCTCTTTCTAATTATTTTATTTAATATTTTACCAACAGAGCCACAAACCCCACTACCAGCTTGTTCTCTCAAGAAATATATAAGTATCTGGGAAACAGGAGGACCTGCAGATGCTAGAAATCTAGAGAACTACACACAAAGTGCTGAAGGAGCCTAGCATGTCAGGCAGCATATATGGATGGGAATCAACATTTCGGGCCAATACCCTTCATCGGGACTTTTTGTTGTAATTTATTTTTTTAATGAAGTTCATCATCAACAAACATTTCCATAAGATGTATTTCAGGTACTGTACATATATATTTGCCACAAATCTCCACATAATTTTCATCTGAGTTATACACTTATAGAAAAGAGAGGAAAGAAAGAACAAGCGAAAGGAGAAAACTATGTACAAGTAGGCAGTGATCTTTTTTTTACAATATTTTCATTCATTTGTGAGAATAAAATCAGGTCTATGAAGTGTTATGTAGTTAAAACATTTTTCCCCAGTATGAATCAAATTGTTCCAACTTATGATTAACAGATGTTGTTATCTTCTCCATTTTGTAAATGTCCATTGTAATTTTCATTCATGCGTTTAAGGTTGGGCTGTCCTGTGATAACAACTTCTTGGTAAAAAAAATCTTTTTAACAGCAACCAGCAGAAAATTCATTAAATATTTATCTCTTTGTTAGCATTCTTGAGGTATATACCCAAAATAAATGGTCTTACTTTCTAAGGGTATTTCACATTTAAAACGTCTTTCAGGGCATTGTGTATCCCACTCCTGTAGTCTTTGACAACAGGGCAATCCCAGAAAATATGATAATGGTTTGCATTTTCATTTCCACAATTTCTCCAGCAAACAGGAAGTTAACTATCATAATGGGATTTCTGAGAGGGTGTAATAAAATATCTTATCAAGGTTTTCCATCCAAACTCCGTCCATTTCTGTGAACTGGTATACCTCCATTGATAACTCCATAATATTGTCCATTCTTCCTCAGATATAATTATTCCTCATTCCTTTTCCCATTTTGTTTTAATGTACACGCTTGGAATTATTCTACTACCATTATCTGAATTATACTTTTCTTTCTTCTAAATAGCTCTATCAAACATGAATTTGCCTTGGTTTCTTTTTTAACCCTCTTATTAATATATAGTGGAGTGGCGGAGCAGACTCACCTACTTCTGCTCCTTTGTCTTGTGATCTTGTAATATTGCCCTTTTGGTACGCATTTTCTATCTCCCATTGTAATCTGTGGACCACATACTTACTACTGTTTGGAGGTCTCTATACAATTCCCATCAAGGAGTTTGTTTTTACATTTGCTATCCCTTCATTCTACCCGCAGATTCTACCAACAAACAAACAAAGCAGTAAGTGCAGAAAATGCCAAGAGGAACCAGAGACAATCGAAGACATTCCAGGCTCCTGCAGCAGTTTAATTCAATCTGATTACTTACAAAAGTACAATCAGGTGGCAAATATCATTCACCAAAATCTTTAAAATACAAACTCATGAATGCCCTCTCTCACTTCATAAAGGCACCATAAATTCAAGCCTTATCCAATTTTAGAGACAAAATCTTACAAATTATATGATAATCAATACATTGTTTCAGATAGGACAATCCATAATAATCATCCGGATATAATACTACAAGATAAACAAGCAGGAACAACAACCTTAATAGATAAAACCATTCCCAACACACACATGTTTCACAACCAGTGGAGCACCTCACCACAGTTATTGTTTCTCTCATCAGTCAGACAAACAAAAGATTTTCTCTGTCAATCAGCTTCCAAATGTTGTTACTCTGTCATTCGTTGCCACGCCCCGCTGCTGCTTCCCTTCGCATCATCATACGTTCATAATCCAGAGCCCCAAACTCTGCCCTGTGCAGACACCCCTCGAGTTTCTGACCCTGCTTTGTTGAACATCCAACAGATGGTTTTCCATTCTGCTTTCAGTCTTTAAAGGACAGGGGTGTTTTCAACAACTTTTAGAAGCAGGGGAAATGACACATAATGTGGAAATGAGTCGTGAATAAGGAGGTTAACTACCAAAGTCATTCTTCCTCAGTCCAGAGATGAGAGGGGTGAAGAACATCTCAGACAGAACTGCAGTCAGCTCGTCTTCTTCAGTCAGCAGGGAATTCAAGGGAAGCCTCTTCACCCACAGAGTGGTGACTGGAACCCATCCGACAGGGAGAGAGAGAGAGAGTGGAACAACCGGGGAGGATTTAAAGGACTGTCCTGGAACAGAATCACTGGCTGGGTCCAGCTAGCCTGAGTTGACTCTCTACTCTGCACTAGGCATGTTATAAATTCACTAAGTACCAGAGACAGAGTTTAAAATAGAACTAATTTATTTGTCTCAGATCCAGAATATTAAACTCCACTTGTCACAAGGTTAGATTACTGAGTGAATTCCTTCCCACATTCACAACGGCTGAACGGCCTCTCCCCAGTGGAAACTCAATGATGCACATTTGGTGGAGATGGCTGAGAGAATCTCTCCCGAAAGTCTGAGCAGATGATCGGCCTCTACCCAGTGTGAACTCGCTGGTGTCTCAGTAGATTAGATGACCGCGCGAATCCCTTCCCACAGTCTGAGCAGGTGAACGGCCGCTCCCCACTGTGAACTCGCTGGTGTCTGTGTAGGTTAGATGACTGAGTGAATGTCTTCCCACAGACTGAGCAGCTGAATGGCCTCTCCCCAGAGTGAACTGACTGGTGTGTCTGTAGGTGAGATGCGAAAGTGAATCCTTTCCCGCAGACTGAGCAGGTGAACGGCCTCTCCCCAGTGTGAACTCGCTGGTGTCTTTGTAGGTCGAATGGCCGCGTGAATCCCTTCTCACAGACTGAGCAGGTGAACGGCCTCTCCCCAGTGTGAAATTGTTGGTGCTTCTGTAGGTCGTATGATCGATTGAATCCCTTCCCACAGTCGGAGCAGGAGAATCGCCTCTCCCCAGAGTGAACTACCCGGTGTCTCCTCAAGTAGGATGAATGAGTGAATCCCTTCCCACAATCTGAGCAGGTGAACGGCCTCTCCCCAGTGTGAACACTCTGATGTACCTTCAGATGAGATGATCGAGTGAATCGCTTCCCACAGTCTGAGCAGATGAAGGGCCGCTCCCCAGCGTGAACTGACTCGTGTGCTTTTAGGTTAGATAACTGAGTGAACCCCTTCCCACACAAAAAAACAGATGTATGGTCTCTCCCCAGTGTGAAGTCTCCGATGTGCCTTCAGCTGAAAGGACCGAGTGTATCCCTTCCCACAGTCTGAGCAGGTGAACGGCTTCTCCCCAGTGTGAACTGACTGGTGTTTGAGTAGGTGAGATGACTGAATGAATCCCTTCCCACAGTCTGAGCAGGTGAATGGCCCCTCTCCAGTGTGAACTCGCTGATCTGCCATTACGTCAGATGACCTTCCCTACAAATTCAGCAGGTGACCGGCCTCTCCTTAGTGTAAACCGACTGGTGTGTCCGTAATTGGGATGACCGAGTGCATCCCTTCCCACAGTCTGAGCAGATGAACGGCCGCTTCCCGGTGTAAAATGACGGGTATGCCAGTAGGTCAAATGACCGAGCGAGTCCCTTCCCAGTCGAAACAGGTAGGATCGGGAAATGAGCAGGAAGGATGATTGCACGAATTCCCCGTTCCACTTTTTAAATATCTGGGCAGACACAGCGAGACTGGCGTGTTGTGTTCGAGATTCCCGTAGACAAATTTCTTGTCGTGTTTAACCTGAAAAAAAAGCAAAATCAATCAGTGGGTGAAGGACAACATTTAAGATGAGATCACTTTGGTCGCCTAGGTGTGATCTGACATCACACTGTTACAGTGAAGGTCAACCCAAGTTGGAGAGAGAAATGACCTTCTAACTGGGCACAGTGCTGGGAAATGGAATGCCCATGAAATTCTCTGATGCTCCTCCTGTCTCTATAAGAATCTGTGCCGGTGAGTTATCAGGCGTAAGATTTTTACACAGAGAGTGGTCCGTGCGTGGAATGGGTTGCCGGCGACGGTGGTGGAGGCGAATACAATTGGGTCTTTAAGAGGATCCTGGGCAGGTATATGGAGCTCAGAAAATTAGAGGACTATGGCTACCCCTGGGTAATTTCTCAGGTAATAACATGTTCGGCACAGCTTTGTGGGCCGAAGGGCCTGTATTATGCTGTTGGATTTTTTTCCATGTTTCTGCTGTCTCCAAACTGTGACTTGGCTCAGTCTGGCTCTCGAATTGGTATTATTCCCTGTTTCCACTGAGCTGAATTGGTGCCTGGCCCCAGAGCAACTGAAACAATCTCACACAAGTAACCTATGTTGACTTTCTTTCATGTATTGTCTATTTAAAGTGCCACATTTTTAAAGCCATGTAAATATATCCTGCTGAGATGAACAGTTGATCCACACAGCTGTTCAAAGGATTTAGAATGAATATTAGTATTATTTCAGGTTCTTGTAACAGTCATACAAAGTACAAGATGGAAACAGGCTCGTTGGCCATCTGCCCACTCCCATATCGCTACCATCCAGGTACCTGTACAAACCTCTAACATGCTGAAATCGATCTCGCATGCACAACTTGAGCTGGCTGCTCATTCCACACTCGCACGATGACATGATGACGTTTCTCCTCATGTTGACCTTAATGTTTCACCTTTCACTCCTAACCCATGACGTTTGGTTGTGGTCCCACCCAATCTTAGTAGCAAAAGTCAGCTTGAATTTACACTATCTATGCCCTCATAATTTTGGTACACTTCCATCAAATCTCCCCTCAGTCTTCTGCGTTCCAAGGAATAAAGTCCAGTTCAAACTCTCCTTATAACCCAAGACCTCCTGACCTGGCAACATCCTTGTGAATTTTCTCGGAACTCTTTCAACTTTTTTAAAATCTTTCCTGGGGATGGTGACCAAAGCTACACACAATACTCCAAATAAGGCCTCATCGTTGTCTTGTACAACGTCAACATCACATCCATCTCCTGTACTCAGTACTTCGGTTTATATGAAGGCCTATGTGCCAAATTCTTTCTTTTTGTCCCTATCCAACTGTGACACATCTTTCAGTGAATTATAGACGTATTGTCCCATCCCTTTCTTCAACAACACTCCTCAGTGCCCTATCAGTCACTGTGTAAGACCTATCCTGGTAGATCCTACCAAAGTGTAATACCTCGAAATTGGCTGCATTAAATTCCATTTTCCATTTCTCACACCATTTCTCCACCTGGTCCGGTTCGCACTGCAAGCCATGATAATCTTCTATCAGTCTGCTAAACCCCCAGTCTTGTTTTCATCCACAAATTAGCTGATACGGCGATCCATGTTATTACCCGGATTACTGATATAGATGACAAACAACAACAGATCCAGCACTGATCCCTGTGGCTCACCACTAGTCACATGCCCCCAGTCAGAGAGGCAATCATCTGCTAGCACATTCTGAATTCTGCCAGAGACAGTGTCTCATCCAATTTACTGTCTCATCTTGAATGCTGAGTGACTGAATCTTTTTGACCTACCTCCCATATGAGACTTCGTCAATTGCCTTGCTAAAGTTCATGTAGACAATATCCACTGCCTTGCCTTCACCCACTTTCCTGATAACTTCCTCGAGAAACTAGAGAGAAGATTGGTTAGACATGACCTACCATGCACAAACCCATGCCATCTATCCACGTAGATCCAAATACTTATATATTCTGTTTCTGCACACATGTTCCAATAAGTTTCCCAATACTGATGTCAATTTCCTCGTTTATTTTTAGAACCTTTCTTGAACAGAGGAACAACATTGGCTGTCCTCCAATCCTCCAGTACCTCACCTGTCACTAAGGATGATTTAGATATATGTGCTTAGGCCTCGACAATTTCTGCACTTATCTTATGCAGGGTCCTGGGGAACAACTTGCCAGGCCCTGGGGATTGATCCACGCTAATTTTCCTTCAGACAGAAAACACCTCCACCTCTGTAATCTGTACAGGGTCCCTGATGTTGATGCTGCCTTGCCTCACTTCTATAGACTCTGTGTCCATCTCCTGTGTAAATACGGATGCAAAACTACTATTTAAAACCACCCCCATCCGTTTTGTCTCCCGTATAGATTACCATTCTGATCGTCCAGAGTGGACATGTTTCTGTTCTGATCTTCTCCATGTTTCTGTGACAGAGAAGCTGGTCAGACTTGACTGGAAGGGGAATCTGGTAGGAGTGACGACAGAGCAGCAATGGCTGGAGTTTCTGGGAGCAACTTAGGAGGTGCGTGGTAGATACATCCCAAAGAAGTGGAAGCATTGGAAAGGGAGGAGGACACAACTGTGGTTGAAATGAGAAACCAAAGCCAGCATAAAAGCCAAAGAAAGGGCAAACAAACGAGCAAAACCCGTTGGGAAGCTTTTAGAAACCAACAGAAGACCACTAAAAAATGTCAACTGAGCTCACGGCGTGGAATGATGTAGTCATGTTGTCATGATGCAATGATGTAGTCATTAATGACTCTTGGCTGCACCCAACAGTCTGAGGCATTTAGAGGAACAAAATATCCGGGGCCTCAATATTTCTTGAAAACCAAGGTACCCTGAACCAGTTCCCTTTCAACTTTTATTTAGGCAAGCACATACAAACTAGACATCCTCAATATTTCACTTCTGAAGGCCTCCCACTTACCAAGTACTCCTTTGCCAAAAATCATTCTGTCCCAATCCACACTTGTCAAATCCTTAAAATTGAGCTTTCTGCAATTTGGAATCTCAAGAGAGGTCCAGGCCTCTGTCTTTCCGTATTTACTTGGAATCTCCTGGCATTATGATCACTGGACACAAAGTGTCCCCATACACTAATATATGTCTCTAGCCCTGGATCATTTCTTAACCTCTACGTCGAGAATTCTACGTACTGATTAAGGGAACTTTTGACGCCTCTACCCCATCTAGTCCTTTTACAGTATGGGAGTCCCAGTCAATATATGGAAAGTTAAATTCACTTACTAAATGAAAAATTGTTTCTTGGCATAGTCTGCGATCTCTCTATAAATAGGTTCCTCTAGATCCCTCAGACTGTTGGGTGAAACCAAATTCCAGTAATGGCTACAATATCATAATCCCATGCCCTGACGTCTGAACAACATCTGTCTTTTGTCAACAAAACAACCTCTCCCTCATTGTCACAAAACTAAGGAGCCGATTGTGGACTACAGGAGGAATGGAGACAGACTGACCCCCTTTTACATCAGTGGATCTGGGGTTGAGAGGGTGAACAGCTTTGTCAGTACTCCATCAGTACTGGAAAGGAAGGGGGAAGGGCCAGATGTTTGATTGATTAGGGAGAAGTGGGTTGTGGTCCTGTGGGACTTGGTTCTGTGTGTCAGCTGCTCCCTGTCCGCGCAAACTCCAATTTACCCAACAACTCACTCTCGTTTGGGTATGATCAAAGTTGCTTTCATATTTCACTCAACCCTTTGCCCTGCGGGGAAACAGATAAAACCTATAACCTGATATAGGAGACACCACTTACCTCTGATGCTGTAACCGGATGGCGTTCGGTGCGGTCCCGGGTAACCTCACTCTGACTTCCCAGGTGGGCGGCAGTGGATCTGGACCAGGGTGCTTAACCTGCGCGGAGAGTTCAGTCTGAGTTGAGGCAGAGATTGACACTTTTCGGCACCAATGGAGCTAAATAACTCGCACGTCTCCTGACGACGGTTGTCTGGCAGATGACGGGCAACAAGGTTCCCCAAATCGTCTGAGTGTGAGCCCCTCACCTTAATTATGAATTAAATTATTTAAATTCCAGCTTTGTGTGTTGATTATTTATCAGCAGGGGGAAATAATCAACGCACAAAACTGGAAATTAAAAAAATAATCGATTTATATTTGTTTCCAGTTCAAACCTATAATAAAATCATATCCCTCTTCACATGCTGTCATTATAGTTAATTGCACGGAATAAATTGTCGGAGCTTCTCGTGTCAACATACCAATACGTATAACTGGACCACACGGCCGCTCGAATGTGCTGCTGCAGAACATGAAGCCATGTCATATCTGATCTAAAATGTCATTATGCATTCTCCCCCCCCCCCCCACCCCTGTCCATCCCTGAAACACTTCAAACCCGCTGCTTATCAACAATATCGGCCGTAAACTGTGTCAAAGACTTTGCTCCCACTGGTCATTGAGGAGAAGAGTTCAGAACTCTCCCAATCGGCACAGGAACAATCCATATATTCGTCTGAAATAAGACATTCTGAAAACGATGCAGGTGTTTTGCTGTACGGATCTCGTATCTTTGCTTTGAAACAGGCGGTCATTGTTCTACAGCTGTTCTTAATCTTTACTGAATTTGTGGAAAATGTAAATTGTGCAGATAGGTAACAGTCGGAAGACAAAAAGCACCACCGACAAAAGTGGCTTAAAATATCTCCTTGACCGCTGATCCGATGCACAGAGGACTGGCTAATTGGAAATAAAGATCCGAAATAAATATCAGAAGCTGAATTATTCTCACCGTAATTCCCCAAGAATATTCTGAGAGTGTGGATACCGTGTGTCGTTTCTGACAAATAACCCCGCCCACTGCCCCACACGGATCTCTCGTAACCATGGCAACACACAATACTGGAGGAACTCAGCAGGTCAGGCAGCATCTATGGATGGGTGTAAATAGTCGACGTCACGGACCGAGTCCCTTCATTAAGACTGGAATGGAAAGGGCAAGCGGCCAAATGATCGACTGATTGGGAAGGTGCGTCTTGTTCTGTGAGTCTCGGAGCCCAGTGTCTGCGTGCAAGTATTTGCCTGCTCGTACACATTCCTCTGAAAAGGGAGTGGCCGCTCTGCAGAAACTAAATTCAACCGGTTGGACAAAACACTGCCCTTCAAATCTGAAGGAAGTTTAACCCTTTCTGCTACAGGAAGAGATAGTCCCAATGACGTGCTGCACAGAACATCACGTGTGGTCTCGATCCCACAACGTTACCAGTTACTTTGCTACGAGTTTCCAGCATTTTGCTTTTAATCTCAGACTCGCTTCATCTGGAGATGTGCTAAAATAATTTTCAGGCTTTCTTCAAATAAATCGAACCGAGGCATTACCAAAAGCGACATTCCGTAATGTGACTGGGATCTCGTCCTGTTATTTTAAGTAGTTGTGTTTTAATGAGGGAGAGAGAGACCGGTGATGAGTCACTACCCCATGGGATTTCACGTGTCACTATCGGGGTGAAAGATGTCTTCAGTTCCCACTCATTAGAAACCACAGTGGAGAGTATTTCTGGTTGAAGGCAACGGCATCGTTTCTCTTAATCCATTTGGACAATAATTGTCTCGTTAACATGAACATGTCAGGACTCCCTTCTCCCACTAAATTCACTCCCGATTCCGATCAAAGCCGAGCCTCGCTGTAAACGCGGAATCGTTGTACAGAATCATAGACAACACTAACCTCTGATGTTGTAACCGGACGGCGTTCAGTGTGGTCACGGGAAATCAGTCTGACTACCCGGGTGACCGACAATGGTCCTGCACCGGTGTGCTCACCCTGTACGGAGAGTTGAGTCTGAGCTGCTGCTCCCGAGGCCGCTCGGCTGTGATGTGTCCGTCGCTCATTACAGATGGACAGGGCCGGGTGAGCCGGGGTAGAGCGGGACTGCCGCAGTCCGGGTCACACTAACTCTCACCGGCTCAGGACGGGTCTGACAGCGGGAGGAGGCGGGAGTGGGATCAATGTAGCAACCCTAAAGAGGAAAACAAACAGGCTGCGTTAACCTTTCTGTCCGGATTTCCGTGTGGATCTCTCCTTTTTCTTTCGTCGCAACCAGTGGGGCGGAGTTTATCTGTTTAACTCAGCCAGTCCCAGGATGCGGATTTGATCCAGTCCGGGTTCTGGGCGGGCCTCAGCTCCGCCCCGTGTGTAAACAGGCCTGCCCGGCAAAGGTACAGTTTCAACTCAAACGTCCCTCGCCTGTACAGGTACAGGGAGCCGCCTTTCTGCTGAAATTAGTGCAAACACGTTCGACTACATATTCCAACTCATTTGGGAAAAATTATAGTCAATGATTTTCTCAGCGCCTCTCGATTCAGAGGAGTTTATTAACATTTATAAACTCCATCATTGAGAGATTATTGTATTTCCATCCGGACAACTGTTGTCACAAGAAATCCCCTCGCTCACGGTTAACAGCGGGTTTCGTTTCACAAGCAGTGATTGTTGATTCACACCCCTGCCGGAAATACTTGTAGAATTTGTTTCACTTAAAATTCGGCTATTCCAAATGGCCAGAAGTTTTACCAAGGGGGCGTGATGATGGGCTGATTGAAAATGAACTATCAGAGTGGGGTGGGGAGTAGTAGTGTGCTGATTAAAAACAAGACTCTCAGTTCCCTCTATCGCCTGACCTAAACCTTACTCTCCCCATCCCTCTACCCCATGTAACCTATCAATACCCTCATGAATGTGTAGACCTCTAATAAATCTCTCCCAGATCTCCTGCGTGTCATGAGCAAAGTCGTAACCTTTTCAATCTTCACTTATAACTCGGGTCTTCCAATCACAGGAACATACTTGTAAATTGTCGTTGTACTCTGTTAAACTTATTTACATTTTTCCTGTGGGTAGGTGACGTAAACTGCTCATAATACTCCAAATTAGACCTCAGAACCTTCTTAACTCACGGAATCTCCTGTACTGACTACTTTAACTTATGAAGGACAATGTGCCAAAGATTTCTTTACTACCATATCTAGGTCCGCCCCCACTTTTAACGAATTGTGGACCTGTATTCCCAGGCGCCCTTGTTCTACCGCAGTTCTTAGTGCCCTACCGTGCACCGTGTAAGACCTCTCCTGCTTGATCATACCGAAAAGCAACAACTCGCAGGCCTGCATTAAATTCCATCTGCCATTTTCAGCCCATTTTCCCACCTGATGCAGATCCCTCTGCAAGCTCTGATAGTCCTCCTCGCTGTCAACTGCATCCAAAACTATGGTGTCATCCGCAAATTTGCCGATCCAGTTAATCAAATTATCATCCATATCATTGATATAGATGACAAAAACAACGGATATCAGCACCGATCCCTGAGACATTCTGCAGTCACAGGTCTCCAGTCAGAGAGGCAACCAGACCATCAGACAGTCAGACCATCATCCGATGTGGGACCTTGTATAAAGTCCAGGTAGAAAATATCCAATGCCTCGCCTTCATCAATTTTCCTGGTAACATTCCTCGCACATTCTTCAAAAAAATCTATAAGATTGTCTAGAACACCCGAAATCCCTAATCAGACCTGTTGTTCAAATGCTAGTTATTTTGGTCATTCCAGCGCCTTCCACTACTGATGCGAGGCACACTGGCCTATAGTTTTCTAGTTTAAATTTAGAGCTTTTCTTAAAAAAAAAAGTGAACAAAATTAACAAAACAGAGTACAAATCCTCTGGTAGAACTCCTGTCGATAAACATAATTTGAACTTATCGGCTACGTCCCTACAATTTCCGTACAAGCCTCCTTCAGGGTCCGAGGGGGTTAACCTGTCAGTTGTTCGGGATGTATCTGCCTTAATTCGTCTAAGCGCCTCCTCATCCGTGACGTGTATAACGTCCATGGCCTCACTTCTACAGATTCCGTGTCCTCTTTACGAGTGAACACAGATGCAAACATCCACTTAGGAACTCCTCTATAGTTTTTTTTTGGCTCCACGCATACATTACCATTCCGATAATCCAGAGGATCAGTTGTGTCATCTGCAAACATTTTGACCTGTATAATCCCTTAGGATTCTTCCTCCTCATCTTCTCTGATAAGGCAAACTTATGCCACCTATTAACCTTCTTATTTTGTTTCTCCATGTTATCTTGCTTTTCCTCGACTCCATAATCATCTCATTGTTTTTCGTGGAACATGGATGGGAGGGGATGGAGAGCAGATCAATGGGATTCGATAGATTAACAGATCGACCTGGAGACCGGGAACTGTACACAGTGAATCTCCTGCTGTGGGATACAGAGAATGGAAATCATGTGCGGTAAAGCACGGAATGGTGCGCGATAAGATTTATTGAGAATTCCCGTGTAGAATCGCACACCAGGAAGCTTTCGTGGTGAACATCCCCGCTGTGGTGTCTCAAGACCAGGAACAGCAATTTCACACTGGATTTGTTCAGTGACTCATGAAAAGCCATGACCAACATCCTTGCAATTGTAGATAAATAAATACTTGTTCCAATAATTCTGACCTCGGCACCCGACAAATTCAACTCTCTTTACCTCCATCACCGTTATGCTCAGCCTCCTGCCCCTCCTCAGCAAACACGTTCCCCCCTTCTGCCTCCAACCCGTCTCGCTCACTGTCGTCATTGATGCCATCTCACTCACTCGTTGTTCTTCGCCGTCCGACTTCGTCACCCTGTTTCTTCGCAGAGTCCACCATCCCTCCCTCCCTGCAGACCATCTCACGCATCCTCAGTTACATCCCTCCTTGCTCGCTACCCCTATCACACACCGATTTCTCCTCGACGCACACCTCTCCTTCCGCATCCCACTCCCTCAGCCCCTCCTCGCCCCCGTTATTTCCCCTCCCCCTTTCAATCTCCCTAATCCTGTCTCATACGCCATCTGTTTCTCCCTCACTACTACTCATATTCCTCACTCTCCCTACCCCTTGCTCCTCCCTGGTCTCCTACCCTTCTCTCACCCTCGCTCTCCATTTTCCTCATGCTTTCTCCTCTCGCCTATCCCACTCTTCCCATACGCCTCTCATGACCCTCTGTCCCATTCCTCTGGCACCCTTTCTCGCAGCCCCTACACCTCCCCCATATCAGCTATGGCCCCTGCACTTTCCGCACTTGCCTCCCTCGGGGTCTGAGGGATCAACTTGTCAGTCTCATGGGATTTATCCACTCTAACTTGCTTCAATGAGCAAGCACGTCCTCTCTGTAATCTGTATCACGTCCATGACCTACTTCTGCTGTGTCTCACTTCTATAGATTCTGTCCGTTTCCTGGGTAAACACAGATATAAAATCTCCATTTACGATCGCCCGCATTGTTTTTCTTTTGTCTCCACGCCTAAAGTACCATTCTAAAAATCCACAGGTCAATTTTGTTTTTTTAAATCCCTTTGTTCTTAAAATATCTGTATAATCCCATCGGATTTCCATCCCCTTGTCTGCTAAGGCAACCTCATGCTTTCTTATAGAGATGCTGATTTTTTTCTTAAGCGTTCACTGTTATTCCTATACTCCACAGATACCACATTTATTCCAACCTGCCTCTGCATCACACACACCTCAATTTTTCTTTTTACCAGGGCTCAATATCTCTTGAAAATCAAGATTCCCAAAAAGTGTTACTTTTTCTTTTTATTCTGACAGACCCAGAAAAGCTTAAACTCTCAAAATTTTACCTTTGATGTTCTCCCACTGACATAGTATATTTTCTTTCCAGAAAAGAACCTGTTCCAATGGACACTTGTCGATTAAGGTGGATCGGACCCAAAGTTTAATTAGCCCCGGGTTATTGAAGGAGACGGGAGTTGAGATTGCCGGCCCCTTGACCAGTATCCTTGTCGTCTTTTGCCACAGGCAAGGTCCCGAAGGACTGGCAAGTGGCCAATCTTGCTGTTCAGTTTGTGAAGGGAACAAGGGAAAGTCCAGGGTGAATCGGCTGCCTGAATTCAGAACCGTATTGCGTATAGAAGACAGGTGGTAGTGGTTGAAGGGACATTCGAGCGGGAGGTCTGCAATGAGGAGAGTCTGCAGCGATCGGCGCTGGAGCCTCTGTTGTTTGTGCTGTTTGTAAATGACCTGGTTTGGTGGCAGAGGCAGATACATTAGAGACTTTTAGGAGACGTTTGGGTAGGCACATAGAGGTAAGGAAGTTTGGGAGATATGGACATGACATACGTCGAAGGGATGTAGTGATTTGCATTTTAGCTTGTTCGGCACAACATTTTGGCTCATGTCCTGCTGCTGTGCTGTATTTTTCTGTGTTGTATGTGGACATGTTCTCCAGTCTGGCCTGACTGAGTCATCATGACATTTTGCCTGAATAGTGACGCCACCAGCCCCTTTAATTACCCCCCCCCCACCAACTTTGTTGAGTCTGAAACAACGGAGCTGCGGAACATTGAGGTGCCAGTCCTATCACATTCCCCGCTCTCTACCTCTGTTACTTATCGTCTCACCATTCTTCATAATCCAGTTCTTCTACACTCATCTCTTCTAACTCAAGCTCTCGCCCCCTCTAGTTACCGCGCTCTTTGTCGCTTACACTCCTCCTACTTTCCTCCCCCTCCTCACACACACTGTCTCTCCTCTCTTTCCATCTCTTTCTCTGTCGCTCCTTCTCATTCTCTCAACCTACTCACAGAGGGAAACACATCTTCAGCTTCCCCCTCACGAACTTCCACACACACCCCCTGCCCTTCCCCTCCCCCTTGATATAGTTCTTTATATTGTGTCATGTCGCGGTCGGGACTGCCGCGGGTTGATTTATTTAAAGACATCGTGAAAACAACAGCAGGTAATTCGAATGTGAGGTGAGCATAAAATCATCCGGTGCCTCTCATGTTGCTGAGCGTATTTTCAATATGTCTGCTACGACCCCTACAATTTCTGTAATAAACTCTCTCAGTATCCAAGGGAACAACTTGTCTCGCGTTGGGGATTTATTCACCCTAATTTGCCTCAAATCCGCAAACTCCTCCTCCCCCGCATTCTGTCCAGGGTCCATGACGTCGCTGCTGCTTTGCCTCACTTCGGTAGATTCTGTGTCCGTTTCCTGAGATAACACAGATGCAAATAAACCATTATAATCTCCCCCATTTTGTTTGTCTCCAAGCATAAATTGCAATAAATTGTATAAATTGATAATCCAGAGGGTCAATTTTGTACCTGACGATCATTTTGTTCTGCAAATATCAGTATAATCCCATAAGATTCTCCATCACCTTGTCTGCTAGGGCAAATTCATGCCTTCCTTTAAACATTCTGGTATCTTTCTCAAGTATTTTCTTATGTTCCCTCGACCCCAAACATACCGCATTTGTTTCTAACTATCTATACCTGTTATGCACCTGCATTTTCTTTCTTTACCAAGGCCCCAATATCTTTTGAAAACCTCGGTTTCCCCAAACTGATACACTTAGTTCTTATTCTGAGAGGCACGTACAGGCTTTGAACTCTCACAGTTTCCCTTTTGGAGGTCTCCTGTTTACCACGTACAGATTTGCCAGAAAATTACTGCTCCCAATCCACACGTCAAATCCTTTCTGATAGATTTCTCCAGTTTAAAATCTCAACACGGTGCACTGTTTTTCCATAGATCAGTTGGATTTACTGGCTTTGTGATCTCTAGGAGCAAAGGGTTTCCCTAAACAAGCCTCTGTCACGTGCAATATGGCCATAATACGGGAAGATATAGGAGCAGAGTTAGGCCATTTGGCCCATCGGGTCTGCTCCGCCATTTCATTATGCTGATTCATTTTTCCCCACAGCCCCAGTCTACTGACTAATCTCCGTATCCCTCTTGCCTTGATCGATCAAGAATCTGTCAAACTGCCTTAAATATAAATAAAGACGTCGCTTCCCTAGCTGCCTGTGGGAAATAGATCCACTGATTCACCACTCTCCGGCTAAAGCCGTTCCTCACCAGCTCCGTTTTAAACAATGCATCTCTATCCACACACGAGGAAATCTGCAGGTGCTGGAATGCAAGCAACACACACAAAGTGGAACACAACAGGTCAAGCAGCGTCTATAGGGAGAAGCACTGTCGACGATTCGGGCCGAGACCCTTCGTCAGGACTAACTGAAGGAAAAGATATTAAGATATTTGAAAGTAGGTGGGGGAGGGGAAATGCAAAATGATAGGAGAAGACCGGAGGGGGTGGGGTGAAGCTGAGAGCCGGAAAGGTGATTGGGAAAAGAGATACAGAACTGGAAAAGGGAAAGGATCATGGGACGGGAGACCTAGGGAGAAAGAAAGGGGGAGGGGAGCACCAGATTGAGATGGAGAACAGGCAAAGTGATGGGCCGAGAGAGAATAAAAAGGGGAGGGGGAGCTAAATAAATAAATCAGGGAAGGAGCATTTCTGATGAGTTTTGGCGTGATGTGGGTCAACAAGCGCTGCTTAGATAGATAGATAGATAGATACTTTATTCATCCCCATGGGGAAATTCAACATTTTTTTCTCCAATGTCCCATACACTTGTTGTAGCAAAAACTCATTACATACAATACTTAACTCAGTAATAATATGATATGCATCTAAATCACTAACTCAAAAAGCATTAATAATAGCTTTAAAAAAAGTTCTTAAGTCCTGGCAGTTGAATTGTAAAGCCTAATGGCATTGGGGAGTATTGACCTCTTCATCCTGTCTGAGGAGCATTGCATCGACAGTAACCTGTCGCTGAAACTGCTTCTCTGTCTCTGGATGGTGCTATGTAGAGGATGTTCAGGGTTTTCCATAATTGACCGTAGCCTACTCAGCGCCCTTCGCTCTGCTACCGATGTTATACTCTCCAGTACTTTGCCCACGACAGAGCCCGCCTTCCTTACCAGCTTATTAAGACGTGAGGCGTCCTTCTTCTTAATGCTTCCTCCCCAACACGCCAACACAAAGAAGAGGGCGCTCTCAACAACTGACCTATAGAACATCTTCAGCATCTCACTGCAGACATTGAATGACGCCAACCTTCTAAGGAAGTACAGTCGACTCTGTGCTTTCCTGCACAAGGCATCTGTGTTGGCAGTCCAGTCTAGCTTCTCGTCTAACTGTACTCCCAGATACTTGTAGGTCTTAACCTGCTCCACACATTCTCCATTAATGATCACTGGCTCCATATGAGGCCTAGATCTCCTAAAGTCCACCACCATCTCCTTGGTCTTGGTGACATTGAGACGCAGGTAGTTTGAGTTGCACCATATCACAAAGTCCTGTATCAGTTTCCTATACTCCTCCTCCTGTCCATTCCTGACACACCCCACTATGGCCGTGTCATCAGCGAACTTCTGCACATGGCAGGACTCCGAGTTATATTGGAAGTCTGATGTGTACAGGGTGAACAGGACCGGAGAGAGTACGGTTCCCTGTGGCGCTCCTGTGCTGCTGACCACCGTGTCAGACCTACAGTCTCCCAACCGCACATACTGAGGTCTATCTGTCAAGTAGTCCACTATCCAATCCACCATGTGAGAGTCTACTCCCATCTCCGTTAGTTTGTGCTTTAAGATCTTGGGCTGGATGGTGTTAAAGGCACTAGAGAAGTCGAGGAATGTAATCCTCACAGCACAACTGACCCCATCTAGGTGAGAGAGTGATTTGTGCAGCAAATACGTGATAGCATCCTCCACTCCCACCTTCTCCTTATACGCAAACTGAAGCGGATCCCGGGCGTGCCTGGTTTGTGGCCTCAGAATCTGTATTATCAGCCGCTCCATGGTCTTCATCACGTGCGATGTCAAGGCAACAGGTCTGAAGTCATTCAACTCCTTTGGTTGTGGTTTCTTCGGTACCGGGACAATACAGGATGTTTTCCACTGTCTGGGTACTCTTCCCTGATCTAGACTCATGTTGAAGATGCGCTGTAGTGGTTCTCCCAGTTCAGTCGCACAGGCCCTCAGTAATCGTGGTGAAACTCCATCCGGTCCAGCCGCCTTGCTGGTACAGATCTTCCTCAGTTGACCTTCCACCTGTGCAGCCGTAAACCTGCTTGTGAAATGAAGCCCGTTGTTGACGGCCGGCGACGGTTTTCTTGTGACAACATTTGTCCGGATGAAGACGCAATAATATCTTAATGTTAGTGTTAATAAAACAATATTAATAGATTTTCTGTAATCGAGAATCTCTCAGAAATATACGACAAAAGTTGTTCAGATTTCCTCTGGGGGAAATTTGACCAAAGTGCTTGGTTTGATTTCAGCAGAGCTGCGACTCCCGGTACCGGGACAGGTCAGGAATGTTTGAGCTCAAACTCGTCCAGCGTCGGGAAGCCAGTCCTCACGCAGGGTGAAGAATAAAACCTTTCAGAATCCCTTCCATAGCCTGGGATTCGCTGGATTAAACAGCGAACCTCCGCCCCATTCGTTGTGATGGAAGAACAAGGGAAAATGTGAGATCTACATGGAAATCCGGACAGAACCGACCTGCGACCGTGACTGACAGTCAACCCAGTCTTCAATATTCCCGTCTGTGCCTCCTCCATTTGTCCCAGTCCCCTCTCCTCCCGATGTCCGACATGTCCCAGACTGGCGAGGGTTTGCGGAGGCAGAACTGCTGTAATCCACATTTACCCCGTCTCACTCGGACCTGTGTATCTGTAATGAGCGACAGACGCAATATAACCGAATCGCCTTGGGAGCAACGGCTCAGACTGAAATCCCGGTGCATGGTGATCACACCGGTCACCCGGGAACTCACTGAACTCCGCCCCGTTTCAACATCAGAGGTAAATGGTGTGTCTGCTACTCAGGAACCAGTGAGCGTTTACCCCGCGGCTCGGCATCTGTCGGATAGGGAGGGAATACTAGGGGAGAAGGGAAATGTTCAAGTGAAGGAATTAATTTTTGACCAAATGGATTGAAAGAAACGACATTGTTACCTTTAATCACAAACATTCTCTGATTGGTTTGTACTGAGTCGGTGCAGAAGAACCTTTCGCTCCCACAGCGACATCCGAAATCTCTCTGTGTCCCGTCTCTGATCTCTCTCTCTCTTGATCTTTTACACACACACACACACACACACACACACACACACACACACACACACACACACACACACACACACACACACACACACACACACACACACACACACTCACTCAGATAAACTATTCAGAATAACTGTGCGACTGTTCGGAACGTCCCCGTTCAGAATGCCACAGATCACAGATCGATTTATTTAATTAAATTGCACAGAAACGCACATTAAAACAACAGATGATGGGAGTTTGAGGTAAGATTAAAATACTGGAAGGTAATGAGGTCTGATAGCAATTGCAGCAAGTAGACATTCTAATTGCAGACACTGGAGTACTTGCTTCTCCATATCATACCTTTTATAGTTTATTCCCTGTAACAGAATTATTTAAAGACAGTATTGAGACAATTTTGTTCCCAGTTGACTGTGAGCGCGGAAGGTCGAACCATTTGGATTTGTTTTCAGCAGAGAAGCCGCTCCCCGCTCTGAGGAATGTCTGCGTGTCGGAATCCGCCCTGCGGACAGGCAGCAGCTTGACACAGAAAACCGCGCTGTGAGTCTCACAGAACAGCAACCCCCACAGCTACTAAATGATCCTCGCCTGATTGTCTGTATGAAGGGAGAAGAAAGCGACCTGAAAATATAACCAGACGGAGACGGAACATTCTTGGATAATTGAGGTGAGACTAATTCAGCTTCTGATATTTATTTCCGATTAGCGCGTTAACTGTGTTTTGACATATAACCCTCCTCTGGCGGTGGTGGTATCATTGACGCTGCAGTTTTCGTCTGAACTATTGAGATTGTCGAGATTTTAAAAAAATACAGTACTCTACTCAGGGGTTACGATTTCAAAGCACACGGGCAAAAGGATGTTTCGGCAACAGGAGTTCCGTTTCCAAGTCTTGTCATTTCAGATGAATGCGTGTTGTTTTCTCTTTGCGAATGTGTTTATTGTGGGTGTTTCAAGCTGATTTCCTCAATGCCTTGTAGAATCAAAGACCTTAATTCTGTTCAAGGCCTCGATACGTAGTAAGCATTGGGGTGGGGGAGGGGGGGGGGGGAGGAATGACCAGTTACAGAAAGCCGCGGGCGGCACTGCGGAACAAAAGCCTTGAATTCACTGTGTTGGGCAAAAGTCTGGAAGGGCAGAGAGGCCAATTTCTCGGTGGTATCTGACCAGTTATTCTAAACCGATTTAATGAGTACAGTCCAAGGCACGTGTAAGTTACCTCTCGCAAAACCAAAAACAAACATTGCAGTAGTTATATCATTCAGTTCGCTGACATAGATGTTACGTAACAATGGACCCAGCGCCGATCCCTGCGGCACCCGACTACTCACTGGCGAGGATCAGTCCATCTTCTACCCCTTACTGACTTCTCCCGAGAAGCCGATGTCAAAGCCAGTTTAACACATCATCTCGAATGCCAGACCTCTGAACCTTCTTAACTAACCTCCCACGTGAGACTCTGCCAAATACCTTGCTAAATTGTTCAAAATTATTCTGGATTATTTTCAATTCGGTAAATCAACTGTCTTTTCTCCCAGAGCAGGAAGTTGTCACGATCCGGTCCATTAACTACACATTTCAGTTAATTTCCTTTCCCTTGAATTCCACTGGCTCCTTGATTAGGGCACCTGACCCTCATTCGAACCGGCAGCACAGAAACTCCGGGTTACATCTACTCGCTGCGGATGCGTCTCCGGGGTTGTGTGGCAATGCTCGTTCCGGGCCGCCAAGAATTTGGACCGTCTTCCGAGCCAGTGCGGCAATGCCCGTTCCGGGCCGCTGAGAATAGTGGACTCTCAGTTGCTTCGGTGCCCGGGGTTGCTTTGTGAATTCTGTTGCTCCCCTGGCCAGCTGAGTTGTCGGAAGTTTACCGCCACTCCGTGCCACGATACGAATGGGCTGTCATTGTTTACTTTTGTCGTCTCGTATACAGCTGAGGATTGCAGTCCGTTTGCCGCTATTCCGAGTCAAGATCCGAATTGTCTGTCGTTGTTTTTGTCCTCTTGTGTCCAGCTGAGTATCGCGGGCCGTTTTGCCGCTCCTCCGACCCAAGATACGAATGTACTATCGTTGTTTGGTTTTGTCGTCCCCTGCCCAAATCCAGGTCCAACTCCAGGCTCCATGTCTGTAACCACTCTTTTCCTTCTGTGGGCAAGCCAGTTCTGGATCTACAAAGCAATGTCCCCTTGGATCCATTACCTCCTTACTTTCTCAATTAGCCTTGCATGGGGTTCCTTATCAGCTGCCTCACTGAAATCCATATACACTACATCTACGGCTCTACCTTCAACAATGTGTTTAGTCACATCCTCAAAAAATTCAGTCAGGCTCGTCAGGCACGACTTGCCTTTGACAAAGCCATGATGACTATTCATAATCATATTATGCCTCTCCAAATGTTCATAAATACTGCCTCTCAAGATCTTCTCTATTAACTTACCAACAACAGAATTAAGACTCACCTGTCCATAATTTGCTGGGCTATCCCTACTCCCTTTTTTGAATGAGGGAACAACATCCACAACCCTCCAATCATACTTCCGTTATGCTGCTTTATATTATTGGCTAGTCTGCTCTCATATTTCATCTTTTCTATTTTTATAGCTGTTTTTAGTTGCCTTCTGTTGAATTTTAAAAGCTTTCCAATCATTCATCTTCCTGCACAGCTTGCTGCCTTATATGCCCTTTCCTTGGCTTTTATGCAGTTCTTAACTTCCTTTGTCAGCCATGGTTGCCTACCCCTGCCATTTGAGAAATTGGTCCTTTGTAGGACATAATAATCCTGTGCCTTGTGAGCTTCTCCCAGGAACCTCAGCCATCTCTGCTCTGCCGTCATCCTGTCAGTATCCTCCTCCAATCCAGCTGGGCAAGCTCCCCTCTCATGCCTCAGTAATTCCCTTTGTTCCAATGCGATGCTGATACATGCGAGTTATGCTTCACCCTCTCCAACTGCAGTATGAATTCGATCATATTATGCCCAGTGCCTCCTAAAGGTTCCTTTACATTAAGCTTCCTAATAAGATCTGGATTATTACTGAAGACCCAATCTAAGATAGCCTTTCCCCGAGTAGGCTCAAGCACAAGCTGCTCTAAAGAGCCATCTCGTAGCCATTCAATAAATTCGCTCTTACCAATAGAGACACACTACAGCCTATGACCTCCTGCCTGTCCTTTCGAAAAAAAATGTATATCCTTTGATATTTATCTCCCAACTACGGGCTTCTTTCAGCCACGAATGTCTCCCAACAGCTCTAGTAAGTATGCCCACGAGAATATAGGCCCCCCTCGGGTTTGGTACATTTCCCACCCGTACAATTGTGAAATTACCATGTACAGCAGCAATATTTCATTGATTTTCTGGTCATTGCAAGCTGCAATGATATACTGACACTCGAGTGTATTGTTGGGCAGCCTCTGCTGAGAACAAGCCCTCTTGAAGCGACATGTCCCAACGTAGCATTTCTGTGAGTCCTAATGAGCAAATACCGACCAGTAATTTACATTTATATACGTCAGGTATCGTTAGGTATTTTTCTATGAATTAAAATGTCAGATTCTTTGACCCTGTGATTAAGGAGAAGTGGGAATTGGAAGGAAGCTCTGTTCCCATTTCGACGTGCACAAAGGGAACGGGATATACCTTGCAGGCAGTTCTGCTGGAGTTGCTGGTGTCTGTTTAAACTCGGCTGATATGAGGGATGGAAGCTGCGTGTTAGGTCAAATGATGGAGCAGTGGATATAAGTGTAGACTCGACGTTCAGAGAGACTGTGTCAGGATAAGCTGTGGACAGGGCATCATGTACTCAGTTGGATGCTTTGAAATGTGTTCACGTCAATACTGTCAGTATGAAGAATAGCAGTAACTTAGTACAATGTTCAGTAAATAGATGATACATGTTTACACCGTCTTTTATGAGTGAAAGTCGGAAACAGTAAGGAAATAATCACACTGGGAGTGTTCTATCGCACCTCCCCACTCCAGTGTTCTCCGGGACAAGGAGTAGCAGACACGGATTCAGTGTAGGTGAATGTCAGAAACAGGAAACGTGTAACACACACAAAATGCTGGAGGAACTTAGCAGGTCATGCAGCAACTATTGAAAAAAAAAACAACAGTTGACGTTTCAGACCGAATCCCTTCAACAGGATTAGTGTAATGGCAGGAAAGGTGTAATCGCCCTGGAAGTATTCTATAGCCTCCCCTCCCGCTAATAGCATTCGGACAATGAGGAGATGATAAGCTGGTAGCTTCTGGAAAGGTGAAAATATAACTTGATTGTTATAGTTGATGATTTAAATTTCCCTAGTGTTGATTCCCACCTCTTTATTAAAAAATGCTTCAGAAAACTGGGTAGCATGCTATGCGAGTCCCGGAAGAATTCCTGACATACTATGTGGATGGGCCAGCTGGATGAGATGCTGTAGCTTGTCTAGAACTAGGCAGTGAACTTAATTAGGTGCCAGACCTCTATGTGTGCTTCCTTTTTGGAGGTGGAGCGCAAACTAGGAAATGAGATTTATGGTGAGAGGGGAATATTTAAAAGGTATGTGATCCACCACTTTTTCAAGCAGAGCTTGTACAATATGTGCAGTGAGCTGCCAGAGGAATAGCAGAGGGACATTATTTTATGCAGCATTATTCAAGAAGCAGTTTAGATTGGTGCATAGAGGCTCGGGGCCCGGAGCGATTTGGGACTATCACGGAAAATTGGGAGCATCATGGTGGTCACAGTGGTCAGCATAGTCCCACTGGGCAGAAGGGACTGTATGCATAGTCTGCGACTCTATCATTGGATGCAACAGATATCAGTGGACAGGCATGAAGATATGGTGTGGACGTTGAGGGTAATGGGGAATGTTTGCTCCCTACGCCGACTGCTGCTCCGATAGAGAGGAAGAAAATACTGCCATGTTTGCAAAGTAATCGTGCTATCTCTTACTCACCAATAAGAGACAATCGGACTCAATGTCTGCTTGTTGTGTGTAATTCAGAATGTCACCAGCAGGTGGGGTTTCCTCCAGCTGGACCAAAGTGTAAGGAGGCGGGGCCCTGAGGGAGGATGCAGGTAGGTGAGAAGAGGCAAAAAGTGAGTGACGGGAATAGAGCGAAATTTGTTTACCCGGAGGAGGAATTGATTTCATGCATTCATGTTGGAGGCTACCAAAGAATACAAGGTGGACTCGCAAACAAGAGAAAATCTGCAGATAACACACACAAAATGCTGGTGGAACACTGCAGGCCAGTCAGCATCTATAGGGGCAAGCACTGTCGACGTTTCGGGCCGAGACCCTTCGTCAGGACTCTGTCTGCCGCGTTCCACCAGCATTTTGTGTGTGTTGTTTGAATTTCCAGCATCTGCAGATTTCCTCGTGTTTGCTCTTTAAAATCTGCAGATGCTGAACATCAGTAATATACATAAAATGCTGGAGGAACCCAGACAGGCCAGACGGCATCTCGGAAAAGAGTAAACAGTCGGCGTTCCGAGACCTAGAGTCATGTTGAAGGAGCTTGTGTTATGTTGGAGTAATCATCAGATCAGTGAACAATGGCCATTGGTTTAATGGCCGTCAATCACAGGAATGGCCGTGTTTTTCGGTGCCTTTGACATGGACCTTGTTCCTAACTGCAACAGTCGCTGTGTGAGAGCTTCACAGCCTCTTTCTGTTGAGGGCCACGAGAGGGAGAGGGGTACATCTGTGACATTCTGCTCACCCCACTCCCCCTCCTGCCACCGTGAGTTACTATCATCACTCTCTCCTGCAAGACTCTTGTTATTCCCGCCACGCCAGCCATCCGGATTTCTTGTCTCTCTCCATTGTCGGCCTCATTTCAACCACCCCTCCCTCTGCGATTCACATCCCCAACCCCCTCCACTGGTGAGATCTCTTTTTCTGAATCCTCTCCACCTTGTGGGGATCTCTCTTCCCCGTCACCCCCTCCTGCGCAATCCCTGTTGTCCTCCCCTCTCCTGTGTGAATTATCCCACTAACTCCTTTGGATTATTTCCCACCCATACTCCACCTTCTATAGGACTTCCTCGCATCCATCCCTCCAGTCCCCTCTGACCCTCTCACGTCAGAAATATTTCCCTCCGTCGGCGAGTCAGTTTACCGAGCACACTGGAGCTGGGGTGTGAGGGGCACTGACAGACTGACACTTCCGGAAGGTTTGATGCTTCGTGAATTTTACTTTATTTTATTGTAAAGATAAGGAAGAGGACCAGGACCTACGGACCCAACAATTTCTTGCTATCCAATTACACCAATATGATCGATTATTCTACGGAACCGTACACCTATGGGAAGTGGGAGGAAACTGGAGCACCCGGAGAAAACACACACAGTCACGGGCAGAATGGACAAACAGACAGTCTCGGGAATGGAACCTTGGTGCTTTGATAGCAGAATGCTCACTGCTACACCACAGTGCAGATCCTAAATTACCCATGGCAGAGAAACTCCTCCGGACCCAGGGTTTGAATCGCTTTGTTTTTGCTTGTTTAGACTTGTCTGGAATGACGTGATTGATTCAGAGTGGAACCCGAGTCTGCGGCTCTGAGGAACCCGGAGTGTAAAATACAGAAACTGTGGTAAGTACCAGACTGTGGGAGATTGTGTTTACAGTCACTGGGTGTCTGACACTGAACATTAATGTGATCAGTAATTGTGTTACTGATAAACACTGGGGGTTTGTACCGCTTTTGAGCAGCGGCCAATCTGAATCCGCAATGTCCGCTGAATCCGAAGACGTCGCCCAATCAGGTTCGCCGACTGAGTACGTAAAGCATCGGCGCGCGGCAGGGAAGCTGGGAAATGTACAGAAGAGTCGGTTTGCCCCTGAACTTGGGGGGCGGGGGGAGTAAATCCCTAGCAAGGAATAAATCCTTGGTCGTTGATTCACAACAGTCCACGGGTTGATTACACAAAGATCCGATGTAAATATCAGAAGTTGTATTATTCACTCCTAAATTCCCCAAATATGTTCTTGAATCCGTTTTGAAGTCGTTGAAACTGCCCCGCCCACGACACCAAACGCTCCCTCTCGCCAGTCTGGGAGGAGGCCGGATTACTGATTGATTCGGAAGGTTCGGGTTGTGGTTCTGAGAGACTCGGGGCTCAGGTCTGTGTGACAGCAGCGGCCTGTCCGCCCACATTCCTCAGGACAGGGAGCGGCCTTTCTGCTGAAATCAGATCCTACCGGTTCGACGAATCACTCTCATTCAGGTGTGAACAACGCCACTTTAATATTGTATTTAACCATTTCTGCTGCAGGGAAGAGTGATAGGATCTTTAACGTGATTCAAAGAAAACTACCTGGGGTCTTCAACTCGCAACTTTACCGGTCACTCCACCCCGTTCGCAGCGAGTTTCCAGCATTTTATTTTTACTCCAGACTCGCGTCACTTGCATTATTTTAAAATATTTTTTTAATATAAAAAAAACAAGTTTTAGAAAAATTGAGTTGTAAGGAAAGATCGAATAGGTTCGAACGTTATTCCTTTGAACGAAGAGGATCGAGAGGAGATATAACAGAGGAAGAGAAAATCATGAGGGGGATTGACAGGGTAAACGCAATCAGTCGTTTTCCACTGGGGTTGGGTGGAGCTACAACCAGAGGTCATGGGTGAAGGGTTGAAAATGAAAAGTTTCAGGGGATCATGAGGGGAAACATCTTCACTCAGAATGTCCTGAGAGTGGGAACGTGCTGCTGGCTACACATGTTACAAGCCAGTTCGATTTCACCCATTAAGAGATAGTCTGGATGGGAGGGGTGTGGAGGGGTGTGGAGGGCTTTGGCCCCGGTACAGGTCGAAGGGATTAGGCAGTTTAAATGACTGAGCCGAAAGGCATGATTTTGTGTTGTACTTTTCTATGTCACCTTGAACTTTGGTTCATAATAGAGACAACGGGTTAACTAACCAGAGATCAGAAATAATTATCGGAACTTTAATTTTTCACAGCTTAATTCCCCAAGAATATTCTAACAAGGAGGATATGTTCTGAGGACTTTTCAAGCTGCTCTTCTCTGTGCCCCACGCGCTGATCTTTCGTAACCATGGTAACACACAGAATGCTGGAGGAACCCAGCAGGACCGGCAGCATCTATGGACCAGAGAAATAAGTCGAGCTTTCGGGCCCAGACACTTCAGTGGAACTGGAAAGGAAGGGTAAAGAGGGCAGATCATGGATGCGGGTGGTTGTTCTGTGAAACTCGGAGCTCAGGGTCTGTGTGGAAGCATCGGCTGGACCCCACATTCCTCGGAACAGGGAACGGCCTTTCTGCTGGAATCAAATCCGACCGGTTCGACAATTCACTGTCATTCAGGTGTGAAATAACTCACTTTTATAATGTATTTAACAATTTCTGCTGCGGGGAAGACCGATAGAACAATTAATGTGTCTTTAAGAAATTTACATGGGGTCTCGAACCCGCAACAATATCCGTTACAGTGCTGCGAGTTTCCAGCATTTTATGTTCCCCTCGGTCTCGCATCATCTGCAATTATTCTACAAGTATTTTCAGGATTCCTTCAAATAATTCCTAACCGCAACATTAACTTGGCTGTGTTCCCAGTTACGGCTGCCAGTAATTTTTAAATGTTTCCTGTAACCGCGAGGGTGAGGGGGAGGGAGAGGCTGATGGAAAGGAGGAGATTGCGGGTTGAAGGGGTGAGCAGGCGGAGGAGGGGCAGGATGAGTGTGTGGACGTTGGAGAGGGGGAAGATGAAGTTGCGTTAGGAGCAGGAAGAGTGGGAGAGAGTTAAAGAGATGGGAGACATGGAGAGGGGGAGAGAGAAGGGAGAGACAGAGAAAGAGGGGACAGTGAAACAGATGGAGGGAAAGGGGAGAGAAAGTAAGGGGCAGATAGAGGGCGGAGAGAGAGGGAGAGTTTGAGAGAAAGGGTATGAGGCATCGGGAGAGGGTAACTGAGAGGGTTATCGAGCGCGTCTGGGAGAGTTGATAAAGAGTAGGAAAGAGGGTGAGTCACGGGTAAGGAGGTGAATAGGATCAGAGAGAGAAGGGTGGGAAAAGGGGAGAAGGGAGAGAGTGGCGGCAGAGTGTTCAGCAGAATGGGAAAGACGATGATGGAGAGGGGTGCGAGGACGGTTGGGTGAGGGAGAGGAAGGAGTGTGCACGAGGAGGCGTGGGAGGGGTGAGAGGGAAGTGCAGTGAGCAAGAAGGGTAAGTGACCGGGAAGCATAGAGGAGAGGAATGAGTGAGGTGGGCGCCAAGGAGAGAGGGGTGTAGAGGGGTACTCTTTGCATCTCGTGATCACAATGGCACCGTATTCAAAGAAAATATGGAAAAGCGTATCTGCATGGGTTGCGATTAAAATTTGGAAAGGACGATTTGATGGTATCAGAAATGACCTGGCCACTGTGGAATGGGTCAGGCTGTTTTCTGACAAAGGCGTTCTAATAAGTGGGGGACCTTCAAGGGAAACATTTTGAGAGTATAAAGCTGTTAATGTGCCTATCAGAATAAAAGGCAAGGATAACTGGTTGAGGGAACCTTGTTTTATTTTTGAGAGATGTTGAGGCTCTGGTTACATAAAAGGAGTTCCTTCGTAGGTTAAGGGTGGTTGGTACTTACTGAGTATACGAAATGCAAGGTAGAACTTAAAAAAAAATCAAGTTTGCTAAATGAATGCTTTGGGTGAAGGCCAGTACTAACGGATTATGCAGATTAGAAAAAAAGGATTGCAAGGAATATCATTGGTCCCCTGGAAGATCAGAACAGTAAACCATACATGGAGCCAAAGGAGATGCGGAAATGACGAGATGGAAGCGATGGATATTCTGCATCTGTAATTCCGCAGGAGATGGATACAGAGTCTGTATAAGTACCGCGATCCTGGATCCTCTGTGGATTAGAGAGGATCCTCTGTTTCAGAAAAAAAGTCTAAAACTCTATAACATTCTCATAATGTTATAGGCAGGTGAGTCTGATATCAACAGTGGGAAAGATTTTGGGAGCTATTCTAAGCAATAGGATATATGATTTATTTGATCGACATTGACTGATTATGGATAGTCAGCATGGCGTCGTACGTGGTTGGTCCCGTCTCAGCAAACTTATAGATATTTGTGACGGTGTTACCACGAAAGTTGATGAAGACAAGGCAGTGGATATAGTCTTTATAGAGTTTAGAAGAGAATTGAAAAGGTCTGGCATGGGAGGATAGTCAAGAAGGTTCAGACACTCGGCATTCAATAAACTGGATAAGACATTGCCCTGGTGATAGAAATCAGAAAGTAGCAGTAGATGGTTACCACTCTGACTGGAGGCCTGAGACTAGTGAAATGCTGTAGAGATCAGCGCCGTCTCGGTTGTTCTTTGTCATCGAAAGCAACAATCTACATGATAATGTCGTTAACTGGATCAGCAAATTTGCAGAGAGCGACAAGATTAGGGGTATATTGGATATTGAGGAAGGTTATCATGACTTGCAGCGGGAATTGGACCAGCTGCAAAAATGGGCTAAAAACCCCAAAGGTAATTTAACGCGGACAAGTGCGAGGTTTTGCACTTCAGCAAGACCAGCCAGGGTAGGACTTAAGCAGTGAACGACAGGGTACTGAGGAGTGTAGAAGAACGAAGTGATCTGGGGTTACTTTTCCATAATTCATTGAATGTAGCGTGACAGTTAGATAGGGTCGTAAAGAAAACAATTTCAAACATTTGCCATCATAAATCTATGTATTGAGTACAGGAGATGGGATGTTATGTTGAAGCTGTACAAGACTTTGGAGTACAGTGTGAAGGATTGGTCATCGACCTGCAGTAAAGATGTGAATAAGGTTGTCGGATTCTGAAAAATTTTACAAGGATGTTGCCAGATCGGGATGACCTGAGGTATAAGGACAGATTTAATAGGTTAAAAAATTGAGAGGGGATTTGATCGAGGTATACACAATTATGAGGCATATAGGGCAAGTTTAAACAATCGTTTTCCACTGATGGTGAGTGGGACTGCAACCAAAGGTCATGGGTGAAGAATGTAAGATGAAAAGTTTAAGAGGAACATGAGTGGAAACTTCTTCACTCAGAGGGTCGTGGAATGAGTGGCCAGCAAAAGTAGTGCATGAGAACACGGTGTCACTGTTTAACTGTTCGATTGGATGGTAGGGGTTTGGTGGACTATGGCCCCAGCGCAGGTTGGTGGGATTAATAATTTGGATGGTAGTGGTATGGTGGGCTATTGCCCCGGCGCGGGTCGGTGGGATTAAGCATTTGGATGGTAGGGGTATAGTGGGGTATGGTGGACTATGGCCCCGGCGCAGGCCGATGAGATTAGGCGGTTTAAATTCCTCGGCCGAAGGACCTGTTCCTGTGCTGTACTTTTCTATGTCTCCATTACTCCTTGATCTCCGATCCATAATACAGACAAGGGGCTGATTAAATTATTTGTCCAAAATAAATATCAGAAGTTGAATTATTCACACCTAATCACGCCGCCCAAATAAAATCCAACAGCATGGATGTGTTTTGAAGTAGTTTCACACTGCCTTGTCCACTGTCCCACAGGTTTCCACTCACCAATCTTCCGTAACCATAGTAACACAGAAAATGCTGCAGGAACTCAGCAGGTCTGGCAGCATCTGTGGAAGTGAATCATCAATCGATGTTTCGGAATGAGGAAGACGCCAGATCATTGTCCGTGCACATTCCTCAGAACAGGGAGAGGCTCTCTGCTGAAATCAAATCAGACCAGTTTGACAATTCACCCTCATGCGGGTGTGAAACAAATTCACTTCAATAATGTATTTAACCATTTCTGCTGCAGGATAATGCGATTAAAAGCTGAAACATGATCTATAGTAAATTGCCTGGGGTCGTGAACCCCCCACGTTACTGGTTACAGTTGCTGCTGCCCCGTTTACTGGAGTTTACTGCACTTTATGTTCACCTGAGACTCACATAATCTGCTGATGTTTTAGAAACTATTTTTCATGATGCCTTTAAATAATTCAAACTTTGGCATTCCCAGCCTCGACGTTCCACAATGTAAAGAACTGTATCAAGTATCTGGAAACTAGTTCATACCCAATCACAGTTACCAGTAAATTTTTAAATGAGGCTGATGTACGGGTGAGAGTGAGGGGAAGGGGCTCTGTGATGTGGATGCTCAGGGGGTGAGCAGGGCAGGGGAAGGGTAGGGTGTGGGTGTGGAAGTTGGAGAGGGGAAAGCTGAAGATGTGTTTCACTATTTGGGGCAGGTAGAGGAAGGGAGAAGGGGGAGCGAGCGAGCTAGGGAGAGAGATGGAGAGAGAGGAGAGAGAGAGAGCGGAGGACAGCGAGGGGATAGAGGGTGAGTTAGAGGAGGAGATTGTGAGAGCAAGGGTCTGGAGGATAATGAGAGGCTGAGTGAGAGGGGTAGAGAGAGTGTGAATGGGATAGAGAGAGATTGGTGGACTACAACGGGGATAGTGGAGGGAGTAAGGAGTGGAGAGAGTGAGGAATCAAAAGTTTAAGTACGATATGATAATGTCCTGATGATGATATAACTAATATTTCAGTGTAATAATCACTGAAGGACAGGCAGATGAGCTACTGTAACCATTAGACTTGTTTACAGGACGGCAGGCCTGGCAGCTCAGTATTTCGGGGTTCCGTTGTTTTAGACATAAACCTGCGGGCGGGATTAAAGGGGGGTTGCGGCGTTACTAGTCAGGGAAAATATCACGTCATTGCTCCGTCAGGACAGACTGGAGAACTCGTCCACATAGATCATAGAACAGCACATCACAGGAACAGACCACGTGGCTCACAATGTTGTGCCAAAGCACCTAAGAAGCAAATCAAAGCACACAAACACTAATCCCTCCCACCGACACCATGTCCATATCCCCAGTCTTCCTTACATCAATGTGCCTATCCAAACGTCTCTTAAAAACCTCTAATGTCTCTGCCTCTCCCTCCATACCAGGCAGCACATTCTCTGAACACGACTCTGAATAAAGAAACTTACCCCTCACATCCCCCTTGAAGCCACCCCCTCCTGCCTTCAATGCATGCCCTCAGGTATCAGACATTGCAACCCCGGGAAACAGAAAACCCCTGTCCACTCCATTTAAGCCTCTCATAATGTTTTAAAACTCTATCAGATCTCTGATCAGCTTTGTTGCAACAGTGAACAACCCATTTATCCAGCTTCTCATGTTAGCTCATACGCTCTGTACAGGGCAGCATCTGTGTAACCCTCTTCTGCACCCTCTCCAGAGCCTCGACATCCATTCTATAGTGAAATGACCAGAAATGTACCGGTTCCAGATGTGGCCTGACTAGAGATTTAAGAAGTTGCAAGATAATCTCCGAACTTTTCAGCTCAATGCCTCGACTGATATAGACAAACATTCCATGAGTCTCCTTAACCACCTTATCGACCTGTGTAGCCACTTTCACTGAGTTATGAACTTGGATCACAGATCTCTCTGCTCAGCAACACTGTTAAGGATATTGTTCCTGACAGTGTACTGTCTCCTTGCATTTTGCCCTACCGATGTGCAACACCTCATATTTATCTGGGTTAAACTCCGTCTGCTATTTCTCAGCTGCATCTGTGACTATTCTACATCACGTTGTATTGATTGCCAGTCTTCTACACGACCGACAATTCCACCCATCTTAGTATGATCCAGAAATATACTAATTGACTCCTCTGCATTTTCATGCGGATCATTTATATACAGCACAGACAGCAGAGGTCCCAATGCAGATGCCTGCGAAGCTCCACTAATTCCATACCACAGGCTCGAGTTAGTCTCTTCAGCCGCTACCACCTGTCGTCTATGCACAAGCCAGTTCTGAATTCAAACAGCGAATTCACTGCGGATCCCACGAATCCTCCTCTTCTGGATTAGCCTCCCACGAAGGACTGTCAAATGGTTTACCAAAATCCATGTAGACAACATCCAGTTCCCCACCCTCATCAATCTCTCTAATCGTCTTGTCAAAACGCTCAATCAATTTGGTATGACACGACCTAACAAACACATAGCCAAGCTGGATCCCCCTAATTTGGCCATGGCTTCCCAATGCTCAAAAATCCTAACCGAATAATTTCCTTCAGCAACTTCACTCCACCTGACGTGAGACCCACCGGTCTACAGTTCCAAGGATTTTCCCCTCACTCCTTTCATAAAGAGAGTTGCACAATTATCGGATTGCCTGTTCTCCGGGACCTCGCCGGTGGCTAGAGAGGACAGAAAGATACTGGGCAAGGGCCCAGTAATCTCATCTCTTGTTTCGTTCAATAAAATGGAGTAAACCCCATAAAGCTCTGGGAACCTATCCACCGATCAAACGTTATGGGGAAAAGTCCAGCGAGCAGGTCTGAGGGGTAAAAAAAAGATCAGACACGATTAAATGGCGAAGCGGACTTGATGGGCCAAATGGCCTAATTCTACTCCTATGTCTTATAGGCTTAATACTCATTAGGAGGCCCAACACCTCATCATGTGTTTTGTTTGATCCTAACTTCTGAAGCTTAAAATAGGTTTTCTTTTCCTTCTTGACTAAATTTATCACGTCGCTGTTCGTCTGATCTTCTTTTGTCTTTCCATCCCCGTCCTTACTTTTAACAGGAACATACCTTTCCTGTTCTCATTAATTGACCATTCAGCACCCTGTACATATCTGATGTTTTCTGTCCAGACAATATGTTCCCAATTAACGCTTCTTACTTCTTGTCTAATACACTCGAAGTTTGCCCTACTTCAATTTAAAACGTTCCCACTGGAACTATGCTTCTCCTGAACCATCACTATCCTGAAAGTTAAGGATTTCTTTTCAATTTTCCCTGAATGTTCACCCACGGGAAGGAGAAACTCGTTATCCAACACCAGATCCAGTATGGCCCATCCTCTCGTTGGACTGTCCACATATTACTTTAAGAAACCTTCCTGTATGTACTTAAGAAATTCTGCCCCATCTAAACCCCGACACTAAAAAGGGCCCTGTTTATATTAGGGACGTTGAAATCCACCATGACAACAACCCTACGTTTTACACATTTCCTTAAACTGATTACATATCTGTGCCTCACTGTCCCGGTGGCTGTTAGGGCGTCTGTAGTACAAAAGCATCAGTTTGATTACACCCTCCCTCGTCCTGAGTTCCACCAAATGGACTCTGTCTGACCCCTCCATTATATCTCCCCTGAGTGCAGCTATGATATTGTCCCTGATTAGTCGTGCAACTCCCTCCTGCCACTTTCACCGCCTCCTGTATATTTTCTATAACTTCGAAAATCTGGTACATTTATTACCCGTTCCATCATAGTTTCATGTCCTGATCCATGCCGTAAGTTAATCACCTTTACCCATAATGCTCCTAGTATTAAAATATACACACGCAACCTATCCGATCAGTCATACCTGTTACATCCATAAGGCGAGGCAGTCGATGTTGTCTACTTTGCATTTGACAAGTTCCCGCGTGAGAGGCTGACTGAGAAAAGTCATTTGCCTGACATTCAGAGTGAGGTAATAAATTAGAGTAGATATTGGCATTGTGGGAGAAGGCAGAGAGCGGTAATAGATGTTTGCCTCTCCTGTGTAGACTTGTGACCAGTGGAATACCGAAGATATCGCTGCTGGTCTGTTGCTGTTTGTCATGTATATTAGTGATGTGGATGCCAATGTAGTTAATTGAATCATCACGTTTGCGGATGACACCAAGATTGGGGGTGCAGTTAACAGCGAGGAAGACTATCAATTTGCATTGGGATCTGGACCAGCTGGAAAGCTGTGCTGAAAACGGAAGGTAGAATTTAATACAGACAAGTCTGAGTTGTTTGCTTGTGTAGAATCAACCAGGGTAGGTCATACACAGTGAACGGTAGGGCACTGAGGAGTGCGGTAGGGCAAAGCCGTCTGGAATACAGGTCCATAATTCATTGAAAGTGGCGGCACACCTTGATACGGTAGTAAAGAAATCTTCTGGCACATTGGCCTTCATAAAGTATTCAGCACAGGAGATTGCATGTTATGTTAAAGTAGCATTAGAGGTTTATGAGGCCCTATTTGGAGTGTTGAGTGCAGTTTGCGTCATGTACCAACAGGACAGATTTAAATAAGGTTGACAGAGTAGAGTGAAATTTGACAAGGATGTTGCTGCGATTAGAGGACCTGAGTTACAAGGGAAGGTTAATAGTTTACGACTTGTTCATTGTGTACAGTTCTGATCACTGAATTATAGGAACGATATCAACAAATTAGAGAGAGTACAGAGAAGATTTACTAGAATGTTACCTGGGTTTCAGCATCTAAGTTACAGAGAAAGGTTGAACAAGTTAGGTCTTTATTCTTTGGAGCGTAGAAGGTTGAGGCGGGACCTGATGGAGGTATTTAGAATTATGAGCGGATAGATAGAGTTGACGTGGATAGGCTTTTTCCATTGACAGTAGGGGAGATTCAAACAAGAGGACATGATTTGAGAGTTAAAGGGCAAAAGTTTAAGGGTAACAGGAGGGGGGAGTTTCTTGACTCAGAGCGTGGTAGATGTGTGGAACAAGCTTCCAGTAGAAGTGGAAGAGGCAGGTTCGGTATTGTCATTTAAAGTAAAATTGGATAGGTATATGGACAGGAAAGGAATGGAGAGTTATGGGCAGAGTGCGGGCAACTGGGACTAGGTGAGTGTAAGCGTCGGCACGGACTAGAAAAGCCGAGATGGCCTGTTTCTGTGCTGTAATTATTATATGGTTATATGGTTAAACGCAGAAGATGTTGGGAGACAATTGACGGAGGTCTACAAAATCATGAGGGGTATAGATGTGGTAGATGGGGTAGAGGGACGGGGAGAGTGAGGGGTAGATCAAGGGATAGTGGGGAGTGAGGCTCCCATTTTAAAGCAGCACACTATTCCCTCTCTGGCGCTGATTTTCAATTACTACGTCACTCCCTCCCAGGCGGCCATTCTGACAGCGGTCTTACTTAAGTTTTTGCATCACTCCCTCAGTAACGCCCACTTTCAATCAGCCCATCCCCCCCCCCCTCCCCGCCCCTCTCGGTAAATCTTCTGGTCATTTAGAACATAGGACTTTTCAGAGAAACGAATTCCACAAGTATTTCCGGCGGGGTGTGGATCAACAATCTGCTTGTGAAATGATCCCCCGTTAACTGTGGGCGAGGGGGATTCTTGGGACAATAGTAATCCGGGTGGAAATGCAATAATTTCTCAATGATAGCGTTAATTAATGATTTTTGGTAAATTACCCTGAATCGAGAAGAGTTGAAAAATCTTTGACCAGATTTATTCCAGTTGAATGTAAATGCATATATATAGCCGAACTCTTTGGTTTAATTTCAGCAGAAAGGCGGCTCCCTGTACCCCAACAGGTGAGGGATGTTTGATCTGAAACTGTACCGACGCCGGGCAGTCCAGTTTACACACAGGGCGGAGCTCAGACCCTCCCAGAACCCAGAATGAATCAAATCCGCAGCCTGGGACTCGCTGAGTTAAACAAAGAAACTCCGCCTCACTGCTTGTGGTGAAAGGAAAATGAGAGATCTACGCGGAAATCCGGACAGAAAGGTTAACGCAGCAGCTCAGACTTAACTCCCCGTACAGGGTGAGCACACCGGTGCAGGACCATTGTCGATCACCCGGGTAGTCAGACTGTGATTTCCCGGGACCACACTGAACACTGTCCGGTTACAACATCAGAGGTAAGTGTTGTCTATGATTCTGCACAACGATTCAGCGTTTAGAGCAAGACTCGGCTTTGGTCGGGGTCGGGAGTGAATTTAGTGGGAGAAGGGAGTCCTGACATGTTCATGTTAACGAGTCAGTCACTGTCCAATTGGATTAAGAGAAAGGAGGTCTTTGCCATCAACCAGAAATACTCTCCAGGGTAGTTTCTACTGAGTGCGAGCAAAAAGCATCTTTCACCCCGGTAGTGACATGAGAAATATTCCACGGGGCAGTGACCCGTCACCGATCTCTCTCAAACAAGAGAAAAGAGCAAATGCTGGAAATCCGAACAACATAACACAAAATGGTGGAGGAACTCTGCAGGCCAGGCAGCATCTATGGAAAAAAGTACAGTTACATTGGAGGTTACAGGTAATGTTCTTTACATCGCGCCATGAAGCAAAAAGGATTAAATACAATATTAAACTGTCTTCACACTTGAACAACAGTGTCTTGTCGAACCGGTTGGATTTGATTTCAGCGGAACGGCCGCTCCCTGTTCTAAGGAATGTGATGGACAGACAGCTGCTTGCTCGCAGACCGTGAGCACCGAGTCTCACAGAACAACAACCCACACCTTCCAAATCAGTCAATCGTCTGCCCGCTTCCCCTTTCCATTCCAGACCTGATGAAGGGGCTCGATCGCCAACGTCGACTGTTTACACCCATCAATAGATGCTGCCTGACCTACTGAGTTCCTCCAGCACTGTGTGTGTTGCCATGGTTACGAGAGATCCTTGTGGGGCAGTGGGCGGGGCTATTTGAAACAAACGACACACAGTATTCACATTGTCAGAATATCCTAGGGGAATTCAGGTGACAATAATTCAGCTTCTGATATTTATTTTAGATCTTTATTTCCAAACAATCGGTTGTCTGTGCATTGGATCAGCGATCAAGGCGATATTTGTTTTTTAAGCCACCTCTGGCAGCGGTGATTTGTGTGTTCCTACTGTTGCCTGCGTGCACGATTTACGTTTTCCACAGGTTAGGTAAGGATTAAGAATAACGGCCACCAGTTTCAAAGCAAAGGTGTGAGAGATGTACAGCAAACACCTGTTCCGTTTCCAGAATTTCCTTTTTCAGACGAATGCATCTACTGTTCCTGTGCCGATTGAGGGTGTTTTGAACTCTGCTGCTCAATAGCCAGTGGAAGCAATGTCCTATTCTGTTTAATGCCGAGATTTTTAATAAACAGCAGGTTTGAAGTGTTACAGGGATGGACATGGGGAAATAGAGAATTACATTTTGGATCACTTCAGCCGTGATCTCATTATCTGCAGCAGCAGTTTCGAGGGGCCGGGTGGTCCAATTATGCATGTTGTTGTGTTGACTGGGAAAACTTTGACAATTTAATTAATGTAAGCTTACTAGTATGTGAAGGGAGATATGATTTTATTTATATAGTTGAACTGAGCACAAGAAGTTTGCTTGAATCAACGATTTGCATTCAGCTTTGTGCGTTAAACGTGTGCTCCAGCTGCATTGGGGTGTCGAACTTTTGACTCATTCGGTGAGCTGGCCAGCACGGTACGGGACCGACGGACGCGCTTCCTATTCCTTGTCCCTGTCTCAACAGTCTGCTCATCTGCCGCGCGCACCAGCTCACCGCCCCGCCCACTGCACACGCGCGCACTACATGTGGCCAAAGTATTTGAGCTTTTCAAGCCTCCTCATCAGCAGTCTGGCTGTACTTCTTCAAGTATAGTCTTATTAGGTCTTCTTGCTGGCTAATGCACTCTTAACACTTTCCTCCAGCATCCGATTTCAACGATGTTGATTCTTTTGTATTCAGCCTCTCTGATAGTCCAGCTTTCGCAGACATAAATCATAACTGGAAATATCATATACTTGACAAAACGGATCTTCGTAGACAAAGTTCTGTCTCTGCTCTTCAGTATTTTGTCTAAATTCCCATTGCTGCCCTCCCCAGAAGTAAGAGATCTTTAATTTTGTGGCTGCATTTAGCCTCCATAGAAAACTTTGAACCGACAAAATCTGTTAACTGTTTCCACTTCGTTTCTATTTATTACCATGAAGTTGATAGGGCTGTTTGGTATTCTTAATATTGAACATCACGTCAACATTTCCACTTTCTTCTTTCGCTTTCATTAGAAGCTTCATCAGATCCTACTCACTTTCAGCCATTACAGTAGTATCAACTGCATATCTGAGGTTGTTAATTTTTCATCCGGCAATTGTGATTCCAACACTTTGAGTCCTCGAGACCAACATTCCTCATGAAGTGTTCAGCGTATAGATTAATTAAGTAGGGCGACAGTACGCAGCCTTGTCGTACTCTTTTCCCAATGTTGAACCAGTTTGTTGTTCCGTGCTCAGTACTAACTGTTGTTCTTGATCTTCGTACAAGATTTTCATAAGGCAGATCAGATGTCCAGGTATCTCCATTTCTTTAAGGATTTTCCATAGTTTCAAGGTTTTAGAGTCTTCATGAAAACATAGATAACTACTTCCCTGAAATTCCCTGGATTTCTCCATTATTCAGTGTAAGTTAGCAATTTTGTCTCTGGTGCCTCTGCCTCCTCTAAAACCAGCTTGTACATCCGGCTGCTCACGTTCCATATATTGCTGCAACGCACACAAAATGCTGGTGGAACGCAGCAGGCCAGGCAGCATCTATAGGGAGAGGTGGAGTCAATGTTTCGGGCCGAGACCCTTCGTCAGGACTCTTATATTGCTGTACTCTGGCTTGCGTGAGCTTTAGTATTACCTTGCTACCATGTGAAATTGTTTGGTAATTTGAATATTCCTTTACATTTCCCTCCTTTGGAATTGGGATATAAACAGTTTTTTTTTACCATTCTAAAGCCCATTGTTAGGTTTACCCGATCTGCTGGCAAATTACATGCAACACTTTTACATCATCACCTTTCAAAATTTTAAACAATTCAACAGGACTCCTGTCACATCCTGCAGCTTTATTATTGGCAAAGTTTTCTATCGCCCATTCGACTTCACTTTCCAGAATGTCTGGCTCTAGATCGACGGGGGAGTCCATATAACCGTTTAACAATTACAGGACGGAAACAGGCCATCTCGGCCATTCTAGTCCGTGCCGAACGATTACTCACAGCTAGTCCCACTGGCCCGCACTCAGTCCATAACCCTCCATTCCTTTCCTGTCCATATACCTATCCAATTTTACTTTAAATAACAATAGCGAACCTGCCTCAAGCACTTCTACTGGAAGCTCGTTCCACACAGCTACCACTCTCTGAGTAAAGAAATCCCGCCTCGTGTTACCCTTAAACTTTTGCCCCCTAACTCTCAACTTATGTACTCTTGTTTGAATCTCCCCTACTCTCAATGGAAAAAGCCTGTCCACGTCCCCTCATAATTCTAAATATCTCTATCAAGTCCCCCCTCAACCTTCTACGCTCTGTTACGCCTGCGCCCCAACTCTGAGGGGCCGAAGGTTTGAAAGTAGCCCCCTCCTTTGTGAGAATCGCAAGATCGCTATTAATGCAGGTCAGGAGACCCAGGAAATGAGAGAGAGACGCAGAATCCACAGTGGGTTTGGAATTTCCTGGCCCCTCAACGATACAAAGCCACGGGAAACGGCCATTGTCTCTTGGAGACGGAATTGTGTATTGAGCGCTGTGCTATTCATCGATGCCCTCAAGGAATGAGCAACGTGGGCTGGTTGGGGGGATGGCATCCTCCCAACCTGATTGACATCTGAGACCCCGTGAGTAAGGATAAAAGAGGGTCTGGGGAACAATCCCTTTCAGACGCACCAGGAGAACGCTAGAAATCCCGTGACAGCGTAGAAGCGACAGCCGGTGGAAAGCCCACGTGCGTCCTTTTCCATTTGCCTCGGAATTGGTGGGACTGACCACGGAAGACGGCTTAGCTAAAAAGAAAAGGACACCGACGACATTTCGAAAGGATCGACATCATAGAAAGGAAATCGGGCAAGTTCTAAACCCCGTCTCTCTCTCCAACCAAAAGCTGCAGCCTAAATGAACTTGAGTGACTTTTATATTTGCATCGGACAATACATTATCCTCTAGACAACGATAGAGCTATTTCTTATTGATTATTATTATACCCGCGCTTTTAGATTTAGTATTGACGACGTATATTATCTGTATGTTTGCATTGATATTATTTTAGTGTATTTTTATCAATAAATTCTGTTAAAAATAGTACCATCAGACTTCAACGTACCTCTCTATCTTTGCTGGTAAGTGACCCAGTTACGGGGTACGTAACAGCTCCAAAGAATAAAGACCTAACTTCTTCAACCTTTCTCTGTGACTTAGGTGCTGAAACCCAGGTAACATTCTAATAAATCTTCTCTGTACTCTCTCTGTTTTGTTGACATCTTTCCTATAATTCTGTGACCAGAAATGTACACAATACTCCAAATTCGGCCTTACTAATGCCTTGTACAATTTTAACATGACATCCCAACTCCTATACTCAGTGCTCTGATTTATAACGGACAGCATACCAAAAGCTTTCTTCTTCACTCTATCCACATGAGATTCCACCTTCAGAGAACTATGCACCATTATTCCTAGATCACTCTGTTATTCTGCATTCTTCAGTGCCCTACCATTTACCATCTATGTCCTATTTGGATTATTCCTACCAAAATGTAGCATCTCACATTTATCAGCATTAACCTCCATCTGCCATCGTTCAGCCCACTCTTCTAACTGGCCTAACTCTGTCTGCAAACTTTGAAAACCTATTTCATTATCCACAACGCCATCTACCTTAGTATCATCTGCATACTTACTAATCCAATTTACCACCCCATCAGCCAGATCATTCATGTATATGACAAACAACATTGGACCCAGTACAGATTTCTGAGGCCCACCACTATTCACCGACCTCCAGCCTGACAAACAGTTATCCATCACTACTCGCTGGCATCTCCCATCCAGCCACTGTTGAATCCATTTTACTACTTCAATATTAATACCTAACGATTGAACCTTCCTAACTAACCTTCCGTGCGGAACCTTGTCAAAGGTCTTACTAAAGTCCATATAGACAACATCCACTGCTTTACCCTCGTCAACTTCCCTCGTAACCTCTTCAAAAAGATTTGTCAAACATGACCTTCCACGCACAGATCCAAGCTGACTGTTCCTAATCAGACTATGTCTATCCAGATAATTTTATATATACCATCTGTAAGAATACTTTCCATTAATTTACCCACCACTGACTTCAAACTGACAGGCCTATAATTGCTAGGTTTACTCTTAGATCTCATTTAAAACAATGTAACCACATCAGCAATACGCCAATCCTCCGGTACCATTCCCGTTTCTAATGATATTTGAAATATTTCTGTCAGAGAACCTGCTATTTCCACTCTAACCTCCCTCAAGGTCCTGGGGAATATCCCGACAGGATCCGGAGATTTATCCGCCTTTATATTCCTTAAAAGCGCCAGTACTTCCTCCTCTTTAATCGTCATAGTTTCCATCACTTCCCTACTTGTTTCACTTACGTTACACAATTCAATATCCTTCTCCTTAGTGAATACAGAAGAAAATAAATTGTTCAAAATCTCCCCCACCTCTTTTGACTCCACACATAGCTGTCCATTCTGATTCTCTAAGGGACTAATTTTATCCCTCACTATCCTTTTGCTATAAAATTTAACTGTAGAAACTCTTCGGATTTATTTTACCTTACTTGCCAAAGCAACGTCGTACTTTCTTTTAGCTTTTCTAATTTCTTTCTTAAGATTTCTTACATTCTTTATATTCCTTGAGCACCTCATTTACTGCATGCTGCCTATATTTATTGCAGATATCTTTCTTTTTCCGAACCAAGTTTCCAATATCCCTTGAAAGCCATGGCTCTCTCAAACTTTTAACCTTTCCTTTCAACCTAATAGGAACATAACGATTCTGTACCCACAAAATTTCAGCTTTATATGACCTCCATTTCTCTATTACATCCTTCCCATAAAACAAATTGTCCCAATCCACTCCTTCTAAATCCTTTCGCATCTCCTCAAAGATAGCCTTTCTCCAATCAAAAATCTCAACCCTTGGTCCAGTCCTATCTTTCTCCATAATTAGCTTGATACTGATGAAATTGTGATCACTGGACCCGAAGTGCTCCCCAACACATACCTCCGTAACTTGACCTATTTTATTCCCTAACAGAAGATCCAACACTTCCCCTTCTCTAGTTTGTACCTCTATGTATTGCTGCAAAAAACTATCCTGCACACATTTCACAAACTCCAAACTATCAACCCCTTTTACAGTATGGGCTTCCCAGTCTATGTGTGGAAAATTACAATCTCCCAAAATCAGAACCCTGTGCTTACTACAAATATCTGCTATCTCCTTGCAAATTTGCTCCTCCAATTCTGGCTCCCATTAGGTGGTCTATAATAGATAGATAGATACTTTATTCATCCCCATGGGGAAATTCAACTTTTTTTTCCAATGTCCCATACACTTGTTGTAGCAAAACTAATTACATACAATACTTAACTCAGTAAAAAATATGATATGCATCTAAATCACTATCTCAAAAAGCATTAATAATAGCTTTTAAAAAGTTCTTAAGTCCTGGCGGTAGAATTGTAAAGCCTAATGGCATTGGGGAGTATTGACCTCTTCATCCTGTCTGAGGAGCATTGCATCGATAGTAACCTGTCGCTGAAACTGCTTCTCTGTCTCTGGATGGTGCTATGTAGAGGATGTTCAGAGTTATCCATAATTGACCGTAGCCTACTCAGCGCCCTTCGCTCAGCTACCGATGTTAAACCCTCCAGTACTTTGCCCACGACAGAGCCCGCCTTCCTTACCAGCTTATTAAGACGTGAGGCGTCCCTCTTCTTAATGCTTCCTCCCCAACACGCCACCACAAAGAAGAGGGCGCTCTCCACAACTGACCTATAGAACATCTTCAGCATCTCACTACAGACATTGAATGACGCCAACCTTCTAAGGAAGTACAGTCGACTCTGTGCCTTCCTGCACAAGGCATCTGTGTTGACAGTCCAGTCTAGCTTCTCGTCTAACTGTACTCCCAGATACTTGTAGGTCTTAACCTGCTCCACACATTCTCCATTAATGATCACTGGCTCCATATGAGGCCTAGATCTCCTAAAGTCCACCACCATCTCCTTGGTCTTGGTGATATTGAGACGCAGGTAGTTTGAGTTGCACCATATCACAAAGTCCTGTATCAGTTTCCTATACTCCTCCTCCTGTCCATTCCTGACACACCCCACTATGGCCGTGTCATCAGCGAACTTCTGCACATGGCAGGACTCCGAGTTATATTGGAAGTCTGATGTGTACAGGGTGAACAGGACCGGAGAGAGTACGGTTCCCTGCGGCGCCCCTGTGCTGCTGACCACCGTGTCAGACCTACAGTCTCCCAACCGCACATACTGAGGTCTATCTGTCAAGTAGTCCACTATCCAATCCACCATGTGAGAGTCTACTCCCATCTCCGTTAGTTTGTGCCTTAAGATCTTGGGCTGGATGGTGTTAAAGGCACTAGAGAAGTCAAGGAATGTAATCCTCACAGCACAACTGACCCCCTCTAGGTGAGAGAGTGATTTGTGCAGCAAATACGTGATAGCATCCTCCACTCCCACCTTCTCCTTATACGCAAACTGAAGAATACACCCCTGTAAGTGTTACTACACCTTTGCCATTCCTCAGTTCCACCCAAATAGACTCCCTAGACGATCTCTCTAATCTATCCTGCCAGAGCACCGCTATAATATTTTATCTGACAAGCAACGCAACACTTCCCTCTCTTGTCCCTCCGATTCTATCATACCTGAATCAACGAAATCCAGCAATATTTAGTTTCCAATCACACCCCTCCTGCAACCATGTTTCACTAATATCTACAACATCATATTTCCAAGTATCAATCCATGCTCTAAGCTCATTCAGCTTTCTTAAAATGCTCCTAGCATTAAAATAAATGCATTTAAGAAATTCTCCACCTCTTCCTCTCTGTTTATCTCTAATAGTACAAAGAATGTTATTGTCTTCTTTTTCTTCCTTCTCCCATACATCTGTTCCTGCACTCTGGTTCTCCTCCCGTCTGATATCTAGTTTAAATCCACTGGAGATTCTCAGGCAAATCTACCTGCAAGAATATTTGTCCCTCTCCAGTTCAGATGTAAACCGTCCCTCTGGAACAGTTCCCACCTTCCCTGGAAAACTGCCCAATTGTCTATAAATCTGAAACCCTCCCTCCTGCACCACGTCTTCAGCCACGTGTTGATCTGCACTAACTTACTATTTCTCAACCCATCTGCACGTGGCACTGGTAGCAACTGTGGAGACCATTACTGTAATGACTGAACTACGGACAACTGTTAAAAATGATTCTTTCTGAACAGGCTGACCTTCGAGTCAGCTGCAGGCAGAGGGGCACAGTAAAATCTGGAGAAAAGGAATGCCTCCTGTTCAAAAGAGAACATTATTCCAAATACATAATATTCCATCAGTGTTGAGAGCGCCCTTCCTTCTGCTGTCTCTGTGGAAGTAGCTGATGAGTTTCCGTAACACTCATACTACACGGTCTGGCACCAACAATCACTCCACGGTACACTGCAGATGCTGTGTCAAATCAAGACGTACAAAAAAGCTGGATGAACTCAGCAGGTCGGGCAGCATCCGGTGAAAGAAGCAGTCAACGTTTCGGGCCGAGACCTTTTGTCAGGTCTAAAGAAGGAGGGGCCCTATAAAGAACGTGGGGGGGGGGGGGGCGGGTGGAAAACCAAACAGAGGAAAGATCAAGGGTTGGGGGAGGGGAAGCAGGAAGGGGATAGGCAGGAGAGAAGAAAAAGGAATCTAAGGGGAAAGCACTATGGGTAGTAGAAGAAGACAGAATCATGAGAGAGGTGATCGTCAGCTAGAGAGGCGGCAGAGTGAAGGTGGGATGGTGGAAGGGAAAGGGAGGGAATTACCGGCAGTTAGAGAATTCAATCTTCATACCAAGGAGCTGGAGACTACCCAGACGGTATATGAGATGTTACTCCTCCTGCCTGAGTTTGGCCTCATCATGGCAGTAGAGGAGACCATGTATGGGCATATCCGAATTGGAATGTGAAGGAGAGTTGAAGTGAGTGGCAACCGGGAGATCCTGTCTGTATGTGCTCAAGAAAGCGGTCCCCCAATCTGCGTCTGGTCTCGCCGATGTAGAGGAGACCGCACCGGGAGCACCGGATGCCGTAGATTACCCCAACAGACTCACAAGTGAAATGTTGCCTCACCTGAAAGGACTGATTGGGGCCCTGAATAGTGGAAGTATTTTTACCCGCAGTGGTGGCAGAGAGAGACAGGGTCCGTTGGTATCTCCGCATGGCGGTGAGCGTGGTTCGGAGAAGCGGAGGGAGCAACGGTCAATAAAACGGCGGTACCAGGGATCCTCGTTGGGCCCAAATCGGTGCAGGAGAAGGCCATTCGGCCCTTCGAGCCAGCACCGCCATTTAATGTGATCATGGCTGATCGTCCACAATCAGTACCCCGTTCTTGCGTTCTCCGCATATCCCTTGACTCCGCTATCTTTAAGAACTTCATCTAACTCTTTCTTGAAAACATCCAGAGAATTGGCCTCCACTGCCTTTTGAGGCAGAGCATTCCATAGATCCACAACTCTCTGGGTGAAAAAGTTTTTCCTCAACTCTGTTCTAAATTGCCTACCTCTTATTCTTAAACGGTGGCCTCTGGTTCTGAACTCCCCCAACATCGGGAACATTCTTCCTACCTCTAGGGTCTCCAATTCCTTAATAATCTTACATGTTTCAATCAGATCCCCTCTCATCCTTCTAAATTCCAGTGTATATTCCGGTCAATGTCACTTACATCACATTTATTTCCTATTCAGATGTTTGGCCTGAATAACAACTGAACTCGTTGAGCATACCTGCATGTGTTTATGCTTTCATTTGCAGGCAGATGATTAACAGATTCGCATTAATGAGCTGGTGTACAGTTGTACCTAACAAAGAGGCCATTTAGTGCATTTCCCATTTAGACAAACACTCACCCATCTCGAATCTGAACAAGGGTCTGGGCCTGATTATTGACTATTTGCATGCATGCAACAACGAGTTGTCGCTGGCAAGGCAGTGGACTATACACTGTTATAAGGCGGGGGTCACTTGGAGAGAGAGACCCGTCACTGTTCCCTCTAAACTGCGCATCCGCGTAACCAAACTGCTTCCGCGAACGGAGCCTTTGTTGCAGCGCCGATTGAATTAAACACTGCCGGATAAACGTTTATGAAACCTGAAAGTTCTTCTTTGTTGTACTACATTTTTATCCTAAACTTTAATTAATAATTTAAGTCAAAACAATGTTTTCTTTCCGTGTTAGTCTTCATTCTAAATATTCATAGAAGCACATTACAAAAAAAGAGCATATATACGATGTTGCACTATATTGAGGCCGCATGAAAATTTCCGGCTCAGAGCAATGTTTGATCCACGCAGCTGAAAAAATAGTAATTAGTGGGAACATTGAAGACCGAACTATGTTACTTTCTATGCATATTAATCACGATTGAATGTTGTACATTATCATGCTCCCTGTTATAGACGAGATGTTAAAAGTCAATAGAGTGGACAAAACTGTTCCACCGGAAGCCTCTCTGGTATCTGGGAAATAGTAATGAATAGCGCAAGAAAAATTAATAATAATTTCGCCTTGTCCGAGGGAGCATACTGTGAGGCAATGAGGCTCAAGTGCTTAACAATACAGAACTAATGTTGAACAGCGAATAACTAGAAGGTCCATTTACTATGAACTCAAGAGCTTTTTGTTTTCGTTTCCCGAATGATCACTATTAATGCCCCGATAAGCACTTTTACTACCTTTTCAGAACACTGGGTGTAGTACCTCCCCCATTATAGGTATCAGCAAGGATGAGATCCGGGCCAAATTGCGCAATTAAACTTTCAGCATACCACGCAGCATCTTGGACAATCCCAGTTCTGATACCACAGTGTCTTTTTACACAGATCCAATCTGATTTACCGAGTTTCCAGCACTTTATGAGAGGAAGGCAGGAATACGGCGTTGGGGTGAGAAAAAGAATCAGCCATGATTGAATAATGGAGCAGACTCGATGGACTGAATCACTTCATTCTGCTCTGATATCATGACTGAATGATGAGTCCTTCGTATCCCGTATCAGGATTTGTGACGTGTGAGGGACTATTACAGATTTGTTCACTGAAATCCTTTTATTTGTCTTCAACGCTTAAATTTCAGTGAGATTTGCTTTTGAAACATTGAGAAGAAATATATATATGTTTTTCTCCTTTGTATTGTTAATGTGCTTCATTATCTCTCTAGTTAAAGTTAGACCTGCGGTGAGAGATTTATTGGAATGAAGCCCACAACTGGAAGCTAAACACGACTGAAAACAAGGGAACAGCGATAAGCGAACCAGCCCGAGGACTGAGAGTACGAACTGGAGAGAACCTTTCTGACTCAGACTTTCCATTGATTTAGTCAGGAGAAAGTTTGGTGAGTCTCATTTACTTGAACACGGGTCCTTTAGTCATTATATATCTGTACAAAGGAAGGTATGTGATAGGTAGAATGGACTGAATATGCCCAAAAATACCAGTTATGTCTCTGCCTGACCTAGTTCCAATCACTCCAGGTCTGGTAATGTGCTTTTAGAAGCCCAGCTCTTTAAAATCACTCACATTCTCTGAGTGTTTGCTCATTTGAAGGTCCTGCATCATCTGAAGTAGCTTTTGGTCAGTTCTGATGTTTCCTTGTTACGTCATAGTCATCTCAAAATGTGTTGACAAATTCCTCCCTTTATAAGAAGCCCCAAGTGCGTCGTACTGTAGTGATCGTAGAAAGGTGGAATTATCATGAACTGCAGCAGCATGCCATTGATTCCTCTGGCTATAGCAATCTGCAATGATATACTTACCCTCGAATATATCTTTGCGTAGGCCTCTGCTGAGAACAGACCTTTTGTAAAACAAAACGTCCCAACATCGCAGTTTATTCAGTCCTCACTAGCAAATGGCAACCAATAATTTACATTTACATACCTTGGCCTTGTCAAGTACTTTTCTACTAATTACACTGTCAGAACCTGTGAACGTGACATTAAGCAGAGGTGGAAATTCAAAGTTATGCTCCCATGGATGTTGTACATGGGACGTCTCAAAGCCTTTGACAAGGTGTCACATGACAGCTCGGTCTCGGTGATCAGGTCCCATACGGTCCGGTGAGAGCAAGAGGGATGTTTTCAAAATTAGCTTCAAGGTAGCAAGCAAAGAGTGCTGGTTGAAGGTTTTTCCTTGAAATGGAGGCGAGTAATTAGCGGTGTGCCACAAGGCTACAGGTTGGGACCTTTGATATTCCTTATTTTATAGCAATGATTTGGATGCGGTTGCACAAGGACAGGTAAGTGTGCAGAATGAACAAAATTAGTAGTTGCTTTCTCAGAGATTATCATAGCATATATGAAATCTAAATGGACAGGGAGTCAAAACCAACTCGAGCAGCAACGGATTCATGCAGATGTCGGGGAATATGTGGAGGAAACAGCCAGAGGAAGTGGGTGAGGCAGACACAGCCGCATAATTCAAAAAGCAGCTGGGTTGTGTAAATGGAGTGAAAAGGCCAGAAGGGAGATGGCCCCATCACAGGAAATTGTGACCATCTCAGTGGGCACTGTGGTTGGCATTGTCTCGTTGGGCTGAGCGCTCTGAATTTCGACTCTACTGCTCTGTGGCTCTGTCAGTAGATGCGCCAGGTATCACTGGACAGACATACAGATATGGTGTAGAAGTTGTTATTAACGGGGAATGTTTAGTCCCAAAGCTAACTGCTGCTCTGATACAGGAGATGGAAATACTATCATATTTGCAAAGTAATCCTACTTTCTCTGACTCACTGTCTGCTTGTTGTGTAATTCATGGCATCACCAGCAGGTGGAGCTATCCGGCACCGGGACAAAAGTGTAAACAAGACGACAATCAGCAATCGTCAGAATGGACACAGGTATGATCACAGGGATCTTTGAATCAAACTTTTGTCGTGTTGGTACGCAGTATGTACGTGTATGAAGAAACTTGCACAGAGTTAATAGGGCATAGAAAAGTTTCATCAAGCAGTGTCATTTATCCCACTGGTAAAGCGGCGTTGAGTAATTGATTAATCTAACAGTTCCAGCGCAGGGACTTGACACCGGTAATGGTCAAATCACTCCACTCACCATGTAAAGATTCACCTGAGTGAATGGAACGGGGACTCCTGAATGAGGTGGTTGTGAGTGAAACACAGACAGGAATGCGACAGCGATCTTGTGGTTCATGTAACTGTTCAGGGTCAGGGTCCGTTTCACCTCCAAACAAGTAGTGAAGTGTAGGACATCTCCAACTTTCATTTATAAAATTCAGAACCAGATAATAGGAGCATTTCCGGGATTTCAGAGATTGTGTGATAACAGAGCATTTCAGGATTTGGAAGGAAAGCTACCAACCCCCCCCTGGTTTTTCTTGGCTGCTGCACAAACGAGAAGTGGGGTGTTTCCAAAATCTGTTTTCTGTAGCTGAGCGGAGATCATTGCTGGTGTTGGGAATGGCTGAGGATCAGGAGACAGCTCATTGTAGATACACTTGTGGTCTGCTTCGGAGTTTTAACACCCTATTGAATGTCTGGGCTGTGGAGAAACGGTGAACGTGAGTTTCTAAATATTTCACTCTTCAGATAATCTTCTACCTGAATTTAAATTCTCAGGATCTCTGCTGGGAGACCTGATATAACCAATGACTAAATGTCTCTGTCACCTGTAGACATTGTGATTGTGTTCAAATCTGTGATTCCAGGTGGAATAAAAAAGATGTTACAGCCTGGAAACGGGTCCTTCTGCCCATCTAATTCATGCAGTTCTAAATGTCTGAGCTTGCCCCATTTTCCTGCATTTTTACCAAATTTCCCCTGTAAACTTCTTCTATCATTTTTCCTGCTCACATGCTCTCAACTTCGTAATTTTATTAGTGTCTGTAGCCTCCTCTGGATGCACGTCATTTATATCCATCACCCACCACGTGGAAAAATGCCCCTTTGATCCCTTTTAAATGTCTGTGCTGAAGTCTTAGACTCCCCTACTCTGTGAAAAAGGTTGTGATCATCTACCCTATCTGCACCCCTGATTATGGTATGTGTGTGTGTAAGGTCACCCTTCAAGCTCCTGAGCTCCAGGGCTAACTGTCCCAGCGCAACCATATAACACAAAGAACAACAGCCTAGTCCGGTACCGTAGTGTTCATTCTCCGCTACACACGTTCCAGCTTAATCACCTCCATCCTATAGATTATCAACTGCTACTACACGCAAAGCTCTATAACCAAGACTTTGCCAGTGACTTGCATAGTTGTTACATGACGATCATCAGGCGGGGGATAAGATGGGAACCAGGGGAGCGGTCAGCATAGATCTCAAGGTAATGGTCAGTCTGCGACCCAGGGGACCGGACGATGGGCGTCTCAAGGGAATGGTCAGTCTGTGACCAAGGGGTCTGGACATCGTGTGACAAAGCGATCAGAGAATGTGTGATCCAGCAGACTAGACAATGTGTAAACCCGTTGCTGGTCTGTGTGTGGCACAGACTACCGGACAGTTGGTGACCCTGGGAGATTTTAGCTTGTGGAAGATAATCGCAAAATGTAGCGGGGGGGGGGGAAGTGTGGGTGTGGTACATGTTGTGTAGTGGGCAGCCATTGCCCCACTACAGGAAATGTCCTGCCTGCTCTGAGGATTTCCAGGATGTGTATTGGAGGAATGCAGCTGTCCAGATGAGGAGAGTATTTCCAGGATGTGAATCAGGGGAAATGTATTCGCCAGGATGGAGAGAGTATCTTTGGGAAGCGAATATTACCGACAGTCGCAACATTTATGCCCATCCAAAATTGAAATAGGTGAGTGGGTCGCATGGGGGAATGGACTGGTTTATATTAAATGTGGTCCTTCTATTACGTAATGCCTAGAACATTGTTAGGTAGGTTTTAGGGCAAGTGTTAGAGTCAAGTCCAGTCAAGTCACTTTTATTGCCATTTCGACCATAATTGCTGGTACAGGACATAGTAAAAATGAGATGTTTTTCAGGATCATGGTGTTAAAAGACTCATTAAAAATAGACTGACCTACGTAAAAAACAACACAGAGGAAAAGAAAAAGAAACACACACACACACACACACACACACACACACACACACACACACACGCGCACACACGCGCACACACGCGCACACACGCGCACACACGCGCACACACACGCGCACACACGCGCGCGCACACACACACACACACACACACACACACACACACACACACACACACACACACAACAACAACAACAACAACAACAACTACACTAGACTACAGACCTACCCAGGACTGCATAAAGTGCACAAAACAGTGCAGACATTGCAATAAATAATAAATAGGAAAATGGGGCAATGTGTCAGGCCAGGCGCTGGGCATTGAAGAGTCTGATAGCTTGGGGGAAGAAACTGTTACATAGTCTTGTCATGAGAGCCCAAATGCTTCGGAGCCTTTTCCCAGACGGCAGGAGGGAGAAGAGTTTGTATGAGTGGTGCGTGGGGTCCTTCATAATGCTATTTGCTTTGCGGATGCAGCGTGTCGTGTAAATGTCCGTGATGGCGGGAAGAGAGACCCCGATGATCTTCTCAGCTGACCTCACTATACGCTGCAGGGTCTTGCGATCCGAGATGGTGCAATTTCTGAACCAGGCAGTGATGCAGCTGCTCAGGATGCTCTCAATACAACCCCTGTAGAATGTGATGAGTATGGTGGTTGGCAGATGGCTTTTCTCAGCCTTTGCAGAAAGTAGAGACGCTGCTGGGCTTTCTTTGCTATGGAGCTGGTGTTGAGGGACCAGGTGAGATTCTCCGCCAGGTGAACACCAAGAAATTTGGTGCTCTTAACGATCTCTACCGAGGAGCCGTCGATGTTCAGCAGGGAGTGGTCGCTCCGTCCCCTCCTGAAGTCAACAACCATCTCTTTTGTTTTGTTCACATTCAGAGACAGGCTGTTGGCTCTGCACCAGTCCGTTAGCCGCTGCACCTCCACTCTGTAAGCTGACTCATCGTTCTTGCTGATGAGTCCCACCACGGCCGTGTCATCGGCGAACTTGATGATGTGGTTCAAGCTGTGTTGCAGCACAGTTGTAGGTCAGCAGAGTGACCAGCAGTGGACTGAGCATACACACCTGGGGGCCCCCGTGCTCAGTGTTTGAGATGGGGAATTAATCCCATTTTGTATCTGTAGGCAGGTTCAAGGCACGTTTTTTGTTGAGTTGGGTGAGAGCGGTGGAGATGAGGGATATATGAGTTCAAGCCTACTTTTTCCTTTTTATATTCACAGAGCCAGGGTTTACAATCTCCGACCTCCTGGCACAGGGGGAGGAATATCGACTGTATCAACTGACAAAGTTCTACAGGGACAGGATACAACAAGCAATTGAAGAAAAGGTTGAGAGACTCGGTTTGATGTTGACAGAGGAGGAACATTTCAGTAGAGAAGAAAATAAAGTGAGTGCAGTTCGTGTATTGTCACCGAACTGTTGGTATCAGAGGGAATAGTGATCAACATTAATCTGCTGCTTGTTTAAGGAGATGACTTGGGAATGGAGACTTTGATCTCTGACTTGTCTCCAGCAGATGTGGTTTCAGCTGTTAAGGTGGGGAGAACTGGGAATTACAGGTTCAGCGTCACCCTTTCCTCTCACACCTGCTGCATTTATCAGTGTGAAGTAAGATCAGTGGCTGCATATCTGGACTTCCAACAGGCATTCAGTCTGAAACTAATTTCAAATCTTGGCTGAACCGTCTGGCAGATTTATCTCATTTCATTAATCCAGGATGAATATTAAACTGTCAGATTGGGCCAACTGGCTTCACTGCCGTACCTGAGGGAAAGAAATCGGCTAACCACAGCTGGCCTTGGCTCCATCAGTTCCCAAACAATGTGTGGCTGACTTGTCATAGTCATAGAAAATTACAGCACAGAAGCAGGCCGTTTGGCACATCTATTCCATACCGGACTACTGTAACTGCCTATTCCCATTGACCTGCACCGGGCCATGGTGCTCTATACCCTTATTACGCATTTATCTATCCACACTTCTCTTAACCACTTGTACTGCTTGCGCTGCTAGCTCGTTCCACAATCTCAGCATCCTCTAAGTAAACAGTTTTCACCTCTGTACCCTTTGAACTTTACACCTTCCCCCTTTACTGATAAGCTCTTGTTGTAGTATCTCTTTACCTCAGTACAAAATGCCTACTTGCATTTATGCTGTCTATACCCCATGTAATTGTGTAAACTATCAAATCTCCGCTCAATCTTTCATGTTCTAATGAATAAAGTCCTAACCAGTTCGCCCTTTTCTTATAACTTAGGCCTTCAAGTCCTGGCAACATCCTTGTAATGTTTTTTTCTGTACTCTTTCAAACTTATCTCCATCTGTCCTGTAGGTAGGTGAGCAGAACTGCACATAATATCCAAATTAGGCCTCACCAACGTCTTATACAGCATCATATCCCATCTAATGTACACGATATTTTCATTTACGAATGTTAATGCGCTAAGAAACCTGCTTTTAGAGCCTATCAACATTTGCGGCCACTTCCAATGGCTTATGTACCTGTATTCCACGATCACTTTGTTCTACCAGTCGCAGTGTATGATCTACCCTGCTTGGTCTATCTAAAGTGCAACATCTTGCACCTGTCTGCATTAAATTGCATCGGCGCCTTTTAAGCCCATTCTCCAGTTGGTCTAGATCTCACTGCAAGCTCTTGTAGTCTTCCTCTTTGTCCACTGCACCTTCCCGATGTTGGTGTCATCCGCAAATTTGCTGATTCTGTTAACCATAATTTCATCCAGATAGATGACAAACAACAACAGACACCGGCACAGCACCAATCCCTGTGACACTGCACAAGCTACAGGCGCCCATCAGAAATACAACAGTCTATAGTGACACTCCGGATTCTTCCAAAAATAATAGTCTAATCCAGTTGACTACTTTATCTTGAATCTTGAACAATTGAATTTTCTTGACTAACCTCCTATGCGGAACCTTGACAAATACCGTGCTGAAGTCCATGTAGACAATATCCACAACCTTGCCTTCATCAACATTTCTGGTAACTTCCTCGAAAATCTCTGAGATTGTTTAGAGGTGAAAGATCAAGCACAAAGCTGATCATCTCAAGAACACAAACATCAACAGTTTGACCTAAAAGGGAAGAAGAAAGAACAAAACATAAAATAAAGCTGCTGACTGGCTGATATCTCATAATCCCAAAAATCAACATGTTGTCCTGTCACGTACCCCGTGACCGGGTTAAAGAACCAGCAGAAATGGACAACACTCTGGAGTCTGGAATTACCATGAACTAATGGTGTTTATTAGTAAACTACACAATACAGGACTATAAATGCAAATATAGCAAACAGGTTAGCAAATATCTATATCTATATATATACACACACACAGAAGTGTGGAAATAGGAACCAGAACTAGGCTCTTTCAGACCTAGGAGTAAATGGATACAGTCTTATAATGTGATGAAGAGAGTCCAGTTCAGTTCGAGGTAGCTGGTTGAGTAACGTTGGAGAGAGAGAGAGAGAGAGGTGATGAGAGGTGATAACGTTGCCGTCGATCGTCCCATTGTCTCCCGAAGTCCTGTGGTGGTCACCGACTATGGCCATACTACATATGACCGTTCTTCGCGGTGGAACTATCACCCTGGCAAGGATGGACACACAAATAATTCCCCACCGGTCGCACCTTTTCACACTGTGAGCCACTGATCGATTCCCTGAATCGATCCTCCAAGATCCCTACCTTCACGAGGGTGCATAATGCTCGTTCAGTCTCACCATGCTGGACACCGGCTGTCCATCAACCTGCTCCGCCCTGCTCTCTCTGCAGGAATCTTAACAAGCAGTCAAAATGTCCTTGAGGAAAAGGTAAACAAGCTGGCAGAAGAAACCATAACATTAATTATCTCTCTCTCTCTACCTCTACCTCCACCTCTCTCTCTCCCTCCCCCTACCTCTCTCTCTCTCTCTCCCTACCTCTCTCTGTAACAGCTCAAACAGTGACCAAAAGCCAGTCTCATTCTCCCGACATTTTAAAGTGATTGTCCACAGAAAATATGAGCCCTCGGGGTACGTAACAATCCTAAAAAGGAAGAAGATCAATAGGTTGTCCTGAAAGAGAAAGGAAAAATAAAGAAAAGGACATCTGCTAACCTGCAGAATATCTAACTAATGAGAGACAGGGACACACTATTTTAGGTCCTCTTTGGACTTTTCACAATTACATCACATATTTTCTCTGATCAGCATCTAACACCATTCACAATATGCCAGTGCGGTCTAGCCAGTGCTTGTTCTGATATCCTAATCCTCTCGAAATGAATGCTAACATTGTTTTTGCCTTTCCTAACACGAATCAGACTGCCCGGAATCCTGCACTAGGTCTCCTGAGACTCTAAAACATACTCTATATCTTCATTATTTTTGCCAAAGTGTATGGTCATGTACCTCCCTATACTACTTTCCAATTGCCAATAATTTGTCCATTTTTTCATCAGTGGAAATCCCTGCTTCCTTCAGCGCTTCTCCCTCCGCATATCTTCGTAACGTGCGCAATCTGGGCCATAAAGCCTTCAAATTATTGACATAATAGAAAAAGAAACTATCCCAAAGCCCTATTTGTTCCCATTCTGTGCGTCCTGACAATTAAACAAAATCTGTCTGGAGAAAACATGATTCCTCCATCCAAACTGTCGGCCTTTGTCTTGCTAAACAGCTTCATGTGGGGCACCTGGTCAAAGGTCCTCGGGAAGTCCAAGTAAACAACTTGCACAGACTCTCCGTTGTTTACCCAACATGCTATTCTCTTTAAAAATTCCAACAGTTCTATCAGGCAAGATTCCCTTCCATGGATTTTGGCCTTTTTTATCATGTGCGTCCAAATACCCTGAAACCTTATCCTCAATTATCAACTGCTGACATCTTCCCAAACGCTGATCAGACTAACTGGCCTATAATCTAAAGAACCATTCCAAAATCTAGTGATTCGTGAGCGATCATTACTAATGTCAGCACAATCTCTTCAGTCTCCTCTTTCAGAAGCAATCGTGTGCAGTTGATCTGGACTCATCTATCTTCAGTTCTTTCAGCTTCCCGAGCGGCTTCCCCTCAATAATTGCAAATACACTCACTTCTACCTCCTGACCTTCTCAAATATCTGGCACGTTCCAGTGTTTTTTGTACAGTGAAGACTGACACAAAATACTTACTAATACCTTCCGGCATTTCCTTGTCCCCTGACAGTACCTCACCACTGTCATTTTAGAGCAGCCCAATATCCATTTTCCTCTCTTTCACTCTTCATATATCAGGCGAACCTTTTGCTAAGCAATTTTACATTATTCGCTAGCCTACCTTCATATTTCATATTTTTTCTACTTACGGCTTTTTAATTACCTTCTGTTGGTTTGTAAAAACAACCCAGTCCACCAGCTTTCTGCTATACTTTGTAATATTCTGTGCCCTCTCCTTTGCTTTTGTGCTGCTTTGACTACGTCGTCAGCCATGGTTGATCATCCTCCCTTTAGAATAATTCTTCATCTTTGTGATCATTTGTCCTGCGCCTTCTGAATTGCTCTGAGAAACTTCAGCCGTTCCTGCTCTGCCATTGTCCCTGTTAGTGTCACCTTTGAGGTTATTTGCTCAGTTCCTCTCTCATGTCTCTGTAATTCCTTTATCCAATTGTCATACTGATACCTACTCCCTCTCAAACCGCAGTGTGAGTTCTGTTATTTTATGATCACCCCTCTTAAGGGTTTATTTACCTGAAGCTGCCTAATCAAATCTGCTGTAATACACAACACCCAATTTAGATCTGCCTTTCCTATACTGGGCTCAGCCACAGGCTTCTCTCAAAAGCCATCTGATAGGCATTCTATAGATTCCCTCACTTGGGATTCAGCACCGACCTGATTTTCCAAAGCTACCTGCATATTGAAATTCCCCATGACTTTTTTCATGCCTCTCCTCTCTCCCATTGTAATTTGTAGCTCACAGACCTGTATACAATTTCCAACAGGGTTATTTTACCTATGCAGTTTCTTAAAATTTCCTTCGTTCAATCCAATATCAACTCTTTCTCGGGACATTGCATTTCTCATGACAACATAGTAAACCCAACTCTTTCATCTACCTGCCTTTCCGTTGGATTAAATATTTATCCCTAAATGTGAGCACACAACTATGATTTTCTTTCAGCCATGATACAGTGATTCCCACCATCCATTTTTTTTGCTCTCTCACTCTCCCCTCTCTTACCATCTTGTTGTCATATCTTGTTGATGTAATGCTGCACATTGACAGAGCGAGGAAATTAATCACATTGCATCTACTGCAGGGCGTCAGTGAATCCTTATTCTTACACAATATTGATTTAGAATTTCCTTCAGTTACTGTTTCTCTGTTAATGACTGAACCCAGGGAGGATGAGGCAGCAGCCCAGTGACTGCATCTGTTCTGAAGCTACCGAGACCATGAACAGATATTTTCCTCCACATTCTCCATGTCTGTCTGTCTGCTCCACAATAAATACATTGTTTCCTTTTTGTAGAAAGTCACTGAACTGACAGAGAAGGGAAACCGGACAGAGAGTTCCAGACTCTTCCTCAGTTTGGTGATGGGCAAAGGCTCCCGGGCCCGGAGGGCGATGTGGGAATCCTTTGTGACATGGAGGACTGAGTTACCGAAGCTGGACAGAATACTGAGGGAAATACAGGAACTCGGTATGTTAAAACCACGCATTGAACACAAAGGCACATTGAAATAAACATTTTAGTTATTTTAATTATTTTAGCTCTGTTTCCATGGATTTTGTTTTATATTTAAACAGGTCCTGATCCACAGGAATACATGAACATCGCCCAAGGGTTATCTGAGTTACCCACTCAACTGATTGGTGAGTGATGCAATGCACAGTTCAAACCACATCTCAAATGTTAGTCTGTGACTTTGTGAAATCTGGGAATGAAAATTTGCCAATAGTCATTCGCTGATCTCTGGATTCAAGTAACAATTCAAAGAATCTCTCTGCAGCCTGAATATTGTACAATGTATTTTTCTAATAATCCAATCCAGCTGTTGGTTCTGCTGAAGACTTCACTCCAGGTCCTCACGCTCTGGGATTCCCCGCACTCCCCAGGCAGGCTCCTGATACACTGTATCTTCCAGTCCAGGTGACTTTTCTATCTTCAGACCTTTCAGATTCCGAAGCACCTTCTCCTTCGTAACAGCAAATGCACTCAATTCTGTCCGTTGATGCTCTTTACATTTTGGAATTCTGCTGGTGACTTCCACAGAGTTTGTCTGCCATTTCATCTTCACCCGTTACTACATCTATAACAACTTTTTCAGCAGTCCGATAATGACACTCTCCCTTTTTCCTTTACTCTTTATATGTTTGGGAAAGAGAAAAAAAAATAAACTTTGGTATCCTTTCTTACATTATTGACCATATCCTTGCATTTCCTGTACATTCATGTATATCTAGGAGCATCTGTAATATAATTGCCTCCGACATGACCCAGACAGTAAATTCCAGCACCCACAGCTCTGTGAAAATACTACCCACAATTGCTGTAAATTTACCCCATCTCACCTTAACCAAATGCCCTCTGGTATTAGACACCCGTCTTAAGTGAAAAATAACAAACAAAGTACAGATTGTCGACCCAAACTCTCATCTCTCAAACTTGCACACCTCAGTCAGATGCTTATTGCACCACCAGAGTAAACAAACCAAGTTTATCAAACCTCTACTTGTAGCACATGTCACCGAATCCAGGGAGCGTCCTGATGAACCTGTTCTGCACCCTCTCCAATCCTTCCAAGAGCTGGACCATCAGAAGTGAATACAATACTCCAGATGCTCCCTAAAACCATAAGACGTAGGAGCCATTCGGCTCAGTGAATTTCCTCCGCAATTCCTCTGAACCCCATTATACTGCCTTGTGTAAATGTTGACACTCTTCCGAATCAGGGACATATCAAGCTGCATTTTAAATGCATCCAATGTTGTGTCTTCCTCAGCCCTCTATGACAATAATTTCACAGATTCACCACCAACCAGCCAAGAAATTTCTCCTAGTATGGGTCCTCGCAAGCCAGGACAATTCACACAGTTCCCAAGCACGTTAATGTTCTGTATGAACCTCCCATGTGGGACCTTGTCAAAGACTCTACCAATATACAAGTAGAAAATCTCCATGTGTAACTTCATCCATCATCTTTGTCACTTCCTGGAGGAACTCAATCAAGTTGGCAAGACACAAACCCGACCCAAAGCTTTGCTACTGAACCCCAAACCACCTCAAACATTCTCTCTTTCATACTCCCATGAGGCAGAACATATAAAAGGCTGAAGGTGTGTACCACCAGCCTCAAGGACAGCTTTAATTCTGCATTTATAAGACTATCGAATGGTCACCTACTATGTTATTATTGGCTCTTAATAATAATAAGACAATTATATATATATAAAATTGTAGCATCGTGCATCTCGTAACTAATAACAACTCACTCAGATAACCAGAATATACTGGTATATAACAGAATATAACCTTAGAAGGTTGGCGTCATTCAATGTCTGTAGTGAGATGCTGAAGATGTTCTATAGGTCAGTTGTGGAGAGCGCCCTCTTCTTTGAGGTGGCGTGTTGGGGAGGAAGCATTAAGAACCTGGTAAGGAAGGCGGGCTCTGTCGTGGGCAAAGTACTGGAGAGTTTAACATCGGTAGCTGAGCGAAGGGCGCTGAGTAGGCTACGGTCAAATATGGAAAACTCTGAACATCCTCTACATAGCACCATCCAGAGACAGAGAAGCAGTTTCAGTGACAGGTTACTATCGATGCAATGCTCCTCAGACAGGATGAAGAGGTCAATACTCCCCAATGCCATTAGGCTTTACAATTCAACCGCCAGGACTTAAGAACTTTTTAAAAGCTATTATTAATGCTTTTTGAGATAGTGATTTAGATGCATATCATATTTTTTTACTGAGTTAAGTATTGTATGTAATTAGTTTTGCTACAACAAGTGTATGGGACATTGGAAAAAAAGTTGAATTTCCCCATGGGGATGAATAAAGTATCTATCTATCTATCTATCTATCTATCTATCTATCTATCTATCTATCTATCTATCTATCTATCTATCTATCTATCTATCTATCTACTCACAGGAGAGCAGAAAGAATACCGTTTGGGTGTGAACAACAGACAACAGATTATGTAATTCTGTTTCAAGCCCCGTGGAAAGCAGAAATATTTCAGTGATATATTGTCTATCAAAACATTTGATTCTGTCCCTCGCGTGTTTAAGAGAAGTTCCAAATATATATAAAATTCATCCAATACTTGTGAAATTTCGGCAACATCTGATGAAGCATTGGCGTAAAATAGTCATCCTATTAACAACCACAGAGGAACCATCACCATTATCAAAATAAATTGAGAGATTTTCCAGAGCGACTCAGTTAGCCTAAAATGGTTCTGTCTAGCTTTGAATCCACTCATAATTTACTGAAACGGACAAAAATCAGGTATCAAATCAGGAAAAAAAAAACGAATTATACCTTGACACAGCTATACATTGATGAATTGAAATTATTTGCTCTTGCGTCAGTAAACCTAAAACAAATAATTCAAATAATGGAACTGATTTCCAAAGATATAAGCATGAGCTTGAGACTAGAAAAGTACAGAACATGAAACATAACGAAAGGTGCAATAGAGCCAGTAGAATATCAAACAGAGCATCAGGACACAATGCAACAGAATATGAAACATATATTTAGGATATCAATTAGCAAAAAAAATAGATAGTCGTGTGATAAAAGAAAACCTTCCAACAAAATTTACTTCATGGCTGAAGAAAATCTGAATTTACTGCAATCCTGAAGAAAATCTGAATTTACATCAAGAATCCTGCAGTAATTTAACTGAATCTCATGACTTGCACAAGCAAAATCAGGTGGTGGACAACATTTACTAAAATCTTACTTAAGCTACAACTGATGAAAAACACAATGATTACTATAAGTACAAGCCTGCTCCACTTTTAGAGTTTTTGCGGCCTCTGTCTCGTGAGATCATGGATTTACACCTTGGAAGGTATGGAAGTACTGGAAGTTGCCCATGCTGCAAGTCTCCACTCTCCACGCCACCAATATCCAAGGGCTTGGCACCGGTGACATCGCAGAGCAATGTGTGGTTAAGTGCCTTGCTCAAGGACACTACAGTGCCTCAGCTGAGGCTTGAACTGGTGACCATCAGATCACTAGACCTACGCTTTAACCAGTTGGCCACACGCCACCTGGTTAAGAATTAGAGTCCTTCATATCATACAGTGACCGATCATTATTTCAGATATGACAATCCATGGTAACCGTTCGGATGTAATTTTACAGGATAAACAAGCAAAAACAACTTTTTAAATATATATAACCATTCCAAACACACATACAGAAATGAATAAGGAAAAACACCAGAAATATGCTGAATGAAAAGGGAAAAATGAAAGATCTATGGAACACGAACAGGTTATTCATTATCCCAATCGTAATATTGATAACCGGTATCATCCCAAGGGCTTTACACAATAGTGTTAACCAATTAGTCCCCTACCCGGCAATACTTGTGTAAAACTTTGAAACCCCACAATACTATACACCATGAGAATAGTCTGAAATTTCCTGTCAATTCAGACATGAGTGTTCTTGGCCATGCCCGTACCTCAAGTTTTCCCAGTTTAGGCAAATCAATTAAATAAAGCTTTTAGAGGGGTGCAAAGTTATGGAGAAATTGAGATCTAGAGGACAAAGATGAGGGGAGAGATTAAATAGGAATGTAAGGCGCAACTTTTTCATCAATAGAATGATATTAGTTAACTCCTGTTCCACGTTCACTTTCTGCTTTCCCTTGAAACACCTGAACATATATGTTCTATACCTTAATCCTCATGAAAGTCACAGTGATGGCTGATTTCATGCAATGCTAAAGCTCTAACTATGCATATCTTCAGCATGCCAGGGACTTGCTTACTGGATCATTTGTGTTTCATGAGATTACATCAAGGCCTGTGGACGAATTTCTCAAGGAGACAACAAGCTACATTGTAAGCTATTTTTCCCATGTCGGCAAGCTCCTTCTGACATATTTGTTCTGAGGTGCAAAGTAATCTTGGAGCACCAGCTGATGCAACTCATCCTGGTCCTAATTGGTCAAGATGGCGCCTGTGCAATGCTCCTACAGTCGACGTCATCTGAATAGATCATGAGACCATATATTTCACTTCTTTCAACGTTTCTGCTTCATCTTGAATATGATTCTGGAACTGTGTGAGCCCGTGATTTGCTGTTTTGAGATTGTTTGGGTGTTACAGCACTCTGCAGTCTCCGAGAGGCAGGCTGCGTGATGGGGCACGACCCGATGTTCGACTCTGTTGTCAGTACTTCAGACTTCTGCACAATACTGTAGTTTTAAGTGTTGAATTCTACGCTTTGGGAGCATAGTTCCAAAAACCAAACCCTGACCTCCAAATGATTCTTTGGCCTTCTACCTTATTGTCTGCCTGCACTGCATTTTCTCGGCAACTGAAACGCTGTTTCCCTGAACTATTCTGTTCCGTTTTTCCTTGTACGACCTCATTGCACCGATCTGATGTAATGATCTATTTGGATCGCGTGCAGAAAAGTTTTCCATTTTACCATTGTGCATGTGACAATAATAAAACAATTTACCGATTTACTGTTGTCAATAGTACATAGCCCCTTGCTTGCTTAAGATTGGGGTGGTACTGGGGATGAGCTGCCATGACCTATTAAATGCTCCCAGTGGAGTGCAACTAAAATAGTCTCTGACAACAAAGTCCAGCTCCTGGTCTTCACGTGTGGTTTAGCCACTAAGCCCGGTGGAAGTGTTTCTTCTGACAGGAGAAGGGGCAAAGGCGGGTTACTGGAGCCTTACAGCCATTCACTTTGGGCAGATGGAGCTCATCGGCCGTGATTGGCAGCTCACCCAGGAGTAGGAAAACTCTGATCTCAAAACTCCACTGCCGTGCAAATGTAACCCTTATGGCGAGGAGTTTGGGAGTAAACCCATTGGGAAAACTCTTCACCTGGAGCCCCTAAGTCAGTGTTAAATGGTGTTCAACGCAGACTGGCATCTCCTGCGACACCTCTGGTGCCAATTTGTGTCAGGCTCTGCCGTTCCTTTGTGTTAATCAGATGCATGGAGAGAGGGAACTTGCTACATCGGCAAAAGTTTCTTCTCCATATCGGAGTGTCCCGGCTTGCAGGGGCAGGACATCCACGGTCGACTCTGACAGACGGAGGCCTCATAGGACAGCGCCCTACACCCCCACAGCAAGACTGAGGAGTAGCAGTTGCCAAGACTTCACCATCCTCTCCCACAAACACGATGTGCATCACTGAGACAGACGCTTGTGGTTTCTTCCATTAACACAGATTTCATCTTTCCACCAATCCTCCATCACTGCGATTGAAAACTACCCATTTTCTTTCTTGTCATTCCGATGGATTATCGATCCGCAACTTCACTGTGATCCTCCCCCAGACGCTGCCCGACTTGAGTATTTTCCGCATATTCTGCTCCTGTTTTGATGCAAGAGCAGTGGACACCTGTGAGTCCCCAGTGTTCAGACTTGCCAAATGCACAGTGTCCTGCTCTCCGTATTTCCACACCAGATCAACATTAACATCGTCTGTTAATGATGCAAACAACGCTTTAATTATAGTGAAATGTTGTTGTAACGGGGCTTCAGTAAAGATTGCAATAGGATATCAGGGGAAAGCTCACCATCACAAGTCATTAGTACCAGAACATGAGAACTGGACATTTTCTGGGACATCCTTCGCTGTCAGTTTCGGTATCTTTGAACAGAATTTCAAAGCATGAATTAATGGCAGCATTGAATTAATTCATGTAATCTCAAACACTGATATTTGAATTTATAATTTTTTTTGGTCTGTTGAGCCATTTAACATTTTGACCATGTTCTCTGTTCCCATGGAAGATGTTCAACAGAAACACAAGGAGACTCTGCGGGCACAAACTGAAACACTGAGAGTGAACACGATCCTGATGAGGGAGAAGGTGAAGGATTTCCAGCTGGTTGATCGATACGCTGAGCTCACGGTCATTTCTACTCTTCGAGATCGGACACTAGTGGAACATGAGCTACTGGCAAGAGGCAGAGACCATGAAGAATTGAAAGGGCAACATCTCCGCCGAGAGCTGGAAAAAATACGGACTGATCAGTTGTTCCAGAGCAGCTTTTCCCGGAGTAAATCAAGATCTGGGAGTTCGGCAGCAGTGGCCGGAGTCGCGGGGATCGGGAAAACAACAATGGTACAAAAGATTGTTTATGACTGGGCCACGGGAAAAATATACCAAAAGTTCCAGTTTGTCTTCAGTTTCAAATTCCGGGATTTAAACACCATTAACTGTAGAATAAACCTAAAGGAACTGATTCTGGATCAGTATCCTTACTTTAGGAATATCCTGAGAGAGGTCTGGAAGAACCCAGAGGGATTGCTGTTTATATTCGATGGTTTGGATGAATTCAAACACAAAATCGATTTTGCTGAGAGTCGGAGAGATACAGAACCCAAGCACCAGTGCCCAAATCCCGAGTGGTGGTGTGAAGTGTCTGACATTGTGTACAGTTTAATCCAGGGCAAGCTGCTCCCACGGTGTTCAGTGCTGGTGACCACCCGCCCCACTGCGTTACATTTATTAGAAAAGGCAAAGATCAGTGTCCGGGCTGAAATCCTGGGATTTACTGGAAAGGAACGGAAGGAATATTTCATCAGACATTTTGAAGATCAGACAGTAGCAGGAGCTGTTTTCAAATATGTGAAGGAGAAGGAGATCCTGTACACCATGAGCTACAACCCCTCCTACTGCTGCATCCTCGCTCTGGCACTGGGCCCCTTCTTCACACAACGAGTCAGGGACCCACAGCGAGTTCCCAAAACCATCACCCAACTGTACTCCTACTATATTTACAACATCCTGAAAAATCACGGCCGTGAGATTGAGAACCCCCGTGATGTGTTACTCAGGGTTGGTCAGATGGCCTTCAGAGGAGTGTCCGAGAAGAAGATTGTGTTTACTGATGGAGATTTGATGAAGTACAATCTGCAGCTTTCCCAGTTCCTGTCCGGGTTCCTGATGGAGCTTTTGGAGAGAGAGGATTCTGCCCAGTGCTTGGTGTACACATTTCCACACCTCACCATCCAAGAGTTTGTAGCTGCACTCGCACAATTTCTGAATCCACATCCCGGGGATATCCTGATATTCCTCACTGAAGCCCACAACACGACAGATGGGCGATTTGAGGTATTTCTCCGTTTTGTTGCTGGTCTCTCCAACCCAATGGCAGCTCGGTGCCTGGAGGAGTTTCTGGGCCCATTTCCTCTTGAAACAACCTACCGGGTGATTGACTGGGTGAAGGAGGAGGTTAAACGCCAGAGTGGAAACACAAGGAGTGAAGCTGGTAAAAGGGGCCTCCTGAACACATTGCACTACCTGTTTGAGTCTCAGAATCGTGGGCTGGCTCAGGCCACACTAGGATCTGTGGAAAAAAATTTCATTCAGTGGAATAACACTGACACTGATTGACTGCGTGGTCCTGTCTAATGCCATCGGACTCTGTGATACAATAAAAAACCTCAACATGGGAAACTGCCACATTCAGTGTGAAGAAATCCAGCGGCTGGGACCCGGGCTGCACAAGTGCCAGGAATTGAGGTAACTTGATTCATCTCTCACTCTGAACTGTGAAACTGTTCCATTGTGTTGTTTCAATGTAAAGGGATTTGGGTAAAACTGTAGTAAATCAGATTGTGAAGAATTGTGACAAATGCCCAGAGGATCGGTCAGTAATTCCCCAAGGACGGGAGGGTTCTGTGGTTCCTTGTGAAGGGATGTTGGAGACTTCATCAGATCAGTGAACAACGGCCATTGGTTTAATGGTAGTAAATCACAGGAATGGCCGTGTTTCTCGCTGCCTGTGACACGTCCATTGACAATGTTCCTTCTCACTGTTACTGACACCCAGACCGACACTGACTGCAGCAGGTCGGTCAGAACTTCACACCACCTTCCCGTTGAGGGACAAGAGACCGTCAGCAGACTGTCCCAGTGAGAAGGAAAGAAATACCATTGTGAGATTGTCCTCACCTGCCATTCCCCGTGTGTGACTTTGCTCACTTCCAGATACGCAGAGAGAGAGGGCGCATCTCCTCTGGGGCTCTGTTCAGACCCAACACACACGTACAAACTTTTATGCATCCACTCGTCTTGTAGGATTATCGTTTACCCTTGGAGTCCTCCAGTAGGACCTCTCATCCCAATCCCACTTCCATTCTTAAGGATTTCGTCCCCATCCCCATTCCTACTGTGGGCTCACTATTACACTTTCATCATTCTCCTGTGGGATGTCTTTTCCCCACACCCCTTCCTCCTGTGGGATCTCTCTTCCCAATCCCCCTTCCTCCTGTGGGATCTCTCTTCATCATCTCACTTCTTTCTGTGGGATCTCTCTTCCCCATCCCACTTCATCCTGTGGGATCTGTCGTCCCCATCCCCCTTCCTCCTGTGGGATCTCTCTTCCCCATCCCCCTTCCTCCAGCGGGATCTCTCTTCCCCATCCCACTTCATCCTGTGGGATCTCTCTTCCCCATCCCTCTTCATCCTGTGGGACCTCTCTTCCCCATCCCCCTTTCTCCTGTGGGATCTCCCTTCCCCATCCCACTTCTTCCTCTGGGATCTCACTTCCCCATCTCCCTTCCTCCTGTGGGATCTCTCTTCCCCATCCCCCTTCCTCCTGTGGTATCTCTCTTCCCAATCTCCCTTTTCCTATGAGATCGCTCTTCCCTATCCGCTTCCACATGTGGGATTTATCATCGACTCCCCGTTCTTCCTGTGGGATCTCTTTTCCCCATCCCCCTTCCTCCAGTGGGATTACCCTTCCCTATCTCCCTTCCTCTTGTGGGATCACTCTTCCCTGTCCCCCTTCCTCCGGTGGGATATCTCCTTCCCATCCACTTTCCTCTTTGGGATCACTCGTCCATCCGAAATCCTCCTGTGGGCTCTCCCTTCCACATCCCGCTTCCTCCCATGGGATCTCTCCTACTGATTCCCCCATCCTCCTGTCTGATCTCTCCTCACCATACTCGATCCTCCTGTGGGTTTCCCTTCCCCATCCACTTTCCTCATGTGGGATCTCTCTTCCACATCCCCCATCATGTGGGATCTCTCTTCCGCATTCCCCCATTTTCCTGTGAGATCTCTCTTCCCCATCCCCCTTCCTCTTCTGGGTCATCTGTTCCATCTCCCCACTTCCTGTGGAATCTCTCTTTCCCATCCCTATTCCTCCTGCGGTAGCTTCCCTACTCATACCCCATCCTGTTGCATGATCTCTCTTCCCCATCCCTCTTCCTCCAATGGGATCACTCTTCTCTATCCGCCTTCCTCCTCTGGGATCTTTTGTCCCCATCCACCTTCCTCCTGCGGGGTCTGTATTCCCATTCCCACCCCCACTTCCTGTGGGATCTCTTTTCCCCATCCCCCATTCTCCTGTGGGGCCTCTGTTCCCATTCCCCTTCCTCCTGTGGGATATCTCTTCCCCTTCCCCTTCCTCCTGTTGGATCTCTCTTCCCCATTCCCCTTCCTCCGGTGGAATCTCTCTTCCCCACCCCTTTTCTCCTGTTGGGTTTCTCTTCCCCATCTCCCTTCCTCCCGTGGGATTTCTTCTCCATCCACCTTTCTCCAGTGCAGCCTCTATTCCTCCCCCCCCCCCCCTCCTGTGGGTTCTCTCTTCCCCATCCCCCTTCCTTCCGTGGGATATCTCTTTCCCATCCACTCTCCTCCTTTGGGATCGCTAGTCCATTCGAAATCCTCCTGTGGGCTCTCCCTTCCACATCCCTCTTTCTCCTGTGGGATCTCTCCTACTGATCCTCCATCCTCCCGTCTGATCTCTCTTCACCATTGTCGATTCTTCTGTGGGATGCCCCTTCCCCATCCGCTTTTCTGCTGTGAGCTCTCTCCTCCCTATCAAATTCCTGCAGTTGGAAGCCTCTTCCTCATCCCCTTTCCTCCTGTCGGATTCCCTTCCCCATCCACTTTCCTCTCGTGGGATCTCTCTTCCCTAACGCCCTTCCTCCTGTGGGATCTCTCCTCACCATCTCCCTTCCTCCTTTGGGATCTCTCTTCCCCATCCCCCTTCCTCCCGTGGGATCTTTCTTCCCCATCCCGCTGCCTGCTGTTGGGCCTCTGTTCCCATTCCCCTCCTCATGTGGCACCTGACTTTCTCATCTCCCTTCCTCCTGTGGGATCTCCCTTCCCCATCACCCTTCCTCCTGTGGGTTTCCCTTCCCCGTCCACTTTCCTCTTGTGGAGTCTCCCTTCCCCATCCCTCTTCCTCCTTTGGGGTCGCTCGTCCATCCGACTTCCTCCTGTGGGGTCTCTCTTGCCACACCCCCATCCTCCTGTGGGTAATCTGTTCCGATGCCCATTCTTCCTGTGGGAACTTTCTTCTCCATCTCCCTTCCTCCTGAGGGATATCTCTTCCCTTTTCCCCATCGCCCTGTGGGATCTCCCTTCCCCTTTCACGTTCCTCGTTGGATCTCTCGTCTCCATCCTCCTTCTTCCTGTGGGATCTCTCTTTCCCATCTTTCCTCCTGTCGGATCTCTCTTCCCCATCCCCCTTCCTCCTGTGGAATCTCTCTTCCCCATCCACTTTCCTCCTGTGGGATCTCTCTTCCTCATCTCCCTTCCTCACTGTGGGACTTTTTCCCCTTCAGCCTTGCCCCTTCCAACCCTCTCACATTAGGAATATTTTGTCTGGCCTTCAGGGAATGAGACAGTATATGCGTGGTTTACAGTATATGCGTGTCACACCGACAGACTAAATTACTGACATTCGGTGAATACCCTGGGTCTGGACAGTGAGGGCATTGACAGTGATGGGAACTCCGATCAGTGATATACTGAAGGGTTTAATGTTTCCTGAATTATCTGAGTGGGAGAAATACCCTCAGAATCACGGTTTGAATCAGTTTGTTCATCAATTTGTTTGCTTGTGTTTAGACTGAGTTTTAATAAATTGGGAGATTCAGGAGTGAAACTGGTGTCTGCGGCTCTGAGGAACCCAGAGTGTAAAATACAGAGACTACTGTAAGTACCAGACTGTGGGAGATGGTGTTTACAGTCACTGGGTGTCTGACACTGACCAATAATGTGATCAGTAACTGTGTTACTGATGAACACTCGGGATTTGTACCGTCTCCTGTCTCTCTGTGTCCTTTACTGTCACACTCTCTCTCATCTCCAGACTGTGGGATGTCGGTCTCACAGATTCTGGTGCCGAGGATCTCGCCTCCGCTCTCAGTACAAACCTATCACTGATGGAGATGGACCTGGGTGAAAATAAACTGGGAGATTCAGGAGTGAAACTGGTGTCTGCGGCTCTGAGGAACTCGGAGTGTAAAATACAGAAACTGTGGTAAGTACCAGACTGTGAGAGATTGTGTTTACAGTCACTGGGTGTCTGACATTGAACATTAATGTGATCAGTAATTGTGTTACTGATAAACACTGGGGATTTGTACAGTCTCCTGTCTCTCTGTGTCCTTCACCCTCACTCTCTCTCATCTCCAGGCTCAGCAACGTAGGTCTCACAGATTCTGGTGCCGAGGATTTCGTCTCCGCTCTCAGTACAAACACATCACTGACGGGGCTGGACTTGAGGTGGAACTCGCTGACAGACCTATCTGTCCCCGCTCTCCGCCGCCTCATACTGACCCACCCGAGTCTGGAGTGGATCTGGTGAGTGTTTGTGTTAATGTTCAATGTGATAAAATATCAGCGGATCCGCGGGTTTTCTGGTGATATTTGTCTGTGAGTGTTGTTGAAACATTAACCCCAGTCCCCTGTTGCTGACACTGTTGTGTAATCTGTTTATTGCATCTTTATTCTACCATCTGTTTCAGGCTGTGGGAGAATCCGTTCAGTGAGACCGGAGAGAAGGAACTGAGATCTCTGGAGGAACCCAGACCCGGACTGACAGTGATCCTGTGACCATCTTAATGTGTGAACATCCCCGCCAGCGGGGTGGGGATATTTTTGCCGATTCCCCACCCTCCCCTTTAACCCCTGCTTTAACTCCCGCCCTTATCTTTAATAGCCGCGCCCCAGGTTTAATTCCCAAATATTTTAAGGGAACCAGCTCAGGTCTTGCACTGTGTGTCGCTCAGAACAGTCCCGCAGTGACGCATTTCCGCCTGTTGTCCGGCGGCGCAGCTTCCGCCGGATGTCCGGGTTCGAGACTCCCCACGTGACACCCCGGGGAATTACACAGACAGGAAGAGCCCGGGGGCCGGGGCTCAGTCTGAGACTCTGGTGTCCCGGGGTAGAATTATCCCGGGAGAGAATCCTTTTGCTCCCTTTGCTGAGGACGGTGCATTCGGCAGTCTGGCCGATTTAATTATGTTAAATTTACAAATACCTCGGCAGTGACCCTGGATCTGCAGCAATCCCGGACACAGCCCGGAAATGTGATTTTACAAACATCGGTCCCCCAATGCAGAGTGACGGTGAGAAACGGGACTGATTATTCAACCGGTCACTCGGTCAGTTAATTGTGTGTAACTGTGAGTGAGTCGATTTACATTTGTCATGAGGAAATCAATAAACCACTGCAACTTCCTGACTTGAGTCTCATTAGAGGAGAAACAGTGACCTGGGGTTACTGCTGCCCCCTGCACACAATGAACTGAAATAACACATGGTAAATGGTAGGGCATTGGGGAATGCAGTAGAACAGAGTCATCTAGGAATAATGGTGCATAGTTCCCTGAAGGTGGAATATCATGTGGATAGGGTGGTGAAGAAAGCTTTTGGTATACTGGCCTTTATAAATCAGAGCATTGAGTATAGGAGTTGGGATGTAATGTTAAAATTGCACAAGCATTGGTAAGGCCAAATTTGGAGTATTGTGTACATTTCTGATCACCGCATTATAGGAAAGATGTCACCAAAACAGAAAGAGTACAGAGAAGATTTACTAGAATGTTACCTGGGTTTCAGCACCTACGTTACAGGGAAAGGTTGAACAAATTAGATTTTTATTCTTTGGACCGTAGAAGGTTGAAGGGGGTCTTGATAGAGGTATTTAAAATTATGAGGGGGATGGATAGAGTTGACGTGGATAGGCTTTTTCCATTGAGAGTAGGGGAGATTCAATCAAGAGGACACGAGTTGAGAGTTAGGGGGCAAAAGTTTAGGGAGAACTCCTTTACTCAGAGAGTGTGGAACGAGCTTCCAGTAGAAGAGGCAGAGGCAGGTCCGGTATTGTCATTTAAAAAAATATTGGATAGGTATATGGACAGGAAAGGAATGGACGGTTATGGGGTGAGTGCAGGTCGGTGAGACTTGGCAGAGAGTGAGCGTATGGCCTGTCCCATCACACACTCCTGGGGTCAGACATAGACGGAAGCTCACTCTACACAGTCACAATACACACTCCCGGGCTGAGACACAGAGTGAATCTCCCTCTGCACTGTACCATCACACACTCCTGGAGTCAGACTCAGACTGAATCTCTTTCCCCTCCGTCCCATCACACACTCACGGAGTCAGACACAGTTAATCTCCCTCCACACCGTCCCATTACACACTCCCGGGATGAGACACAGAGTGAATGTCCCTCCACACCGGCACAACACACACTCCTGGGGTGAGACACAGAGTGAATCTCCCTCTGCACTGTACCATCACACACTCCTGGAGTCAGACTCAGAGTGCAGCTCCCTCAAAACCATCCCATCACAAACTCCCAGGTTCAGACACAGAGTGAATCTCCCTCCACACCGTCCCATCACACACTCACGGAGTCAGACACAGTTAATCTCCCTCCACACCGTCCCATTACACACTCCCGGGATGAGACACAGAGTGAATGTCCCTCCACACCGTCACAACACAAACTCCCGGGGTGAGACACAGAGTGAATCTCCCTCTGCACTGTACCATCACACACTCCTGGAGTCAGACTCAGAGCGTAGCACCCTCCACTCCGTCCCATCACACACTCCTGGGGTCAGACACAGAGTGAATCTCCCTCCACACCGTCCCATCACACACTCCTGGGGTGAAACACAGAGTGAATCACCCTCTGCACTGTCCCATTACACACTCCTGGAGTCAGACTCAGACTGAATCTCCCTCCCCTCCGTCCCATCACACACTCACGGAGTCAGACACAGTTAATCTCCCTCCACACCGTCCCATTACACAATCCCGGGATGAGACACAGAGTGAATGTCATTCCACACCGTCACAACACACACTCCCGGGGTGAGAGACAGAGTGAATCTCCCTCTGCACTGTACCATCACACACTCCTGGAGTCAGACTCAGAGTGAAGCTCCCTCAAAACCATCCCATCACAAATCCCAGGTTCAGACACAGAGTGAATCTCCCTCCACACCGTCCCATCAGACACTCACGGAGTCAGACACAGTTAATCTCCCTCCACACCGTCCCATTACACACTCCCGGGATGAGACACAGAGTGAATGTCCCTCCACACGGTCACAAAACAAACTCCCGGGGTGAGACACAGAGTGAATCTCCCTCTGCACTGTACCATCACACACTCCTGGAGTCAGACTCAGAGTGAAGCTCCCTCCACTCCGTCCCATCACACACTTCTGGGGTGAGACACAGAGTCAATCTCCCTCCACACCGTCCCATCACACACTCCTGGGATGAGACACAGAGTGAATCTCCCTCCACACCGTCCCATCACACACTCCTGGGGTCAGACACAGAGTGAATCTCCCTCCACACTGTCCCATCACACACTCCTGGGATGAGACACAGAGTGAATCTCCCTCCACACCGTCCCATCACACACTCACGGAGTCAGACAAAGTTAATCTCCCTCCACACCGTCCCATTACACATTCCCGGGATGAGACACAGAGTGAATGTCCCTCCACACCGTCACAACACAAACTCCCGGGGTGAGACACAGAGTGAATCTCTGTCTGCACTGTACCATCACACACTCCTGGTGTCAGACTCAGAGTGAAGCTCCCTCCACTCCGTCCCATCACACACTCCTGGGGTGAGACACAGAGTGAATCTCCCTCCACACCGTCCCATCACACACTCCCGGGGTCAGACACAGAGTGAATCTCCCTCCACACCGTCCCATCACACACTCCTGGGGTGAGACACAGAGTGAATCTCCCTACACACTGTCCCATCACACACTCCTGGGATGAGACACAGAGTGAATCTCCCTCCACACCGTCCCATCACACACTCCCGGGGTCAGACACAGGGTGAATCTCCCTCCACACCGTCCCATCACACACTCCTGGGGTGGGACACAGAGTGAAGCTCCCTCCACTCCGTCCCATCACACACTCCTGGGGTGAGACACAGAGTGAATCTCCCTCCACACCGTCCCATCACACACTCCCGGGGTCAGACACAGAGTGAATCTCCCTCCACACCGTCCCATCACACACTCCTGGGGTGAGACACAGAGTGAATCTCCCTACACACTGTCCCATCACACACTCCTGGGATGAGACACAGAGTGAATCTCCCTCCACACCGTCCCATCACACACTCACGGAGTCAGACAAAGTTAATCTCCCTCCACACCGTCCCATTACACATTCCCGGGATGAGACACAGAGTGAATGTCCCTCCACACCGTCACAACACACACTACAGGGGTCAGACACAGAGTGAATCTCCCTCTGCACTGCACCATCACACACTCCTGGAGTCAAACTCAGAGTGAATCTCCCTCCACACCGTCCCATCACACACTCCTGGGGTGAGACACAGAGTGAATCTCCCTCCACACCGTCCCATCACACACTCCCGGGGTCAGACACAGGGTGAATCTCCCTCCACACCGTCCCATCACACACTCCTGGGGTGGGACACAGAGTGAAGCTCCCTCAAAACCATCCCATCACACACTCTCGGGGTCAGACACCGAGTGGAGCTTTTCTGAATGCGCTGGGAGAAATCGAGGAAAAACTGCTGTATTAAGGTAATGAGATACTTTGGAGATGCTTCGAAACGTCTCTTGAACATCTAAGTGAGCGTCTGGTTTATTGTGGAAGCTTCGTTCGGAGTTTTTCTGCCAGTTTGGACGGGGTCCGTTGACGGCTGCGAACTGCGTAGCACCCAGCTGTGGCCGCTGGCAACTCGCCAGGAAGCCGGGTCGCTCCAAAAACCGGAGACAAATGCCGTTGTTCCCCCACTGACATCGGTACAACATCCTTCCATCTCTATCGTCGGGATTTTCGTTCGGTGTAGGAGCCGAAACATCGTTTGAGACGTCTCGACCTCTCACGTTCTGGAAGTTCTGCAGGACTAACGGAGCCTTTCCTGGCGTTGGAATTTCTGGCACTGAGCCAGCAAGGTACTGTCGAGTACAAACTTTTCCGGCCAGTTACTCAACTCGCTCCAGGACTTTATAAGCAGCACCACCACCGTATCATTCTCGATTCGGACACATAAGTAACATGCCGGACAAGTCTACAGGGAGTCGCAGGCCTTCGGGGAGTTATGCCAAGGCGGCTGCCTCTCCAGCCTCGGACAACGCCCTGTTTCGGTCGGTGAAAGTGGAAGGCGGGGTGCAATGTATTTTGCGTCCTGGAACTACCCTGGAAAAGTGCGCGGAGGCTATGGAGGACTTGTTGGGGTGAGATGGTGTTTTGGCCACTGAGAAAGAGTTCGGGAAGGCAATGTTTTACCTGAGGAACGATGAGTTGGTGCATCGGGCCCTCAGTAGAGGGATCACGGCGGAGAACATCTTTTTACAGATGAGCTGGTGACAGCTCCCACACAACGCATCGTCCTCGGTCACGTAAAGCCTTTCATCCCCAACGAGGACCTGCTTCCCGCACTAGCCCGCTTGGGGCAAGTAAGTTCAGAAATAACTGCCATCAGACACAAATTCAGGAGACGCACCCTTCGTACCGTAATCTCTTTCCGGCAACAGGTATTCATGCAGCTAGAAAAGGAGGACGAAGTTGAGGGCCGGTTTCCGCCGAGCTCAATAGTTTGGGAGTTATATTTACACACACCTACACATAACACTGTTAACTTCTGTTCATCTTGGTTAAGTTGCTATATTATCAGTAGATACTAATAAAGATAGTGGTTTTAACATCCGGGCGCTCCAGTGACCACTGCCGATGGTGCCGCTAAGCTGGGGGCTCCCTGGACTTTGAACGGGACCCGCTGGGTTTGCGGCCACCACGCCTACCCGTGTCTCCCCGCGAGCTGGTCCGGCTGTTGTTTTATGTGCCATATGTGCTGCCCTTCATCCACCCCCTGAACGATCTGGGGGAGCACCAGACACACAGCGGCCACCGGGACAAGAGGGCCATCACGGAGGTGGAGAGGTTCTGGATGATAGCCTCTCCCAGATAGGGCACGGCCCGATTGCCCCGTGAGGTGATCCAGATGACCAGTGTGCTCGGGACGCCGGCCAACGAGACAGCAGTGGCACTGCCACACACCGAAGATGCCCTCACCCGAACGGCGACAGAGCTGGCGGCCGTCCGGATGGTCACCCTGCAGCATCGACGGGCCCCGGATTACCTACTGGCGGCTGATGGTGGTACCTGTGCAGTCATTGGTAAGGGGTTCTGCACGTTTACCCCTGACGTGTGGAGCAACATCACCCACTTGGCTGGTCACATTCGGGACTCGGTGGCTAAAATTCAAAAATCGGGGGACCAGCTCCTCCGGCACGACACCTCATGGGGAAACTGGTGGCCGTTTGGGTCCTTAGTGGGGTGGTGGGCAACTGTCATTCACTGATCGATTGCACGCAATCTCGTTATCATTCTGTGTGTATATTATGCTGTGCTTGTCAAACTATCCAGACCACGTCTGCCTTTCTTTAGAAATAGTTAAGTGTAAGACTTCCATTAAGATATATTACTTTCCTTCTCACTGCGTTACATGTAATGAATTGGGAGATTCAGGAGTGAAACTGGTGTCTGCGGCTCTGAGGAACCCGGAGTGTAAAATACAGAAACTGGGGTAAGTACCAGACTGTGGGAGATCGTGTTTACAGTCACTGGGTGTCTGACACTGAACATTAATGTGATCAGTAATTGTGTTACTGATAAACACTGGGGATTTGTACCGTCTCCTGTCTCTCTGTGTCCTTCACCATCCTTCTCTCATCTCCAGGCTGTGGGATGTCGGTCTCACAGATTTTGGCGTGGATCCGAAGGGTAGACTGTATTGGAGGGGTCGTGACTGTCACATGACGGAACTGCCCACTACCTGG